>NW_025222452.1:837955-1002448 GCF_014066325.1 Apis laboriosa
AAAAAAAAAAAAAAAAAGAGAAAAAATCCATCCATCGAAAGTCCATCGAATTGTCTCTTCTTCTCGATCCTCAAATTTCTCGATCCTTTCTCGATCGTTAATTTATATTGAATCGAATGCTAAAATCGATCTATAAATAAAAAAAAAAGAGGAAAAATCCATCCATCAGAAATCTATCCAATCAACTCTCCCCTCTTCTTTCATTTTTCGATCCTCAAATTTTTCGATCTATTTCGAATGTTAGAATCGATCTATATAAATAAAAAAAAAGAGAAAAAATCCATCCATCGGAAGTCTACCCAACCTTTTCTCTCCTTCTTCGATCCTCAAATTTCTCGATCGTCGATTTATTTCGAATCGAATGCTAGAATCGATCTATATAAAAAAAGAAAGAAAGGAAAAATCTATCCATCGATCTACGAACTCTTTCCTTTTCTTCTCCTCGATCCTCAAATTTCTCGATCGTCGATTTATTTCGAATCTAATGCTAAAATCTATATAAAATACTAGATCTATATAAAAAAAAAATAAATAAAATCAGAGGAAAACTAAATATATAAAAAGAAAGAGCGAGAGAGAGAGAGAGAGAGAGAGAGAGAGATTGCGGAATCCCGGCCCGAACGAATTCCTCCGCGAGGAGGTTTGTGGGTCGAGGATGCAGAAAAATGGGAAAAATCCGGGACCCGCTCGGTTCCGGAAGCTGCTCGTAAAACTGGACGGAGGCGTTTTATTATACACGAATAAGAAACGTTCGCGTTTCAGCAAAAAAAAAAAAGTAAGGGAGTTTCTGTGCCGAGAGAGAGAAAGAGAGAGAGAGAGGAAAAAACGATCCGTCGATGTCATCCTCGTCCCCTTTCATCATCATCGCCTCGCGTGTCCTTAATCGATAAACCGAAATTCGACGATTCGTTTCGATCTGTAGCACCTATTTCCCGATCCGAACGAGATAATCGGGGATAAAATGGCGATTGTCCGACCGTGTCTCTCCTTTCCCCCCCCTTCTTTTTTCCTTTCTTTTTCCTTCCTTTCCTTTTTTTCCCTTTTCTTTCCTTTTCTTTTTGCTCGAGTATCGAATGCGGCAAGCGTCGAGTGGCAACCGGTTTTAAAGAGTCGGTATCCGTTGGAATGGAAGGAACATTGGCGATGCGCGGGGGATCCAAAAAGAGGATCCGTCGAGAAGAGTGTGGGGGGGGAAAGCGTGGGGAGGTGTCGAGCTCTGGCTCGCGAATCACGGGCGGAAAAACACGGGCGTGCAAACTTGCTGTTGATTGTCCACAGCCGCTTCGTGAATTAGCGCGTGACGAAACCCTCGCTTCTTCCAACCACGACCGATCCCGCGACGTTCTTCTTCTGTTCCCAAACTCGGCAACGTGCAATTCGAAAAATCTTAAGAATTGTTCGAAAGACGCTCGAGGAAGAAGAAAAGAGAAAAAGAAGGAAAAGAAGGAAAAAAGAAAAGAATGAAAGGAGACGCGAAAGGTGTGTGTGTGTGTGTGTGTGTGTGTATCGAAGACGAGAGGATAGAGGCGAGGAATAGAGAAGAGTTTGGAGAAGAGGAAGAAGAGACGCGCGCGTCTCCGTTCTCCAGGTGGCCAAGCGTGGTGCACACGGTTTGTCGTACGGCGAGCACGTGGCGGCAAGAGCGAGACGCAAAATGGACCAAGTATCCAGGAAGTGGGGACCTGGATTAAAAGCGAACGAGGGCAACGTCTCGGCGACAGAGCCATCTCGGACCTTGAACGTGGTGGAAGTGGACGGTACCGGCCCCGTTCACCACTCCTCGCCACGTTGCCTCGCTCCGTGGTTTCCTAACGGGTTCCTGGCCTTGCCCTTCGTCCCACCCGATCCTACGGTTGGCCGCGTTCCGCCAACACGAGCTGCCGACGAGATCTTGTTGGAAAAGTTGGAAGATCTGGAGGATCGATTTCGAGGTTGGCTACCGGGATATTAGGACGAATTCTCCCTTCGCCAAGACGTTTTCAGATGGGGAGCGTGCGGGTCTCGGCTCTGATCTGCCTTCTCCTCGTCGCATCGAGGCTCAGGGAGTCGCGATGCGGGCCGAGATACTCGTTCGAGGCGAGGGCGAAGGCGTCCGAGTTGTTCAAGACGAAGGGGGAGAGCCTGAGGGCGGTGCAAGAGGAGGGGGTCATGGCCACCCCGAGCCCGCTGCGCCACGAGACGCCAAGGAGGGCGGGCAGGGACGAGTACTCGTCGACGACTACGAGGGGCGACGACGAGGACGAGTCGAGGAACGGATTCGAGGCGTCCACGTTCAACCCGGACGTGCTGAACAAGTTTTTGGAGGAGTACGCGAGCAAGATCAAGGGGAGCAGCAGCGAGAAGTACCAGAGATATCCGTTCAGGATCGTCAAGCCTTCCGAGCCGCTCCCCCTCGAGGTGGACGAGCAGACCACTGTTCGATCGTCGATCATCGATCACGAAGATCAGAACACCAAGTACGAGGAGGAGCCGATCAATTCCACGTCCACCGAGGATGGAGTAAGATCGTCTCTTTTATTTGCTTCGTTTATTTTGTTTCTCGATTGTTCGACGATTTAACAACGATTTCAGTTGGGCGGGATTCTGAACGACACGATAAAGAGGAACAAGTATTACGGGGCGAACTCGTACGACGATAGGAACGGTTGGGTCACGTTGGAGGCGATACCGTGGTCGAAGAGCAAGATTTCGAAATGGCAAGCGACCCCGAGCACGCAACGCCCGTGGCCGGAAGTGAAGCCGTGGGATAAACCGGGCAAACCTTGGACCTCCGATTACTCCGTCAGGCCCATCTACGAGAACAATAAACCATGGTAAATTTACACCTTTCTCGTTAAATGCGTTAAAATCGCGTGAAAGTAATTAATATATTTATATTTAATTATATATAAATTATTAACACTTTTGAAATTATTACTTAACTTATAAATTTTATTTTAATAGATTAAAATTGTGTTTAAAAGAATAATAATTAAATTTGTTAATTTCAAATGAAATTTCGAATTCATTTTAAATAATTATAAATTAATTTAAATTATGGTTAATAATAATATTCGATAAAAAATTCGAGATCAAAATATGAGTTTCGCGGGTGAATTAAATTTTTGAATAATTTATTTTAATAAATTTTAAAAAGTAGATTAAAATAATTTTCTTTAGCTCTAAAAAGCGTACAAATTTCATTAAGTTGAAATGTGAAACGAAATCTGACAATGTTTCTCCCCCCTTCCCCCTCCCCAGGTACGAGAAGCCGAAACCGAGCTGGCCGGAGAACAGCCAGAACGACAAACCCGCGTGGCAAAAGCCCAATCGCCCTTACTACACTGAGAAACCGGAGGAGACGCAGGCTCAAAAGTGGCCACCCGAGAGGCCCTCTTGGAACAAATACACGGACCGTCCAAGCATCAACACCGATATAATTACCGACAACAGGCCCGCCAATTTCCCCAGCAATTGGAACAGGCCGCAACCGACGAAACCGAGCTACCAATACTTGGACAAGTATCCGGATAAATATCAGGGGGAAGAGGGAAACGATTGGCACGATTTTCCGACGAGGCTCGAGGATCGTCCAACACCTAGGCCGAGCACCGAGAGGCCGACCGCCTTCTCCCATTACCAATACGTGAACAATCATCCGCAGAGTTATCCCGGGAACGGGGACGGCCAGTGGGTGCTGCTCTCGACGAACAGAGGCTATTCCAAGTCCAGGCAGAGGTCGATAAAGATAGACTCGATGGGCCAAGCGGCGAACGTTACGAGGAGCGTGGGCAGAAGGGAGGAAGAAGCTGATCCAGCGGTAGCCGTGATGACGTCGAAGAGACAGGTTAGGCTAGATGATCAAAGAAGT
Organism: Apis laboriosa; assembly: GCF_014066325.1. Taxonomy (NCBI): domain Eukaryota; kingdom Metazoa; phylum Arthropoda; class Insecta; order Hymenoptera; family Apidae; genus Apis; species Apis laboriosa. The sequence goes on from NW_025222452.1 coordinate 841,806, forward strand.
TTGTTATGATATATATATATATAGGGGGAAGAAAGGTTGAAAGAAAGAGAATTTTTGTGAAATTCTGTTTTTGAATTGGTTCTTTCTACATATGGTGGGATTTATCGAAAAGAATTACGTTTGTAAGAATAGAACAAAGGCTCGCAACGAGGAGTAAGTATTGCGTAAACGAATAGTGAAAAGTATCGAGATTTCATTAGAAAAACAAAAGAAAAGGAAAGAATAATCCTTATTATGATTTTGATCAAAAGATATGCAGAAATAATGGGAGGAAGAAAATTGACAGTCGCTTGATGAGATATCGTTTAAATAGGTTAGATTGGCGATGTTACAGTCGATCAATGAGACGTAAGTATTGCGTAAACGAATAGTGAAAAATATCGAGATTTCATTAGAAAAATAAAAGAGAACAAAAGAATAATCCTTATTATCATTTTGATCAAAAGATATGGAGAAATAATGGGAGAAGGAAAATTGGCAATCATTTGATAAGATATATTATTTAATTAGGTTAGATTGACAGTGTTACCATCGATCAATGGCATGTCGTAACGAAGCGTAAGTATTACGTAAACAATTAGTGAAAAGTATCGAGATTTCATTAGAAAAACAAAAGAGAACAAAAGAATAATCCTTATTATCACTTTGATCAAAAGATATGCAGAAATAATGGGAGGAAGAAAATTGACAGTCGCTTAATGAGATATCGTTTAAATAGGTTAGATTGGCGATGTTACAGTCGATCAACGAGACGTAAGTATTGTGTAAACGAATAGTGAAAAGTATCGAGATTTCATTAAAAAAATAAAAGAGAAGAAAAGAATAATCGTTATTATCGTTATTATTTGATCGAAGGATATGGAGAAATAATGAAGGGAAGGAGGAAAATTGGCAGTCGCTTGACGAGATATCGTTTAAGTAGGTTAGATTGGCGATGTTACAATCGAATAACGAGACGTAAGTATTGCGTAAACGAATGATGAAAAGCATCAAGATTTCATTAGAAAAACAAAAGAGAAGGAAAGAATAATCCTTATTATCATTTTGATCAAAAGATATGGAGACATAATGGAGAAAAGAATTGGTAATCATTCGATAAGATATATTATTTAATTAGGTTAGATTGACAGTGTTACCATTGATCAATGGCATGTCGTAACAAAGCGTAAACAATTAGTGAAAAATATCGAGATTTTATTAGAAAAACAAAAGAGAAGAAAAGAATAATCATTGTTATCACTTTGATTGAAGGATATAGAGAAATAATGAAGGGGGGAGGAGGAAAATTGGCAGTCGCTTGATGAGATATCGTTTACCTAGGTTAGATTGACGGTGTTACCGTCGATCAACGGCACGAATACGACCACTTCGCACGGGGGCCTTCTGGAAGTGGAAAAGACGTTCAAGAGCGTGGACCAGAGTCAAAAGGAGTACGAGATGGAAAGGCAGCCGTTGCTATCGACCATCTTGAAAAAGAGACCTATCAGAAACACATTAGGAAATAAGGCGTCCAGCTCTGCTGTTCTGGCTGCTGTCAGTGCCGGTCAGCGTTCAGTAATNCGAATGATGAAAAGCATCAAGATTTCATTAGAAAAACAAAAGAGAAGGAAAAAATAATCCTTATTATCACTTTGATCAAAAGATATGGAGACATAATGGAGAAAAGAATTGGTAGTCATTCGATAAGATATATTATTTAATTAGGTTAGATTGACAGTGTTACCATCGATCAATGGCATGTCGTAACAAAGCGTAAGTATTGCGTAAACAATTAGTGAAAAGTATCGATATTTCATTAGAAAAACAAAAGAGAACAAAAGAATAATCCTTATTATCACTTTGATCAAAAGATATGCAGAAATAATGAAGGGGGGAGGAGGAAAATTGGCAGTCGCTTGATGAGATATCGTTTACCTAGGTTAGATTGACGGTGTTACCGTCGATCAACGGCACGAATACGACCACTTCGCACGGGGGCCTTCTGGAAGTGGAAAAGACGTTCAAGAGCGTGGACCAGAGTCAAAAGGAGTACGAGATGGAAAGGCAGCCGTTGCTATCGACCATCCTGAAAAAGAGACCTATCAGAAACACATTAGGAAATAAGGCGTCCAGCTCTGCTGTTCTGGCTGCTGTCAGTGCCGGTCAGCGTTCAGTAATTCCTTCATTATTCTTCGATACAAAGAAAATTGATGTGTAACAAGATGTGTTACAAGATCGAATCTTTATTAATTAATCGTTTCGAAAATTTAATAATTAAGAGTTAAAGATTCAAATTAAAACTCATGCACTTTGCAGGGATACTACCGGCAACAATGGCAATGATGATACCGATGATTCTTGGTCGTCGAAAGAGGGATCTAACGAATTCCGGATTGGGCCTCCTCGATCACGACGAGATTATGATAAAGAAACTGATCCCGGGAAACAAAGTACTTGATAATTCGTAGAAACGGAGAAATGGAGATAAAATTTAGAAAAGGAAAAAAAAATAGGCACAACTTTTGAAATATATAAAAATGAAATTAGCAAATTATTAAAGTTTAAGAAACTGGTGGTGTACATGACAAATTTGTATAGTTTTAAGTCTATCTATTCTCTTATTTACATATATCGATCGATATATACGGATTCGTTTCGTTTGGCAACGAGTTTAATTGTTAATTGTTTCGACGAAAAACAAATGTGTTCCGCAGATAGGAAAAATAGATTTTTATTACAAGTTTCTTCATATATTTATACACATGTTAGGATAACACGTAGACATTTATCTTATTTATTATTTATTTATTTATTTATATATATGTGTGTATTTATACTTTACATTTCGATGCTCGGTTTAAATAAAAGGCATAAATACCGATACGAAAGATACCGATCGAAGAATAAAAGAGTCGTTCGAAAAATAAAGGAATAGAATTTTTCGCTGCTAGTCTTTCAAAACCTTTATCTTTCTCGAAACTTTCTGGTGGTTTCGAAAAAACTATCGTAGAATGCATCTTTTTTAGCACTCCGTGCGAGAAATCCTATTTACTGTTAAAGCTTCTTGTTCCTGTTGTCCAGGAATAATCCAATCTTCGTTCCTTGATCCAATCCGACGGTTTAAAGTTTAAACGATTAGCTTGCATATGTTGTAAAATTCTAAACGTTCTAAAAATTACGTATAAGAATATTTATAAATTAAAAAAAAAGAACGCAGAGAAAAGATCTTTATCGTTAGAGTAAAACGCGCTAACAAAAGATGAATCGTCTAGATGATAATAATAAAATAACTTCATCATTTTCACCAGAAAAGGGGAAATATTCGTTCCTAAGCTTAAACAACAAATGTTATTTTTTCTCGACGAAAATCTTCATCGGGGAAACATCTTTATCGGTTCAGAAACGAATATTTCTTTCCTGAAAAAGAAAAAAAAGTGAAGATACAAGATAAAAAAGGAAACGACGAAGATATTTCAGATTCGATCGGAAAGATTCGAGCGTCAATGACGCGATTTCCGTTCCTTTCTTTTTCTTTTTTTTTTCCTTCGAAACGAGGTCCTCGAGGAATATAAGATGGATACGTGCCGCGAGCATAGCTGACGCTACGAATCGTCGCTCGAGTCCACCATTTCCACCGAGGAGAGGACTCCGCCTCACTCCTCCCCGTTGATCCTCTTCTGCACGTGGCCGAGATATCTGGCGAAACCCTCGCTGGCGTGTTTAAGAAGCGTGAGACCGAGCCGGAACTTGATCTCGGCGATCTTCTTCACGAAATTGAAGAGATTGAAACCGTTCTGCTCGGCTGGCTTCTTCGTGGTCGGATCGATCGTGACGCTCTCGACGGTGCTCGTACCTTTCGCCTCCCCCTCGGAATCGAAATTTTCCAAGGAGGAAGACGAGGACGAGGACGAGGAGGAGGAAAAGGATGATGATTCGATCGTCCTCGTCGAAGAAACGACGGTGCTCGAGTCCCGTTTCTCGAGATCGTCCTCCACCTCCACCTCCTCCTCCTTCTTCTTCTTCCTCCTCCCCCCCATTCCGTCCTCCTCGTAATCCCCCTCCGCCGGTAAGGCAGAGTCGATAATGTCGAGGATCTCGTTGCTCAACTCCTCCTCCCTCCTCTCCTCCTCCAGCTCCCGTTTCGAGGGAATTACTTGAATCACGGAATCCCTCCTAACCCTACCCGACGATTCTCGTCCCAGGACGGATCTCTTAATCCTCAGAGACCTCGGCCCGTGCTCCACGGCGACCGCTGTAGGGGTAATCTCCACCTCCTCGTAACCCTCGTCAGGCCTCGCCGTCTTGATCTGGCCTCCGTAATTCTGAACGCTGCCCACTCCCACGTTGAAGTTGTGACTCGTCACGTCGTACCCGGTACGCGTCTGGCCCCCCCCGCTGCTCTCCGTCCCCTCTCCCCCGTAACCGTTCCCCAATTTTCCAACGCTCGAGAGGATCTTCTCCTCGTAGGGAGGGGGATACGCGTTCGGGACGCTTCCGACGACGAATTGCCGATTCGCCGAGCCTTGAACGCCGGGACCGACCACGTACTCTCGATGCCTGGTCCCGTCGTGGTACGGGTTCGGAGGGGTGCTGGAGGGGTCGGAATAATAACGATAATCCGTGTACTTGTGCGACGGGGCCGTGTTCTCCGAGGGGTGATAGACGGGGGAGGATAAGGTCGGGGAGGAGTAGCGCTGCTGATCGTTGTTCCTGTTGGTCGGTTGGCGATGGTCGAAGGGGGCGTCGTAACGCTGGTACGCGTAGTAATTGTCCTCGTACACCTTCGACCCTTGGTGGCCCTTGGTCACCTCGTCCGTGGTCATCCCTTGAAGGACCTTGGACAGAACCTCCTCCTCGCTCTGCCCGTAATTCCCCCCGTATTCCTCGAAGTTGTACTTGTATTTCGGCTCCACCTCCACGTAGTTCCTCCTGGCCGCGGTTCCACCGAACGGGTAGAGGAAGTAGGAGGCCAGGCCCAGGCCGAGGCCCACCAACGACATGACGCCGAAGCTCGGCATCACCTCTCGGCTCAAAAAGTTGTATATCTGAGTGCTGATCCCAGATGAGGGGGCAGGCTTCTTCTTCGTCTTCTGCCCCACCTTCGTCTCGGGCGCTATCTTCGATTCCTGTGCTATTCCATTCTCACCCCCCTCCTCTGCGATCTCGACACTCGGCTCGATTTCCTCGGTCAAGCTTGGTATCGGTGAGCTGGGAACGACAGTCGTGGTGGACGTGGTCGTGGTCGTCGAGGCGATCGGTTTCCTCCTTCTGTTCTTGTTCTTCTTTCTCTTGGGCCTCTTGGTCGTGGTGGTGGTGGTGGTGGTGGTGGTGGTCGAAGAAGAGGAGGAGGAGGAGGAGGAGGAAGAGGAAGGAGAGGTGGTGGAGGGTGTCGCGGAAGAAGAAGAGGTGGAGGAGGAGGAGGAGGAGGACAGTTGATCGACGTTGATCTTGGTCAGCTCGGGATTGAAATCGAACTTCATCAGATCTATCTTGGTGTCGTGCGCCAAACCCTGCCCCTTCTCCACCTTCTCGATCTTCAACACGGGGGCGTTCACCTTGATCGGCTCGATCTCGATCCTCGTCTCGTCCACGGGTTTCCTCAACTGCACCTTCAACACGTTGTTCACCTTCGTCCCGACTGGTTTGAGCTTCGAGACGGGCGCCTCAGGCGGAGGCAGGTTCTGGTGGTCGGTCGAAGTCGAAGGTTTCGAGGTCGTCGAAGCGACGATGTCCGCGCTTCCGCTCGTCTGAGGGGTGGTCTGGGTCTTCTGATTGTCCATCAGGATCGACGCTTTGATCTTGGTCACGAACATAGGTTTCTCGGTGTTCTTCGGAACGGCGATCATCTGGACAGGTCTGAACGTCACCTTCTCTATCTTACCGACCGAAACGCTCTCGTTCTTACCGACGTCCGGTTTAACAGCGACCCGATTTCTGTTCGGATGCTTCGGCCTGCTCTGTTGGTTAGGCCGATTGGGCGCTTTCGAGATCGGGGCTTTCGAAGCCAGAACCGTGGTCTTCGTGGTGGCTATCTTCGGTTTAGGAGTCGTTCGACTCGCGATCTGGTTCTTTCTCGTAACGTTGACGTACGTAACCTCCGAATGATCGGTAGGCACCTGGCCGATCTTCGAAACGGTTGTTGTGCTCTGGATAACCTCCGACGCTTTCTCCGTGCCTTGCTCCACCTTTTCCAATTTCGACTCGAGCTTGCTCGTCGTGGTCGTTGGAAGGAGGACCGATTTCCTCGTAACGGCCGATTCCTCTTCGGGGAGGGTCGTTACGGTGATCACCTTCTCCGTGGCCCCTCTTTCGGTGGCGTCCACCGTTGAAGGGGTGATCCTCGCCTCCTCGGTTTCGGCGATCGGTTGCTTAGTCCTCTTACGCTCCTCGATCGAGGTTTTCACGGTGGTGGACGGCGGATTGAGGAGGATCCACGTGGATATGCCGCCCGTGGTCGTCGCGTGATTCTTGTACGCCGTGATCAGACGCGTGGAGGCCATCTCCTTCTCGAGCTCCTCCTCGGTTATGGCCATGGCTTGGCCCGGATGGCTGGTCTCGAAGTAGCTGAACTTGGAGTTGATCGGCCTGCCGAATCCGATCGGGTGCCGATCGTTGCTCGACTCTTTCACCTCGTCGCTCGTCGCCGATTTTTCCATCGCCGCCGCCGCCTTCTTGATCGCGTTGTCGAGGATCTTGGCCGGCTGCTGTTCGCCATTCGTCACGTTCAACAATTGAGTGGCCACCGTTCTTAACGACTGATCGATGTGCTGAAGATCTTTTATGCGGCGTTGCGTGTCGTTCCCTCGGATACTGAAACGAAATCGCTCGATTAAGTCGGTCGTCGGTCGAGTTGAAGCGAGATTCGAAGATAGAGAGAGAGAGAGAGAGAGAATAAAATGATCTTGAAGCGAAGGGATCGATGTTTCCTTACCTTTGAGTGACTGCGAAACCTTTGGAAAAAACTTGGTTATTTCGTTAATTCTTAATCGTTCGTCTTTGTCATCAACTTCCAGTTTTACGTGGAATGTGTGGGTTTTCGAGCGAGGATATTATTTTTGGGAATAAATTTATTAATTGGAATACCGATGCGTCAAGGATAATAATAGGAGACGTCCCGTCTCTGTATTAATGAGAATAATACGTGAAAGTGAATAATTTTGTGGTTAGAAAAAAGAAAAAAATGCAAATTTGTTCGTTTGTCGCATATTGGTTTATTTCAGGTTACATTTCACTGGCACAAGTACTAGCAATGCCCTAAGAAATTCTCCGTGAAGAAGTGATTCGAACAAAAGATTGATTGTGTTACATCTGTAATACTGTTCCGTGTTCTGAGTTTCAACGACTAAAAATACTTTCTCTTACTTACTCGTTAACACATTAGATTTAAAGCTACCGTTGGCGAGGTTAATTGCCTGATACTAAATACCCGTTTCCCCTTCCTTAATAAATAATCGATGAAATATATATATATATATATAAAATAAAATTTACGAATTAATTATTTAAATTCTTTCTTCTCTCTGTTGCTTTTCTTTTTAGAAAAATTAAAACGACAAAATAATAAACGAATCATTCTTGTAATCGCGCAGCATGTATTTTCATCCAAGACCTCGAAAGATCTTAGCGAAAAAAGGAAAGAGAGAGAGAGAGAGAGAAAACGATCCAAAAAAACGATCTTCGTTTCATCTCTTCCTCTTCTTCCTCTTGCTCTTCCACTCGTTCACTCTTCCGTACCTCTCCATAGACTGTCTAATCACCTCCTCGAAACCGGACCAATAATCGTTCCCCGTATTATCGTTGGCCCTTGCGAAACCGAACGAGCTAGGGAACAACCAAGGATAGAGAAATGTAACTACGCCGAGGATTCCGGCCGCAAGCGCGGTGAAGGGAGCAGCCGCCAAGCTGAAGAAGCCGTAATGCAAAGGATCGAATGTGAGATAGGCGAAGGCCGAGGTTATGGAGTCCATTATACCGGTTGGTGACAAATCGAAATCCTCGTCCTCGTCCTCGTCCTCGATTGGACGAGATAGACTGGCAGAGGGCAGACTGGTAGCTGGAGAAAGAGAGGAGGACCCCGTGGAAGCGTCTGAATTGGAATTGGCGGGTGGCGCCACAGCTGGACGAACGAGAGAATTAACGGATGGAGGATCGTTCGCTTGGTCGACCATCTCAACAGAATTCGAATCAGCTTGTGCAACTTGGCCAGAATTCGTGATGCTGATCTGAGTATCTTGCACCACTTCGAAGTCGGAGACCTCGTTCTGCTCGTTCTCGAGAATCTGGTCGTTCTCTTGTGGATCGTTTTGGAGAGTGGGGGGTCGGTAAATAGGAACGGGTCGATAATAATCGTCGACGACAGGTCCAGAAACACCAACGTATTTATCCACCTGATCCATGTGATAATTCTGATAGTTTTCAGAACCGATCCTGTGGTCGGTGGTCGAGGGAGAGGGGGTGGACGACTTGTACACGTTCGAGTTGAACACGTGGGAATTGATGACGATGTTCAGATCCGTGCAACCCTGTTTGCTCTGTATCGTGTTGTTGATCCTCGTGTAAGAGTTTATGAGAATCGTGGGACAATTCTGGTCGTAAGTTACCACAGGAGTTTGAGGTTTTTGGTTAGATAACGGATTCTTGCTCTCTTCGTAGGAAGTGAAGCCTATGTGGACCCTGTTTGGGCCTCCTGGCTTCGAGGTGCTCGAAGAAGGATACGATTGCGGAAGAATGGGGGGAGGAGAAGGGGATACGAAAGCGTTGGAGGAGGAAATGGGTTGGACGTGTGCCGGAGGTATTCTCGACGCGTTGTCAGGCCTCCTCGAGTCTAGATTTATGAAATGAATCACGGTGTTCTGGGATACGTGGGTTTGAGGATTTCGAACGAGAGGATTTTCGCTTTTGTTTCTCGACGGATCGAGAACGTTCTCCAATCGATTTGGAACGTTTTCCGTGGCGTGACTCGGACGATGAACGGGATAAACGAAACCCGGTCTCGGGATTTGAAGTTTATTCGGAAGATTGGAAGGTTCGTTCGGTTCCAAATTTTGATAAACGGAATCGAAAGCGACGTTGACGGGATTATCGATTTGCTCGGCCTCTACGATATTGCTACCATTCGTCACGAAGGCAGGAATCTTCATCCAATGAACTATTTCTTGGAGATTGGAGATCGGCCTCTGGGAAACAGGCGCTTGATGATCGAAACTGGAATTTCGGATGAGTGGATCGTGCGCGATCTCAAGTTTGATCGGATCGTGTTCCACGGGGGAGGTGTACTTATCGTAATTGTGGAAATCCTCGGCGTTCTGAATGCCGGTGTTGGGCCAATTCTTCAAGCTCGAATCGAAGAAAGAATCGTTCTTATTGACGATCTTATTTTGATTATTCTTTTTCTTCGAATTGGACGGAAGATGAGGCGAGGATGGGCGACGAATTTTCGTCCTGTTGGACCGTTTCGAGGTCCAGTGACGATTGATGGACGATTGATGAGCGTGAGTGGGGGAAATGGAGGATGGGAGGGGATTCTCGACGCTGTTTTTATTCTCGTTGAAAGATAATTTGGAAACACCTCGAGCCAACAGCGAGTCGGTGATCTTTTTAATGGCGGCCACGTGATCGAACGGAGTCGTGGACTCGACCTTGGATAAAAGAGTAGGCGAGAACGCTTCCTTCCGACTCGAGAATCCCGAATTCTGGCCCAAGGTCGTGCCATCATCATCATCATCGAATCGTGAATTATTCATCGGAATTCGGTATGTCCTTCTCTCGAGAGAATTCCTTGTGGCCCCCTTCGGATGCGAAATTCTCGAATTCGTAGGCGGAACGCGTTTGCGGATTGAATTTAATTCCTGGCTCGATCTTATTCGAACATCGTTCGACGATGGAATTACAAAATGGGGAAACTTGTTTCCGAATCTGGTTAAATTATCGTTCCTAATCGATCGCTCGTTAACCTTCGAGTTTTGTTGTAATCGAAATTTCGACGAGTTCCAAACGTTATTCGAGTGCTCCTCGTTCTTTAATTTTGCCCCCACCCTTTTTCCCGCGTCGCCACGTTCGACAAAACGATCGATATTATTATCGCGGTGATAGTTAATAGTACTAGTTCCGGAATTCCACGTATACCTGCTATCTTCTCGAACGCCGGATGTTCTCCATTCCTCGAGGTTCGCCTTCGATGGACGAGCTTGAATCGAACTTTCTGAAATTTGATTGAAAAAGAAAAATTAATAAGATTCAAAAGTAAAATGATTATATTAGAAGATATTATAGATGTATCGAATTGATGTTTATTAATGGAAATGAAAGAGATGGAAACATTAACCCTTTGAAGAAGTAGTTAAAAATTTCGAATAAAGTTATTTTCAGTAATTTTTATAATTGATTCGCTCTTTGTATAATCTCGATCGTTTGCCATTATAATTATTCGCGATTATTATTATTGTTTTGGACAATAAATTATCAAAGTAACTTCAATTTTAAATTAACTTCAATATATTAGCATAGATATAAAATTTATTTCTTATAATATGCATAGATTAATTATGATTCGATAGTTTAATTTATAAATGTAACTTCGTTTTCGAGTAAAACATATTAATAAATAGTTTTGAAAATATTTCATCTTAGACGATTATCTTTAACGTATTAAAATATTCGAATATTTATTCGTAGCTATTTTAATTGATTTTCTTTTCATATAATCTCGGCATTATTGCAATTATTATTACGCGAACGATAAATTCTCCAAATAACTTTATTCGTAACTTCAACTATTAAATTTTATCCATCACTATTTGCACCTATCTCGATGCATTAACGTAGACATAGAATCCAGAGTTATTCTAACGTATATCGATATGATTTAAAAATTTTTTTATTTCTCATCCATATGCATAATTAAACCATAGTTTAATTAAGATAATATTCGTGTATATACGCAATAAGCTAGACATACTATAAATAGTTTCGAAAATAGTTTCAGCTTTTAAATGAAAATAATTTTTACATAATTTTCAACATTCGAATTATCTAACTCTTCTATCTTACTATAGTAACGTCTAGTGTCAAGTTCCTAGCGAAGGACCTCTCGTGTCCTTTTGCGAAACTACTTTTCACCAGCGAAACAGTACATTGTCCGTATATTCGACTATCATTCTTTTCTAATAAAGATCGTTATATTTCTTGCCTTCGGATATAACCGATTGTCAATGGATCGTAACACGTGCGTAATTATCCAGAAAAATGAGGAGGAAAAAAGGGGGGAAGAAAGTTTCACGTTACGAAATGAAATTTTGCAACGAACGGAGGGAATCGATCGTTCGTTCAGAAAATTTTTATCGTAAATTACGTTTCCTGGCGCAATCCAGACTTGTTAGGCTCGCGTAATCACGAATTACCCCGCGTTTCCTCGATCACGAAACCGATGAACACGGCGAAACAGAAATACAGAAATAATTTTATAGCCTTCGATTGGGGGATATAAAAATTGGCACAAGAGTGGAAACGATTGTTCGAATATATAATTTATATATTTCTCTTCTTATATATTTCTCGTAATATATATTTCTCTTTCTGAAAGAAACAAGGCGAACGATTGAACGTGATAGACATGGTTCCAAAAGCGAATACAAAAATTTCTAAAAGAAAGGAGATCAAAATATTCTGCGAAAATAATAAAATAAAAGAAATTGAATTTGCATCAATGGAAAAGGCGAATAATCGATCGAGAGGGAGCGTACGACGAGAACGTTTCCATTATCTGATTTACAACCGAATAAATACACGGTTAGCTCGAGTTAAACGACGATTCGATCGAATCGTTTTATTTCCATCCGGGAAGGATCCGCCTTTTCCTTTCCATTTTTTCCGCGCACATTTCCCCGATAAAATATTCCTTTAAGCTTTATCTTGGCAAGTCGAGCAAATCGACGAGGAAAAATCTCGATTCTTACCGGTTCTCTGGGGCCTGGCGTCGCTCCATCCTGACACCAGCAGAACCACCACGATTAACAGCTTCATCCGCATTTTTGCACTGAAAAAGAAAAAAGAAAGAAAATCAATGCTCGTAATTTGATCCAATAAAATCATCTATATACATATATATTTATTTCATGAATTATACGAGAAAACTTGTTTCAATAATCGATACGCATATGACGACGCTGTCGGCTTTCTCGTCGCATTTCCCTCTTTCAAAGAATCGCGTACCGGAACGCGATTCATAACAGGAAGCGCGGGACTCGAGCCGGTTTATTAACGAAACAAGTATGTATTAACGATCGGACGTATTTGGAGGTTGGCCGAAAACGAAGGTGCACTCCGCGGCGATAAAATGAAGTGACGCAACTGCGGTCGAACAACGTATTATTTTTCGAACGCAACAGTAGAGAGAGAATGGCCGATTTGCGTACGAAGGTCTCGATCGAGGTGATCGTTCGTATTCGATGGCTGGATCGTTCGCTCCGTGCCGATGCCTGTCGCATGAAAATGAGCAGCAATGCGTTCGTCGTGTATGCTTTCGTACATGTTTCCTCGTCTCCTCTTTTCTTTCTATTATTTTTCCTTCCTTCGAGAGCAAGCAGAATAATAATCTTCAAACATAAACTCGAAATTGTTCAAATTGTTTTTAAAAAAGAAGAAATTCCACGCAGTTGCAAGACCAATAACCGTATATATTCTCCTCTCCTCCTCGACATTCGTCGCGTTCCAAGGCTGCTCGCTCGTCGTGCAGGATCGTAAATTTTCTTTTTCCTTCTTTTTTTTTTTTTTTTTACTTTTTCGTTTTCATCTAGCATCATTTCGTCTTGCATCTTTTTCGGTCGTTGGTTATTCGTGTCCGGGTAACGGTACACCGAGTACTATCTCGAACCTTTGATTTGCATGTAGGCGCATCGAGAGGTGAATCGGCCATCGTCCATGTCACGAATTGTATTGTAAATCAATCGTGGAGGATATCGTTCCCTCGATTACGGCCAACGCGTGTACACGCGTACCGTTACACGTCGAAATACTTTTCCGCCGTTGACGGAATCCATCGTCACGGTATTTTCTCCCCCAATGAGGATCCTTCCTGGATTTTCCAGCTTCAGAATTTTAGATGATTATCCTTATCGTCTTGTCGGCGATTAGAATTGACTTGACTGGATATAATACAGATTTAATCTGTAATCTCGAGCATCGCGGTGAAAGGTGATAAAAAATGAAGAGGAGGATAGAACACAGGGTTGGAAATTTTTCTTCCCTGTCAAATTTGATTGATTTAATCAACGTGAAAACTTATTATTATTTCTTAGCAATAGTCTTAGAGAAATCGTTCACAAATTTTTCCCACCTCTTATCAAATAAACAATAATACAAACACACCCCTTCTTACCTTCTGAATCTCAAAATCCTGCTGGAAGCCGCATTTAATCACCAAATCAACGATCAAGAGAGAGAAAGAAGAAGGGTGGGAGGAGAAAGAAACAAGAGAAAACGAACACACAACGCGATCAAAAACGAAATACTAAAAACTCGAAGTATACCGAAGAAAAAAAAGAAAAAAAAGAGAGAAAAAAACACCTTTGTTCTTCCCTTTCTTTCGAAATCGAGATGAAAAACTGGGATGAAAAAATGGGGGAGAAAAAGACGCGAGAGAGAGAGAGAGAGAGAGAGAGAGAGTGTATGAATGCGTGTCCGGTATCGTCCAGGAGGACGACAATGTTTCGACAATGGTGCACGGCTGACTGAATCCACGACTCGAAGAGGTTGGAGAAGCGAGCGAGCTGTGGGCCCGCGTGTGCACGCAGGTAATCGAAGCAAGTGGTGGAGAGGCGCCTCGTGCACGAGTCATCGGGAACCCGTTACTCCGCGTTGCTTACGAACGAGATCCGCTCGGGTTGAATAACCTTCACGGCTGTGCATGCTAAAAGCGTGCTCGTGACTACCTTGGCCGATCACCTCGGGAACTGGGTGAATCTGCACTCCGATTCGCCCACTACGCGAAATCGGGGGAAGAACGCGCACGCGCGTACGCGCGCCATGCGACGATTCCACGCATGGATGACGTAACAGCGGGCCAGCAAAAAAAGGTAAATAAAGAAATATATCTCTCTCTCTCTGACAACAAATTTGACTTTGATCAAGGAGAGGAGAACGAAGAGGAACGATTGTTGAATCTTTCGTTCGTGACTCGCGATGAACGCGATTCGATACGAGGATAAAGAATTTAATGGATAAGAAGCGAAAGGAAATGAAGATTCGAGGGAATCGAAGATAGAAAGGGTCGAGAGTTTTTTGACGATGGAAGGATAAAGAGATACGTTGTAAACAGTGTTTAAAATATATATTTTTTAGTATCATTTTTCTTTACATTCTAAACGATAAAAGTGTACTGAGAAATTGAATGAAGTATTCTGTAAATAGCACGATTTATATTTTACGGTGAGCAATAAGAAAAATTTTTTTTTCTTTCTTCTTCTTCCGGGAATCTGGAGGAAATGTGGAACGAGGAAATCGATAGAGGATAATTTTGTTATACGAAAATAGATTGCCAAAGTTCTGTAAAACTGATGGATCGAACGGAGGAAGTATAGGTGAAACATTTCTCGAACGAGATCTATGAATAAAATATCGGTTCGACGAACGAATTCCATCTGAAATTTTCTCCGTTGAATTAAGATAAAACGAACTTTTTGTTATTCTATTCCTAACTTTCAATTCATCTCGCAATTTCGCACGTTGCTCGATAGTTCGCGATGAAAGTTCATTTTTCAGAGGGAAAGGATACGAAATGAAAGTATTCGTTTGCAAGAAAAAAAATTTATATACGTAAAAAGAGAATATCGAAGATACGCCGTAAAAAAATTCATATTTTATTAAGAAAGTTCGAGAAAAAAGAAAGTATAACATTTCAAGGTTAAAAAAAAATGAAGAAGGTCAAGGTCACTCAAAGATCGGTGTGCAGAATCAAGATTATTTCAAGATTAGAACTCATCATATCATTGGCAACAATGCTCTTCCAAAGATCACGAATAATTGTGACGATGTTATTTATTTTTAAAAAAAATTTTTTTTTTCAACGAATTTTCAAAAAAAAGTTTAAAGAATACTTAATAATGTTTACTTAGAAACGGAATATTCAATTACTTGAAACAGGTTCTTTCAGCGATAGTACGCCTCGTCAACATTTTTGACATTATTTTCATTAAGAATTTGTTTCCTAATTCCATCTTTGGCTTTTCTTATGAAAATACGAAAATTTGTTTCCTCGAGATTTATTATATCGTATCCTTATCGTTATATATTCGCATTTTTAAATTTGAAAGATTTCGAGTACGAATAAAACACGTTTAAAGCATAAAGATTTAAATTCATTCTCGAACAACGAGTAATGAGTTTTAAACATCGAATTTGATGATATCCGAGAAAAGAAATGTCGAATGTACTTTTCCCTGAACGAAAAAAAAAAAAAAGAAAAAAAAAAAGATTAATCGATTAGTTACGCGCGGCTAACAGTAGTTTTACGATTCCACAACATTCCACGATCCCCAAGAAATTCAAACGCTTTCTCGGAAAATAGAAAAAAGATGAGATTCGATTATTTCGAAGTTAAAAGGAACACGACGACAGAAGCTCGACGACGAAACTTTCGAATAAATTTTCAACGCGATTAACCCCGCTCTATCTCCCTCCTTTACCTCTTTCCTATTCCTTTTTTACAGTAATTACAGCCACGCGCGATGCATCTCTTAGCCCAGAATCGAGAGAAAAACGAATCACGATACGCATACCGACGCGCTTTTGTGATCCCGGCAACCAAACCGGTTCCAAGAGGAAGATGGGGGAACATTCATCGAAGATAAAGATCGTTGAACACGTATGCGATCTTTTTTCTTTTTTTTAAACCATCAAACAAATTCAACGCATACCACGTTGATCCACTTGGTTCGTTAATGGCTTCGAGATATACAAGAAAGCGCAAGAAACGCGACAACAGCTCCACGCGTGGATATATTTCGAACAATTTAAACATGGATGGAACAACTACCTTGTTCCATCTTACGGAAAATTTATATCGAAGTAACGTGTATATATATATATATATATATATACGGATAAGAGGGTAATTCGTTGTATAAATAACATGGAGAAAACTTGTCCCGGACGACAAACGAGTACGAATAGAATCATTGAGGTAAAACGAAGAACGCGTGAACACGACAACATAGTGAGGAGAGGTTGGGGGAAAAAACGTATTTCCTACACGAGCGCCATCGAGCGGATCGAGAGACGACGCTCGATTACTTCCTTTTACGGCTTAATATATGAAGGAGAGAAGAGAGGAAAGAATGTATTAAAAACTTATCGTGGAAATGAATTGGAGGAGAAGTTGAATTTGTTCGTTAGAGGTAAGAAATTGGGTGGAGAGATCGGGTGAAATTTGTATTCCATTTATTGTATTATAATTACTTTAATAAACGATCGATATTCTTTCCTCGATTTTTAAGAATATTACCACAGGATAATGATCTCGAACGAACGGAAAAAAAAAAAAGAAATAAGTTTATGTTTTCATGAGGATATCTTTCTTGAAATCAGAGAAGAGGAGAATGTAGCATAAAACATCGCCATTATCACGTTTAAATCGACATTTTCTTCGAATAATAAAAAAAAAAAAAGGATAAACGTGATTACCATTACCTAACGAGTAAAACGAGTTGAGAATCTACGAATTTATATCTCTCGCAAGGTAGATGCTAGTAGAAAAACGTAAGTACATATCTTTTCGCTAATCAATTTCAACTCGTTCGTTCGAATAAAAAGTAACATTTCAACGTGTACATATTTTATTTCTCTTTTTAACTACTATTTTTAATCATTCGATCGAAAAACAAAATTGCTCGAATAATATTTATAAAGAGATGGAAATCGTATTCAGGCCAATGAAGATGGGTTTTCAAGATGTGACGTGAAAGAGTTTTGATTGGCGAACGACACAAGAAGCACGAATGGGCGAAGGGTGAAGAAAAAGAAGGTTCTCAGGAACCACCTCCCGGAAGGTGTGCACGCGATATAATAAGAGAACGTGGTCACACCGACCCAGAATCGTAGTAGGTAGCTCGATGTGGGACATAGCGGCACTTCTTACGGCCATAGATACCTTTCCCATCTGTTGGCAAACGACACAAAGCTTGTCGACCTCGCTTCGTTTCGACGCGTGCCCCTTTGAGCATCACGATCGAGGGAAGAAAGAAAGAAGAAAGAAATGGAAGGGAGTAATTAATGCCAGGGAGAACAATCGCGATAACAGATTACATATCAACAGATTTGAAATTATGATCGTGGAAAAAGTTCATCGAGAGTTCAAGAGCTTGAAATTCAACAGCCTTCTTTACGACCGTAATTTATGATTTTGCACATCTTTCCAAGAAGACGAATATTTGATATTGGAAACGTATATATTTTAATTTCGATGAATTTTCTCTTTGACTGAACGATTGGTCAATTAGTCGGCAAAATTTAATAGTCGAAATTACGAATAAAATTACTTCGATAATTTTTTCGTTCAAAACGTAATAATAATAATAATAATTGGGAATAATTATAAATCAATTATAACAGCTATGAGTAAATGTTATTCAAGCATTTTAAGTAATTAATTTGAATTAATTTTATTCGAAATTTTTAACTAGTTACTTTTTCAACGAACCAATGCCCAACTCTGGGCGGACACTAGACAATAACACTAGAAAATCACTAATCATCCACAGATGTCGTAGGTGACGTTGATAAAACGTTCGAGATAGAAAAACACGGAGGAAATGTATTCTTCTCTTTTCCAATATACGTTACGAGTTATAAAATATGAACAGGTTCGAAGAACAAACTATTCGCCAGTATATCTTAATTATTTAAAACGAATTAAAATTTTCCTCGTGTCCTCGTAACAATTCTCCGCAAGTTGCGTCACCGACTCGTAATAAATAATTAAGAGCAACGTTCGTGGACGGTTGAACGGGAGCGCTTCCGCAACGGTGCACCGTTACCGATCGAGAACGTTTTTTTTTTTTAACGAGAGTACGGTCGACATCCACCCGATCTCGATAAATAGTTTTGGTTTGCATGTCGAGCTGCGTTCTCGTTCTCCATCTTCGCGGAAATTGCGAACGAAGACGGTATCCAGGAGGAGAGAAATGGAGAATCATGGAGAATGCACGCGTTAATTAATTAAAACCTTTTGAAGTCGTGGTAGAGGGAGCCTCGGGCTGCGAAAATTCTCGTTCGACCAGATAAACGGGATATACGCATCCGGGGAGTCACGGATATCTTATTCCTCTTTTCTCCGCTCTTTTCTCTCTCTCTCTCTCTCTCTCTCTCTCTCTCTCTCTCTCTCTCTCTCTCTCTTCTTTACTCAATTAGATACGCTATATGGATGTAAATTACGACAAATTTATATGAAAATGCGATAAGCGCGGTTGAATTTGAACGAACGGATAAAAATCGAACGAAGTAACGTTATCTAGTATTACACACGAGATATAATATTAATTCGCTATTTTAACAATTTTGCAATTTTTATTTTTATTTTATTGCGCGGAGATTAAAAACTGGAGTGGCTATATATAATATTATAAGGAAGCCATGTCGATAAGTATACGTGGATGTGAACCCTGGGAGGTCATCGATCGTGAAGAGAACGAAAGTTTTCAAGGAAACGAGGGACGACAACCTCGAAGAAGGAAAAAGTAAACTCTGAATTTCTTGGAACTGCTACTAATTGCTCCGCTCTCGTGATAATTGACGAACACGTGAAAAGTGAAGATACTCTCTCGGCTCATTTTTCACCGCGCGAAAGGAATCTCATTTTTTATCGAGCGAATATTACGTGAAATATGGATTAAGAATCGATTAAGAAAAAAAAGAAAGAAAGAAAGAAAGAAAGAAAGAAAAATCGATAACTTTAATCGGCGAGCGGAAAGTAGTGGGTAACTGGTGTTACGAAAACGGTGTCGGTCGAACGAGTAAATTGTTACATCAAGAGGAAGCATTTTATTCACCGCTCGCGAAAGTGCGCGTTAATTATACCATCGTTAATTACGCGGCGTGTAAAGGAAAAAGAAACAAAAAAAATAGAAAATGTTTGTAAACAACGCAGGCAACGTGGCATCATTCACCGACCATTTCCTGCATGAAATTCTGATTACCCTCGTCGAGGTAATATCTGCATTGTATTCCACTCGCGATAAAATCAAATCGATCGTCCGTTCAGATACATCGCGAATTCTTCTATTCGATGATGGATCGTTATTAAGTATTAAGTCTCTCTTTCCTTTTTTTTTTTAAATTCGATTTTTAAAAAGAAAAAAAAGCTTTCTTCGTCCATCTCAAAATAGAAAAAAATCCAATAAAACGCCATTGGTTTCAGGATTACTTACCCACTTAGGTGGAGTAAGACTCTCTTTCAGATAGGAGCGTTTTTAGAGCGATGGCTGGGCTCGTTTCGTTTTCAGATCCCGATTTATTAGATCGTTCGCTTGGACAACGGGTATTGGCATCTCGATCGACGGACTTCACGAGTCAATGGCGGCGCTCAGTGGCGGCAACTTCCGTTTCTGAAACGTGACATCGATTCACGATTAATGTATACGCGATTCGTCGCGGTTCGTTTATCTGAAACGTGCGTGAAACGATCAAATTTATCGATCCATCCTATCCATCCAAGCCACGCTATTTGGAGAAAGAAAGTACAAGACGCGGGAAGAAATATGGGGATCGGATGCGTTTTCAAGATTTATGTTCGTATCGACGACGTTTTTTTTTTTTTTTACATCTCGTTCTACAAGAAAAATTTAGCGATTCCACGTTTGCCTCGAGACGTTTCTCCGTGTCGAATTGGCTTTCCTTTTCTATCGATCGATAAGAGAGATCGTTAGACTTTTCGCTCGATAATTTCTACCGATTTGCGACTTGTCTATATTCTATCGATAATAAATTAATTTTTGGTATAACTTAATAATAAATTTCGAGTATTTATCGAATCTTTACTCACCTTTCGAAATTTCTTCTTCTTCTTAAAGAAATTGCTCGACTTGATCGTTGCTTTTCATTTCTTTCTATCAAAAAAAAAGAAACAATTTTTTCCTCTCTCGAATGATAAATTCTTCAAGTTCTTCTTTCAAAGATGGTCGTTTAAAAAAAATCCTCCATATCAAGTTCTCTTCCTTATTATAATAAAACACGCTTCACTTCCCAACTTCCCGACTTTCTACAATCTTCTTCATCTCATAACGCAGAAGATTATATTATATCTCGTCTGCGAGTGCTCCGCTAATTCTTTCCCGTCCACCACCTCTAAACGGATGTAACTTCCTAAAAAGATTCAAAGATTCTTAACGATTTCACGGTTCATAAGCCTCGAAACGATTCACCACCCTTTTTGCGCTTCGAGCCGCTGCTTTCTCCGCTTAGAATAGAATGTTGCTTTTTCTCCCCCCTTCACTTCTGCCTCGAATTTCTTTCCACTATTTATGCGATTTAATCAATTCAACTTCTCTCTTGAGTCTTCTGACGCATTTAAAAAAGGAAAAAAAAAAAAAAATCCGAGAAATCACACTTTCCAATTACACTCCTCCTCGAGACCATGTCTCGGATGGAACAGTTTGTTTATTTATTTTTGTGTAAAATGTCGTGTAACGTTTTTCTCCGTTTCTTATATATAATAAATCCTGTGCGTGTTATGCATCGATCCGGTGACCCGCCTGAGGATCTTCAAGTGGACGAAGAGAGGTCGTTTTTTTAAAAGACCAAGCAAACGCTAATCGACGAAAGGATAAGTATCCGTCTTGTGTCATTGCGTGTGATCAAAGCGGACTGTCTGCGTTCGCATGTGGACGCGTTCGTGCTCCAGTAAAATCGCAGGAAATGTTCAATTTAAAAATAAAAAAGGGTCGAGAAAGAATAATATTCTCTGACCAGAACAGAACACTTTTTTTCCACCGTCCACTGCTCCTCCATTTGCTTTCCTCGAAAATAAAAAAAAAAATTCGAACGTCCTCCTCCTCCTCGCGTTTCTTCTTCTTCTTCTTATTCTTATTCTTCTCCTTCTTCTTCTTCTTCTTCTTCTTCTTTACGAAGTCGAAGTAATTCCTCCGTTAAGTGTCTCGACAATTAGAGTGAAAATAAAGATTATCGCGTTGCTTTAATATCCGTAAAAAAACGATTCCACTGCTCTGTTGCTCGCATAGAATCGTAACGGCGAATCTATTAGAGATGGCCTTCCTTCATTAGTTTCTCTCGCGATCAATCAGTTTTTACGAGATGGGTTTCGCATATCTTTTTATTCTCTCATTTCTTCGCAACACGTTTAAGACGATTTTATCGCGCTAAAAACAATTCTCTCCGTTCCATTGTTCAATTTATTTACTATTAACAATTATATTTACGTCTTACAATTTCTTCTTTTCAATTCTAACTTAATATCTCCGCTCTTTTTTTTCTTTTTTATATTCAAAACGATACGATCGTTTTCTCGCGATATCTTCGATTTAATATTATCTCTCCAATGTTTCTTTCTTTTTTTTTTTTTTTTAAAGAGTACGAAATAATCTTTATCTCTTAACTTGTTGTTCACTTCTTTTTTTCAAAATGGAATATCTTTATCGAAGAATTTTCCTTTTAAAGCTATTATATTTACGTCTTACGATTTCTTCTTTTCGATTCTAACTTAACATTTTTTTTTTTTTTATATATATTAAAACGATACGATCGTTTTCTTGCGATATCTTCGATCCAATGTTTCTTTTTTTTTTTTTAAAGACTACGAAATAATCTTTATCTCTTAACTTGTTGTTCACTTCTTCCACACCTTTCTTCAAAATGGAATATCTTCATCGGAGAATTTTCCTTTTAAAACTATTTACGTCTTACAATTTCTTCTTTTCGATTCTAACTTAACATCTCTTTTCTTCTTTTTTTTTATATATTCAAAACGATCGTTTTCTTGCGATATCTTCGATCCAATGTTTCTTTTTTTTTTTTTTAAAGACTACGAAATAATCTTTATCTCTTAACTTGTTGTTCACTTCTTCCACACCTTCTTTTCTTCAAAATGGAATATCTTCATCGAAGAATTTTCCTCTTAAAGCTATATATTCTTCTTTCTCGCTTTTCCCTCTCGTTAATTTCCTCAACAACTTCCTCCTCCTCCCAACTCAAGTTTCTTCGAACTTAGAGGGATCTATTCCCAGAATTCCTCTGTCAACGATACGCAGAATCTCTTCTCCTTGATTCTTAATCGGACGATCCCCCAAGTTTCATCGCAGAATCTTTTCGAAACTTCCACGATCCCATTCGTGATCTTTCCCTTCCCTTTCAAACGCCACCACCCTCCATCCAACCAACCCCCTTTCTCCCTCTCCCTCTCTCTCTTTCTCTTTCTCTCACCTCTCTTCCACGACCACTTCCACGATCCAATCTCTTTACTAAAACTAAAACTGGCTGCCAGACGAGTGTCGAAATTGCACTGAGGCTGGATAGTGTTCTACCGCCCCCGATGTAGCTTCTCCTTTCCGCGGTTACAGCTCGAGCCATTTAATAGTGGGGACTCGGATATCCCTTCTTTCGCTGGGAACCTCTGCTCGCGGACTCGTGTCCTTGCTGCTCCACGCCATCGCCGATATCCTCGGTCGCTTCCAGTCTTCTCCCCTCGAGGGGAGACCTTCTCCCTACCGATCTTAATCTCTCTTCTTCCTCTTCCTCTTCCTCTCTTCCTTTTCCTCTTCTTCTTCCTTCCTTCCTTCCTTCCTTCCTTCCTTCCTTTCTTTCTTCGTTCTTTCCCACGATTCTCTCGTTTACACCGGTAACACCGTTCTCGCGGCTTAATACCGCTTGCCTTCGAAAGTGGAGATTCGTGTCAATATTCCTTCCCGTTTCCATCCGCTTCGACGCTCGTTTCGAAACGAACTCGAGGTTCCCCGCGTTTTCGAATTTAAACGCGTTCTCTGGTACAACAAGCGTTCGAGGAGTAGTCGCCTCGCGAGAGGACGTTTTTCTACGTGTTTTTCCTCGTGTCTCGTCTTTGTTAGTCTTTCTTTTTTTTTTTTTTTTTTTTTAGGATCAACCGATGCGCACACTTGGGAACGGGACTTTCCTCCTCTTGCTTCGATTATTTAATTAACCATTGTGAAAAAGAAGAAGACGTTGAGATCGTCGAGAGAGAGTTGAATTATTCGAAATTATTGTTGATAATTTCTCAGAATCGAATCGAACGGGTTACATTATTTTTTTTTTTTTTTCCACTTGTTTATCGTACCGTGTTACTTTGTGTATAAATTTATTGCTTGGCGTATCTTCGATCGAGAGATCTGGTTTCGCGACTGGTTTCGCGAGCTTGACAAGAAATTGATGGGCGGATTCATTGGGTGATTTCGACGCGTGTACAGGAGACAGTAATTGCGAAACTCTTCTCGATGGAATTTTCTGAACCGCGTTTTTTCTTTTCTTTTTTCTTTTTTAAAAATCTTCCAAATAATCGAGAGATATCGTACATCGATTAGAGAATGAATCATCGATTAGAGAGATGGAAGAATTCGAAAATTATTCGTCCCGTTTCAACACACCCGGCTGATTACTGTTATTTCCCTTCAATTTTACACGGTTCGGTAAATTTCATTTCGATAAATCTCGTATCACGAAAACGATTCCATTATGACTTATATTGCGTAAATGGTGTGTCGATCGTTATCTCCTTTGTACAAACCAACCAACGTGTAATTACAACGTGTTATATATATATATATATATATATATATATAAAACCATCAATCAATTAAATTTACGATTGTATCAATCATTTCAGGGGTGTATAATTATTATTTCGCACAGATACGTGAATAGATAAGATACATAATCCAATTACTTTCGATCTTCGGATAATTATTCCGATTGTATACGAAAAAGATTAAGAATCATTCTTCGTTTTCCGTTATCTCCTTAATCATCGTTTGAGCTCGCTCTCCTTTCCTCTTTCACGCTCAATTTTCAATGAAAATTCTTCGACTCGCTCGTTTGCACGCTCGTTTTGGCGCCATCGAGGGACCATTTTTTTTTTCTTTTTTTTTTTTATCAAGATTCTTATGGCAAAAATGGAACTACGTACGCGTACGCCGTGGCCGTAATTAAGGAAACAATTATTATTACGGTACATTTGCACGTGCGTAGCCCTACATTTCTTGTAAATATGTGCTTATAAATATATAACGAAGCGTAATATTCCAACGCAATATCTGAATATCTGAATTTTTATATTTATCGAAGATTAAATTTAATTTAATTTTTCTTTAATTTTGATCTATTTCTTCTTGGAATGTTTGGATACTTGATTTTAAAATTTAAATATCGAGAAAGATCGATTGAATTTTATGAAAATTATTTTCCAATTATATTTTCTTTAATTTTAATCTATTCAGTCGTCAACTATTTCTTCTTGGAATGTTTGTATATTTGATATTAAAATTTAAACATCGAGAAATCTTGGAATATCTGTATAGTTGATATTAAAATTTAAACATCGAGAAATATCGATTGAATTTTATGAAAATTATTTTCCAATTATACTTTCTTTAATTTTCATCTATTCAGTCGTCAACTATTTCTTCTTAGAATGTTTGTATACTTGATATTAAAATTTAAACATCGAGAAATCTTGGAATGTCTGCATAATTGATATTAAAATTTAAACATCGAGAAATATCGATTGAATTTTATGAAAATTATTTTCCAATTACGCGTTTTCTTTAATCTTAATCTATTCAGTCGTCAACTATTTCTTCTTGGAATGTTTGTATACTTGATATTAAAATTTAAACATCGAGAAAGATCGATTGAATTTTATGAAAATTATTTTGCACGCGTTTCGTATTATTTAATTTTAATCTATTCAGTCTAATCTATTCAACTATTTCTATAGACGCCTTTTGGAATGTTTGTATACTCGATATTAAAATTTAAACATCGAGAAAGATCGATTGAATTTTACGAAAATTATTTTCCACGCGTTTAATTTTGATCTATTCGGTCAATTTGCATCGATTTCTATAGAAACGCCTCTTGAAACATTAAAATTCGAAATATAATTCACGGATATATGTGTGAAGAAAATAAATATGCAAAATATACGATGAAAATTTTAAAGGTTATATTTAGAGAATTTTCATAATCATGTGAAAAAAACGAAAAACGATTCCAATTCACAGAAAATATTTCCAGTCTTTCATTCCTTTACCCTAACTACTACAAATAATTATCGAGTAAATAATTGGAATACTTGAACGTATGAAGAAACAGCAATCTTTGAGTTTTAGAATTGAAATTTTTTTTTTTTTAGAAATGAAAAGTTTTCACAAGATTTTTACTTCCATTCGAGGAAAGTGTCTAAACTAATCCATAAACCTCGAATAATTAATGATATTTCGTCGTTACGGTCGATAATCGTTCGCTTCGAACGTATAAAAGGGATAATAAAAATTTATTAACCGAGAGGGACGACTCGATGGAATAACTCGAGCGTTTTAGAATTTTATTCTTGACGTTAATGTTTTATTAATTAGAGAAGACACGCCGCTTCCACACTGGTGATTTTGGCAATTTCATTGTTTCCGGTTGAAATAGGGAACGGAAGTTTGACAATCGGCGGAAACACGTTACCTCTCCGTCGTATTGGCAAAAAAGTGGAACGACAACAATTCTCGGTCTTACGAATTATACCCAGAAGAATAAGTTCTCAAATACGAGTATTCTTTATTCAAAAAAATATATACATTCCCTAACTACGTTTCATTCCTTTCGTATTATCTACTTTTTTTCACTTTGTTTTCTATCGTATTCTTGTACACGTATTGTATTGTATTCTTGAACACGAAAAAAAAAAAAAAAAAAAAAAAAAAAAAAAAAAGAAATGGAGAAAGATGAATAAATAAAGTAATAAATATAGATTGTGTGCCTTAAATTCATTTATTTACACGCAAATATATTATATGTATACGTAATAGATATATTTATGTATATATTATGTATATATCACTGTTATATTTCTATAACCCTTGAGATTTACACGTACAACCTAAGCTCCATTCTCTTTCGTCCTCCCGCGAAATTTATTTAAAAATCTCGGCAATTAAATTCTTCGATAATTCTCTCTTTCTTTTTTTTTTTTTTCTTTTTTCTTTCTTTTCGCCCCCCTTCCCCTTTCTTTTCCTCGTCTCGCATGAAAATATCAATGTTTTGTATATATAGTATAGCAAGTTAACAAACGTGAACGGAATGGCTGAAATTTTCAATCTCGAACGGACGCAGTTGGTATTTCATTTCTTTTTTTTTTTTCTTTTTTTTAGCGATATGCATATATCACTTTTTTTTTAATATCATCATCTCGATTTCGTAATTTCTCAATATTTTATGATGTGATTTTATGATCGTTCGATCGAAAATATCGAATGAATATTATCGCCAAAAAAAAAAAAAAACAAATATCAAGAAACATTAAGAGAAATATCTCTTTTAAAAATTCCATGTATCGTTTGTCGCATGTTCGATAAAAGTTTAGAATTCAACCCTCTCAAAATCTTTAGAATATATGTATATATATATATGTATGTATAATATCTTCTTGTTTTTATCACAATCGTGATAAATTTCGAAACGATGACATCGAGATACGACAAGTGGATCTCGATTACTCGAAACGTTAATTTTTTTTTTTTTTTTTTTTTTGGTGTTTATACAAGCTATATCGAAACTGATAATACTGCTTATACACTTTCTGTTCTTTCCCCTGAACTCGTCTGATCGCTTTCCTCTTATTATCTTTTGCCTCTGTTGAGCAATAACAATCGTTGTTTGTATGGCACGATCGTAAATCTATTTGTAAAATACAATAAAAAAATTCTTTTCTTTTTCTTTTTTTCTTTTTACTGCATAGAGTGATAAAAGAAGCAAGTCGGATTACAAGTTTGTCGAAATCGTTTGAAATTAATGACATGATTAAACGTAATTAAAATTTTAATCGATATTAAATTTAATACACATCATAATAAGAAATTGTATATAATATATAAATTTAATATAAAGTAATATTAAATATCCTGTAATCTTACTTGATAAAATTTAATCAATGCAATGATAAAAAGTAATGGTTTTATATTCTTCGTTATAAGGTTATAAATTTCCGAAATACTTTCTTATTAACACCCTAAGCATTAGAAAAAAAATATATATATAACGTTTTAAATCATAAAAATTTAACTGAAAATTATTCAATTTTTTTGTACGTTTGTTTCATTCGGATAAAATTAAAATTAAAATTAAAATTAAAATTTATAATCAAAAAAAAAAAAAAAATCAGTGAATGATAAAATTTTAGGTAAAATATCAAATTCGAGTGCCTATACTGAATTTTCGATTTCATCGTTTCAAAAGGACGACATATCGTCTGCCATCTCTTCCTCGATCGATCGAGCAACAAAGTATTCGTTATTTACAAATTTGTGACAGTTAATCAGCACCGACAATTTAGCAATCATCCGTCACTCTATTGCTTCCGTTTCCGACATTGTTAACATTTATACTAAAAAAAAATTACATAAAAATAAGCGCCACATATTTGCGATTTTATACACATCTAATGGTGCCACTTACAGCTCTGCTTGCTTTGTAACGATCCGAACTGCAATCTTTTATTTTTTTTTTTTTTTCTTAAAAAAGAAAATCGCTAATCGGAACTTTAACCATCATCACACATATTATATCTAAACATATATAATGATGTATATATTAATTAGTAATTATGAACAAATTCGTTCATATTTGTTCGTATATCACGTGTATACAAGAAGAAGAAAAAGAATATATATATTACAACTTAGCAGAGGCAGAGCGAGTATTTTAAATACGATGTCAAAAATTGTCTTTCATTTGTCACAGTTATTGTATAATGGCACATTTTTCTTTTTTTTTTTTTTTTTTTTTGTATTGACAAAAAATAAAAAATTGACATAAAACTCGAAATTTTAGAAAAGTCTTACAAGATGATACTAATAATTAAAAAATAATAATAAAAAAAATGATAATAGTAATGAAAATTGGTCAGATAATTAAACAATTTTCTTTCATTATACATATAGTACAAATTCAATAATCAACGTGGCATTTCTTCGAAAAAGCTTAAAAGTGTTGGGCTGTTCGTACAAAATATTTGCTATATGTACAAATTCTTTCTTTTTTCTATCTTTTTTCTCATTACCGCTTTTCATTTTATCCTTACACAGATATCAAACAAACAACAATATCAAATTTTTCTATATGGCCCACCGGTACGACGTAAAATTAATTCAACATTTACATGTATATAATAGTCTACAAACGTAAGATAATCTTTTTTTTTTTTTTCATTTCACAAAGCTTTCATGTAAGTGCTCTAAACAGTCCATTCGATCAATCTTGGTTTACTTCCTACAATTATAATGTGTACATATATATATATATATTTATATATATATATTTTTATCTGTATGTGTATTTGTGTATGTCAGTCTTGAGCCACTTTCATAAAAGCTTTCCAATTTTATGATCAGGTCATCGTTTATCTAATATATACATGTATATATACACATATATATTTATATTTAAACGTATAGTGTCTTAGCACATTTCTCCTAAAATATAAATATTATGTGTATATATATATGTGTATATAAAGTGTACCTATATACTTAAATATTTTTCTGGATATGTTCATTGATGTAAACATGTCATGTTGTTGTATGTGTAATTTTTTTCACGAGTTTATGCTATTACTAGCGGCTCATCATCGGAGAAGCCTCGGATTACAGGACTATCTTCTTCTTCTAAAATTACAAAAAAAATAAAATTTTTTAAAAATTTCATATATATTAAAATATTTCAGATTCAAATTCAATCTTTCAAACTTAAATTAATATATTAAACAATATATAAATATACCTAAGCCGTCTGTAGTACCCGGGAAAGTTGCTTGTCCACGTCTGGTATCATAGTGACTATTAGCAAATTGTGTGAAACTGTTAGTCAATCTTCTGTGTCTGACAACAAAATATGCCAATGCGGATCCCAAAGCGATAATCAACAAACAGATCGGTATCGCGAATGAGAGGATATTGGATGTATTTATCGTTACTGGTAACGATGACACTTCTGAAATTTTTTTTTTTTTTTTTAACTTGTACCAATGATATATAAAAATAAAATCTATCGCAATTTTATTAGGAATAATTAAAAAAATAATTCTCATAATTACCGGCACTATATCTAGTGCTGAAAACTTCGCTGAGAGGACTTTGGAAACCTTCTTCGGTGACCAATCGAATGGCGAATGTATAAATAACATCTGGTTTCGCATCTTTGTATATATACGGTGGCTGATCAACTTTATATATTTTGGCAGACGATTCTTTCATTATATTCGATCCCTCTACTACCAAAATCTCATAATGATATTTAACATTGCTCAAAGTAGATGGTAAATCGTGTTCTTGCCAAAAAATAATAAAGCCTTGATCCTTGTGCAGAACGTTCACCTGATGAGGAGGCTGAATGTCTGGCGCCGTATAAATAACCGATTGACTTGGTATAGCGTCTTCCACATCCGTGGATATTATAATTTTATATTTGCCACCATGTTTGATCGAATTGAATTTATGTCTCATAACAGTTTCATTGGTCGGTGGTAATGTCACTACGAAATGTTTATTTAGAGTCATTTCTGTCACAGTAATCTGGAAAAAATATTTGAAAAATTTTAATTTTAAATAAAGAAAAATTCGATATATCGTTTTCAAATTAATATTAAGAAATAACAGATATTTCTTGATTTGAAAAAATATACATATATAATAATGCAAAAGTTTAGAAATTTCTCAATCACCGTATATCTAATAGGCTCGTCGATATTAGGACAACTGGCACTCCAAGAAATAATAATGGAATTAAGATTGTCCGTAGGAGTGACTTTTACTTTCTTTGGTGCAGCTTGTTGATTAAAATGCGTGAACACTGTAACTGGTTGACTTAATGGTCCAGCACCATAATCGCCGTTCACACCTACTGCGAATACGTAAGATTCGCAGGCTTCCAGTTCTTTGATAGTTGCCGACAAGTTCGTCGTTAAAAGTTTGTATTCTGAAAATAATAAGACTAATGAGAATAGAATCCATATTTATGAGTTATGCCTTATATTGAATTCTTACCCTTGAAGAATTCTATCATGTTCACCGCATAATGAATCGCGTACTGCCATTTTATTTTTCTCGGATTTTTTGGCGGGTCCCAAGTAAGTTTTACTGAGGTCCCATGCGGTTTCACTAACTGGGCAACCAGGTTCGTAATAGTTGGCAAAGGAGTACCGTCCGTAGCTACAGTAATAGTCTTAGTTTTACCAATGTAGTTCTTTCTTACAGCACTGACTTCAAAAGTATAATTAGTTCCTGGAGCTAATCTTGACACTTCTACACGATTAATGGATACAGGAATTGTTGGTAACGTAGGATAATTTGTCGGACCTTTCGGTGTAACGATATAAGAAACATCATCCATCTTTTTCCATGTCAAAATCACAGAATGATTGGTCTTTGATTCTACCTTAAGATCTTCGATATTATCAATATTAGCAGAGCCATCGAAATTTAAGATAGTTACGTTAGATGAGGCAGATTCTCGTTCCTTGTTCTTTGCTATTATCCAAAACGAATAATTTTTTCCAGCCTCGAATGGCATATTTAAAATGGCAGAAGTTTTTTGTCTGAAGAATCGTATAGGTGGAATAGGTGGCGCTACGAATCCTTCGTAACCAGTAATAGGTCCATTCGGATACAAAGGACGTTGCCAGCTAACCTCTACACTAGTACCATTTCTTTGAGTTACGGTTACATTCCACGGCTCTGAAGGAACACCTTCACCTGTTGTAACAGTGAAATATTTTGCTGGAGGGAATACAGTAGATTGGCCTTTTATTCTAACGTAAACAGTGATGTTGTAACGAGTGTATGGTTTCAAATTATTAAATTGATATTCCATATCAGCGACCCAATTGCTGGCATTGGTCCAGTTTGTCCCAGGTATAGCATATGCTATCGAAGGTAGGAACTCGAAAGTAATATTGTTAGGTACAGGCATCAACCAATAGAAAACGAAACTTGTAGCGTTCATAGATCGTTCGTCCACTCCCATCTCAAGCACTTGGTAAACACGCGAATTATTTTTCTCGCAATTGCTCTCATCGAAACCATCCACGCAATCTTGTTTTCCATCGCAATATTGTGCTAGAGGGATACACCGTGTCTCGTCACAAGGGAATAAACCAAGGAAACAAGACGGTGTAGCTGCCGGATTGGAATACTGTTCTTCAGAGCAACCCAATTCATCACTACCATCTGGACATTCCTCTACATCATTACAAACATTTCTTATGGGAATACAAGTACCGTCCATACGACACATAAATTGATCTTCTCTACAAGAGGAATGATCACTGCTTCCACAGTGTATTTCGTCTTCACCGGAAGTACAATCGTTGGAACCATCACAGAGCCATGAATCTTGTATACATTCACCGTTTAAGCACTGGAATTGATGTTCACGGCAGACTTTTGACTGCTCCGTAGGATATATTACGGTCCATTCTTCGGCTTCTTCGTTACCACAACCTATCTCATCCGAATCATCCCCACAATCATCCACGCTGTCACATTTCCACCAATAAGGCACGCATTTCCTATTATTACACATGAACATCCAACTATTACAAGAATTAGAACTGGGTAAAGGAACCGATGAATGCACGGTGATGGTACAATTTACTTCATCGGATCCGTCGGCACAGTCCTTATCCCCATCGCAAACCCATGAATTGTATATGCAACGATGTTTCTCCTTCGACATCAAGTTACAAGTGAACTGCCAACTTTGACAGACCATATCGTCACACTTGGCCTCATCAGATCCATCTTCGCAATCTTTTTCTCCATCGCATTTCCAACTCTTCGATATACAAGATTTATCCGATTTACATTGGAATTCGTCAGACCTACACGTGGTGGGATATTCTTTTTTAGGACAGTTCTTCTCATCAGAACCATCCCGACAGTCGTTCTCATCGTCGCAACGCCATCTATGCGATATGCATCTACCGTTGTCACATTTGAATTGCGACTCCGAGCACTGCGGATATTTGCAATTCATTTCATCTTTCCCGTCCTTGCA
This sequence comes from Apis laboriosa, assembly GCF_014066325.1. Classification (NCBI taxonomy): domain Eukaryota; kingdom Metazoa; phylum Arthropoda; class Insecta; order Hymenoptera; family Apidae; genus Apis; species Apis laboriosa. The sequence goes on from NW_025222452.1 coordinate 874,056, forward strand.
ATCCACATCAAAATCACAAACCCAGTGCTTTGAAATACACTTGCCATCACATTCGAAATTTGGTGTGCAACTGGTCAACGATGCGCAATTGATCTCATCCGAATTATCGCCGCAATCGTTATCCCGATCACAATGCCATGATCCTGGGATACATACGTCATTAGCACAAGTGAATTGATTCGGAGCACACGTACTGGCTACTCTAGGACACGTGAAATTGGCAAATGGGGTGATTCCTCCTGGACACATGCACTTGCCCTCGATCATTTCCATTCCGTCAGGACAAAGACAGACATGACCATGGGGCGCACCCACGCAAATATGCGAACACGTATTATTAGCGCACTCATTGGTACCATGTTGCATACTGTGCGCGAATACCTTAAGATCCATCAGACCTGGTAAGTGGCCTAATATAGTAGTTATACCGACACCATGATCCTTATCTGCAACAAATATCATAGATTGTTTCCAGTCATCCCAATACATATTGTCCTTGAATACTGCAACAGCGAAAGGATGTGAAACTCTCTCATTTTTAGAGATTATTTTCTTGAATTTTTTCCCATCGAAATCGCTAGACCCAATATAATCTTGTCTAGCATCTACCCAATAAATACGTTCCGCTATATGATCTATAGTTATCCCATTTGGCCATTCGACAGTTGGTTCCACAAATAATCTTTTCACATCCGATCCATCAAGATTGGCTCTTGATACCGAAGCATTTCCTGGAGCCCAATCAGTCCAGAACATATATCCATTCATCGGATGAACTGCTATTCCTCTAGGTTTCTGTAGATTATTAGATCCTAGGATCGTTCTTCGCATTCTTCCCATGGTTGATATATCTGTTCTTATTACTTGAATTCTCATCTTAACACCATCAACAAAATATAACAAATTAGAAACCCAATCAAGTGCCATTCCTTCTATAGAACTCAAGTCAGTTTCCACTAGAATTTCAGGAAAACTCGTACCATCTTTAAAACATTGCCTACCTATGGTATCGTTAACAATGTCTGCCCAATAGAGACAATTGTTTCTCATATCGAATTCGATTGCTATCACATTCTTTAAATCATGAATAGGCAATGTTTCAATCTTCTCTTCTATTAAATCTATTCGTGAAATATGCTCTCGTTGAGCAACTAATAGAAATTCAGATTTCTCCTTCATAGGGCATGGAATCTCATCTGGTTCGAAATTTCTGGCTAAACCACCTACGCACTCATCATCGTTTATCTTAATATAACCCTTAGTTCGATTATAAAATGCTCCAGGTTCACAAATATTCGGTACAGCATAAGGATCATAGAAAGTTACAGATTTATCTCTAATACAATGATAAGGATTTCCTTCTCGTATGAAGCCAAAATCACATTGATAATCGTTAAAATCGCATGGACATATTTCTGTTTTTATTGGCCGATCATAATCTACTCCTGTATAACAATTAACGCTCGCTGCTCTTCTTTGATAGGTTTCCTTCCGACCTAACACACAAGACATTACTGGTTGATCTGAACTTGATGGTGACCAGAATTTAAAATCATCCTTGGTACAATCTTTTTCGAATACGTTTCTCAGATCAACCTTGATAATTAGCCATTGGTGCTGGCCACTAGCTGAACCAAACATCGTGAAAACTGTAGTATTTTCCCCCGGTTCAGTCATCAATCCATAAACGCGCAGCATTTCTTCGTTGAATTCATACGATTGCCAAGTCTCTCCCTCGTTAGTGGAATAAGAAATATCTCTGGTTTCTCCACGTGACTTGAAGTATCTAACAGCTACCAAAAGACCACCGTGATCTCCTATGTTAAAGAAGTAGTAGTCCTTGAGAACCTGTTTCCAAGTAAGGCCAGCGTCTCTGGATACATACAGGGCAGGATGACCCTTGAGATTCGGTCCTATTACTCCAGTAGCCATTATAATTCCAGGAGCAGATTTCGAGCTCATAATAGATACCGATCTCGTTACAGGATATAATTGACTAAAACGTTGACTTAAATGCAATGAACAATCTTTGGCACAGTGAATTAGAAAACCTTCGTGATTTGCAGTGGGTGCCTTTATGGGATTCCATGTTACACCATGATCAAATGTTATTAAAGAAACTAAATGTTCCGGGCCGATAGATCCCGATTTTGGTGTTCCTTTTACTTGTGATGCTATATAAATACCACGGAGACCTTCTACTTTGTACAAATCGGTAAATGGCTCGTCCGATACATCACTGAAAGAAAGCACATGCAAAGTTTTAATTTATCATCGTTTCATATATTGTTTTATTTTATTTGTTCTAATTACTTTAACCAACTGTCTTTCCAAGTGCTATTTGGGAAAAACGCAAGAATTCCTTCAAGAGATAAAGTGAATGTAACTATCTTCTGATCTAAAACTTCTGTAATGTATAGATTCGCTTGCGTTTCACTGTGAGAAGCAGCAATAAAAACTCTATTATACGAAACGTCGACGATATGATAATTCTTGATTGGTAAAGCTGTATTAAATTCAGCTTTAATAAAACTAAAATTTTTATAAGATACATAGAGATCCAAATGTTCCGTTTCGTTCTATGAAAAAAAATTTGAATTATTTACAATTCGAGTTTAAACAATATAATTGAAGATAATTCATACTTAGCCTATTTTACATGCCTTTTTCTTTGACGTAGCAAATCTATAATCGCCTCTAATTTGAAAGTCTTCCACGTCTGAAATGATCAATGTAAATGGTTCAATTAAGCGTGTTACCGAATCATTTTGTAAATTATTTTGCAAATCAATCTGATAAACAGTATTTCTTCCATCTGAGTGCATTCGTTCGATTATCAATGCAGGTGCAGGAGACCAAAAAAATGCTTTTACATAAGGACGTAATAATGTCCATTTGTAGCCTGTATTCGTCGAAAACCATAGCTAAACATATAATCAATATAATCAATATAATAAATATATATATAAAAATATATATATAATATACAATATAAGATTATAAAACTTACGCTAGGTAGAGGGCTCATTTTATCCAAAGCAAGAACAATATTAACATCATTTTCATAAAATGAGATTTCACTAGGGTGAAATCGTACTGACACTTCATTGATAGTTTCACCATTGTCTGGCGTGATAAAAAGTAATCTATGTGTACTGTCCACAAAAATACACTGGAAGATATAAAATAAAATTAAGAGAACAATGAATAGCTAAGAAAACTTGAGGATATCAAAAAAAGATAAACTTACGAATCTGTTATATTTTGGATGATTAGTAAATTTGTCCAAAGTAGCGTATTGTTGAAAAGTGCTGATTCGGAATTTTTCGGTTATATTGACGAATGTATCGCCATAATTGTAACTTATGTACACAGCACTAGGACTAGGTGTGGGATTTTTGCTTCTTACTGGTGTACTGTCTCTTGCTAGACATATTATCACATTTGATCTTTCTCCTACCCAATGAACTATTAATTGTTGATGCGAATCATTTAAAGCATTGACCTATGAAAATAAAAAACATAAAAATTTTTAATTTTTTAAATATAACATTATTTTCAAAAATAAAATTAATCATCATATAGTATAATAATATAGTTAAAAATAAGTTAAAAATGGAGAAAGATATTTATTTATTTATTTAGAAATACAAATTTTATTATTTCTTACTATAGATATGGTTAAACAATACTGGCAATGTAATTTAAATAATATATCTATTAGATACGATATTCGATTGATAAATAAAAACGAATGTTACATCATAGAACCATTATAAATATGTTAATTTATATTTGAAATAAATATAAAGAAATATAATAAAAAGAAATTTGAAATACATATAAAAAAATATAAATAAAAAGATATTTTTCATTTTTCATTTTTCTTTTTTCTTCTGTTCTGTGATCTTAAATAACTTCAAGGACATTGTTCCTGCAATGTAAGTATATTATATATAGGAAAAAAAAGTGAAAGGAATTCGTAAAAATTTATTGGTAATATTTGTCTATTAATTAATATTATATATAATTATATATGATTTATTATATAAAATATTAATCTAACAAAAACAAAATTTTTATATCGAAAATTTTAATCTATTTTGTACGTATTATGTATATTTTAATTTATAAAATTTCTAAAAAATAATTGAATTTATTTTAAAAATACTGTAAAAATATTATTTTTTATTTTTTATGACGTAAATTTAAATTTATAATTACAATTATTATTATTATAAAAAATGTATAATATAAATTTTTGATTATAATTATTTTTAAAAAAATACACGTATTTTAAATACCATTACAAATGACGAATATCTTAATCTCTGTTTACGAATATAACATATTTTAACGACTTAACTTGGTTGGTCGTTATATCACATAATATTCCTTTGTTGTCATTCATATAAATATATATATATTTATTTTAGATATGTATTTTACATTAGATATAATTACATTACTAGCATGACACACACACATACACACACACATATATATATATATATATATGCTTACCTATGAGTAATTGTCACGTATTGTTGTATCATCAGAGAACATTTCTATAAATAGTATTAATCTGTGCTTCGAAAAAAATAATATTGCATTTTTTCCTCATTTATTTCCTTTTATGTTTTCTTTGAAATATTTCAAATAAAAATTTAATATTTAAATTTAACTATAATATAATTATAAGAATATAATTATATAATATAATATAATCAAATATAATTATAAGAAAATATTGAAAATATTCTTCCTATCAATTTAATCTAATAATATCGAAAAAGATAAGATAAATAATATAATGATCAATCATTATAATAACATTATAATAACAATAATTTCGACTTTATTTATGAATTATGATCGCATTAAATGTTATCTAATTATTAAATATAATCAATGTTTGTTTAACACTTTTACATGAATGTATTGATACCTTATTTGACATTGCGATTAGAATTAAATAATGCATACAATAGAGATATAAACTGATTATTAAATAATTATGATTAGAAAAAATGTAAAATAAAATTTTTTGTCCAAAGTTTATTGTTTTCGAAAAAAACAAGTTTGAAAACTTAATACGCATGAATGTTACAATATTTTTCGCTGTGTAACTTATACTTATTGAATTTAAAAATAATCATTTGTAATTTTTTTTGTATATGTTATAAAGTGAACGAAAGATTTCATGATCAAAAAATATTTAACAATCAATGAACGCTTAAGCCGAAATAAAGAAGACGAATAGAGCGGTTACTGACCTCTGTATGTCAATAACAGAACGACTATGACGCGTTACTCCGTTTCGTCAAGATTGATTAAATTTAGTCCGGAAGGGACATAATACGGCAATTACGTTCTCCGCTCTCTGCCGCACAAAGACAGCGTTGTATATACCGCCCTTATTATCTGCCGCGTAAAATTCTAAAATCTCTCCTATCGGTGAATAACAAGTACGCAGTGATAAGAGAACAAAAACAATGTACTACTTTATGCGGCAAATGAATCGATAGAATTATCGTTCCGAATAGGATCAAAAATATCAGAATGGTAATAAAACAGAAAATGATAATTGCATACCTTTGTCGTGATATTTGGATCATTATTTGAGATCTGTGAAGGAATATCCCTGCGCGTTCGACTAGCTGACGTTTCGCTGACATCCGAATATTCGTCTCGATTAATGACAAGCGGCTGTCTATAACCATAAGAATTGTAATCTTCCGTAATATGAAGAGTTTTTGCTTTGAGACCAAATCTCTGCCCGTTATTGAAACTCGTTAATAATATTAAATGCAACAAAAGTGCAGAGTAATATAAGACCGAAGTCGTCCGACCGGCCATCTTGCTCAGACTAACTTTCTTTAATCATTATGTACATATATATACATATATATAACTAAAGATATATGTATATGTAGACATTTTATATAGAATATTCTCAAGTCAAGCAACTATATATCCAATTTAATACAGATCAATGCGCATGCGCAATTCATTGTAAATCGGACTTTATGTAAAGTAAATTTAAAGAATAATGATAAATATTAATTACAACTAAAACTTTTGATAAAAAAAAAAGTTAAACTGATGTTCTTTCATCATATTTTATTCATATTCTAAATATTCTAATTTCTGTCTTCATAAATGAAAATTGCCATAAGAAAAATCATGGACAATCATTGGACACGTAATGACATCTTGTAGCGATTACGAACTATTTTTGGAATACGATTAAATTTAAATTGTGTTAGAATTAATCAGAATTAATTTTAAAAAAATATTAAAAATATTATTAACATATTGTTTAAAACAACACTAAAATAATAATATTTTAATAAATATATCTATTTTTTTTTTATATATTAAATCGATCTATAATATTAATTACAAATAAAATCATAAATGAAAGAAAAAATTGTGATATTGTGTGAAAATTAATAATTAAGAAATAATAATATTAAAATATAAATCGTGATACAATTACAAAACATAGTTATTGGACAAAAATGTTCGTAATAAAATTGAAAGCCATTGCTAGGGGAGTAAGTACTTTTAATGGTCACTTTCAGATGTAATAATAAAACTATATTAGATAATGACCATCATTTCCTGAAGGCATCATCAAGGTCTTCCTCTATTCACGATATGAATATTCAAATAGAATATGCGACTAAAAATGATTAAATTACGATGATAAATAATTTTATTATGTATAAAAATTTGTTAAAAATTTATCCTCTTAAAAATAATAAACTTTTATAATTTTTAATCTAATTAAACAAAAATATATTGATAATTACCTACCTATGAATAATATAAAATTATGATAATGCTTATATGAGGAAATGGAAATATTCAAAGGATATTTTTATAAATATAATCATCATATAGTTTTACAATTATCATATATTTTCTATCATAAACATTTTTATTTCTTATAATTTATCGTCCTTCATTATCTCGTATTTATATATATATATAATCATATTTATATTTATATATAAAACACATAGCTATGAAATATTAAGTTGTGTGTAGTGTAGCAATGCGACTCCGAATAGTTTAAAAAATATCCACTAAATGCACATGCATTAAACTAGAAAAAAGCGAACTTGTTGTCGATTTCATTTCTTTCTTTTGATTAAGTTCGTTAATTATGGCTTTTCATCTTCTTGTCTAGGCGTACACTGCATTGATAATGATTGTATGTACAAATTAGTATGAAGCGCACAGTATAATATAGTAAAAAAGATGAGACGTTTTACAAACGTATCCTCATGTGCTACTCAGAGGTCTTATTGCGAGAAATATATTATCGCGTTAGAATAAAGTGCATTCCAAGAGTAATGGAACAAGTCGACGTCAATTGAAATGAGTCGCATTGTAATTAGATGATATTAAAATAAAAATAATTAATTCTTAAATAATCGTTATTGAAATAAAATGATCGCGAATATAAGTCTGAATATTAAATCATTCTTATACTCTTTGTACGAAACAGAAAAAAAAATTAACATGATAAATATTTAAAAATATCAAAAAAAAAAAAAAAAAAAAAAAAAGACAAAAAGAATGAAAAATAAAGCATAAGAATATCGTGTGACAATCGCGTGATTGTAATATGAATAGGATATCAGTTAATATCAAGCGAGATACTTGCAAACAGAATCTTAATATCATTCTAAGTTTCTGGACTTCTCTAATTATTAAAAACTCGCTCAATAAAAACTGTATCACACACGCAGAAATGTCTATAAAGAACAATTAAATATCTCTTTTTCTTTCTTTTTTTAATTCCGTAGAATCATGATATTTTTAGGATCATATAAGAGGAAATTCTTTAAATTATTACACAATGTGTGTTCCATTCGTTTTTTTTTTTTTTTTTTTTTATAATCCTCCAATGCGTATCCCTTGCGGCATAGCATATATTTAACAATTTTTTTAAAGCTAATTTTTATTTATATTTATATATAATATTTATATATTTATATATTTATATATATATTATGTCCCAAGTTAGTGTGCCGCTTAAAAATATATATATGGCAGTTATCGAAACGCAAACGAATCGTTTGCGGAGAAATATGAAATTAAAATAAACGTGCAGGGCGAGAAGTTGTGTGTACGTACAGTCGTTGCAAATGAACGTGCATCGCGCAATTGAGCTGTTTACAATAGATAAAACAAAGGCAAAAATTATAAATTATACAACGCTTCTTTCCTTCTTAAGACGAGCAACAACACATATCAAATCACTGCATAAGCTCTGATAAAAGTTCTTTCTAAAATAAAAACATTATAATTCTATAACTTGTAAGTAATTTTATTTTTATCTAAACTTTTATCTAATATAATATAAAAAGATTAAAAAATTTACTTTTCAATTATTTCAACATCCTCTTGCAATTAAAACAAGAATATAAATATATTCTAAGGCATTATTTCTTGAGTTTTTAAAGCATTATTTCAACATTGAAATATTTAAAAAATATTAAAAAAGATAAAATATATGGCTTGTAGAAAATTGTAGAAAGAAGTACTAACAAATACATATTATTTCAAATGACAGATCATTTGTCGAGTTTTCATATTTGACTTATTATATTTTGTTTCAATATGTAATTTCTCTTTATTTTGAACAGCATGAATTTAAGATTGAATTCTTATTTGACTTTCAAATATCTAGAAAACTTTTGCAGCAACATGACATTAATAATAAAATTACAAAGACAAATGATCGTCTTAATGACATTAAAAAAAAACAATATAAAATACCATATTAAATTACAGGATCTATCTTGTATTGTGTTATCATTATTGCGTTGCCATGCAAATATGCCAAAAAAGTAGAGAATTAATTTTGACGATCAATATCCATATTCGAGTAACTCGATCACGCTAACGTGGGACATTATCGAATGTGTGTATGTATGTATGTGTGTGTCATTTTCTCAACTAGCGATATATTGCAAAGTGTGTTCGAAAATTTTTTGAAAAAATTAAAAAAACGCAATTAGAGACTTTAAATGGCCTACACGCGCGTGAAAACACATACAGACAGCTGCTGAAATATTTTCTATTAATTTTTTTTTTTTTTTTCTTTCTGGCGAATAATATTCGAAGATGATAGGCGTATTTCATAAAACGACACGAATGTTATAATAGCAAGTTGAATTGTCCTTCGATTCATTTTTTTTTTTTTAATTTTTTTTCAAACACCATGTCCGCGTGTATGTCTCCTAATTTTAATAATCAGCGTTGCTTTTTTTTTTTTTTTTTTTATTTGTTAACCACGTAGAGCGACGAAACATTTCTTTTAAACTGTGTGTGTTGTGCTGAGCGGCTTATACCGAACTTCACTGCTCCAGTTTAGCTGAAAATTGGCAAACAAAGCAAACGTTAAATTAAAAAAGTGTTAACGCACCGTGCGTAGAAGGCATGTGTTCGTGTTTTCTGTTACAGTTTTATACGTAACAGGTAATTTTTTATAAATGAGGCGTAGAGCTAAATTATTCTTATTTATCTTTTTTATATTTTACGACATAGTTAATAATAATATTCATCATTTCTGAAAAAATTTAATAAAAATTATATGTGTACGTTGAAATCAAATCTTACATTTAAAATAGAAAAATTTAATCAAAAATGTACGTGTATTCTTTAACAAACATATTTAAAATACAATTTTCTATAAATTCTAAAGTGTACAAAATAAAATAAAAGCGCTCTAGCCTCTTTAAAATTTAATATTCATAATATTGGGCAAGAATGAGTGTTGAATATCCATAAACACAGTGTAGTCGATTTTTGACCTTTCCATTTTTTTTAAATTATTTGATCTCTAGTCCATTTTGAAATTTAATTCAATTTAAATCATACAATCCTTTCATTATATATATTTTTTAAAAATAATAAAATGGATAAGTTAAAATAGACCACCATGTATTGTATATGAAGACAATAGTACTACGTTTTAAAAATATCTTCTGATGCTGCTAAATGAATGCTATACTATCGCTCAATGACACGAGCAAATACGGATGCTACACACATAAATGTGGACAATTAAAGTAAGTTAATGCATGAACCAGCTCTGTCTTTTAGTTGCACGCGTCTAAATATCGCGTGAAGAGCCAAAATTTACCTCCACAACAGTGTTATATCTTACTCAAAACCAAGATGATGATGTTCTCTGAAAGTTTTTTTCCGATCAGCAAAAAAGCGTGAACAAATGATATAATATGATGATATAATGAAGCAATGACAAAAGGATGGCCACAATATAATCCAACAATGATATACAGATAAATCATGTGTGTCTACGCATAGATAATAATAACATTACATGATACTAGAGCGAACGAAAGAAACGTTTCATGAAAAAGCAATGAAAAATGCGAATAAGAAGCACCTTGTGAACTGAGCTTTGGTTTGGTGACACGATTAAAATGATTGTGTTTCATATTCTCTTCTCTTCTTGAATACTTTCTAGAATAAGCCAAATATATTCGGTTTTGAAGTCTTGAAATGTTTTGTCGCTAAAGTACAGCTGTCGTTTAGGAATAATAATCATCCATCGCATTTCGTTGATCCGCAATTCTAATGTTTCACTTTGTGAACAGTGAAATCGTTTCTTGGTGGAATGCGATATTTTTTTTTCACTTTGCTTTTAATCTTTCTCTTAGTTTTCTTTGATCCATATACATTTATACTTTCAAATATTTCAATATTCTTTGACTCTATTAAATAATATAATTCATAAAATTCTACAATCTTCAAATGCAATAATTTCTGAATTCGTTAATAACACATCAAAATTTTTTTTTAATATTCAATCATATATATTCTTTCGTTAAATTTAATTTAAAATATTATTTTTTTAACATTAAAAATCCATAGAAAGTAAAGTGAACAATTAACAATTTTTTTTTATTAAATTCATTAAAAGTTTTTTAATTTTACTTCAGAAATTATTATCACATCTATTTCTGATAATTAATGATTGTTATAGGAAAGATTTTCAAAAAAATATACATAACGGATAACGAGACGTAACTGTAATTAGCGACTTGAATGAAAGGAACCTTATATAGGCGTGCATATGAAACACAGTTAAGCACTGTATGTAGTTCTCATCTTTATAGAGAACTTATAAATATATATCATTCCGCATTCACAATTGGAAGAACATTCCTCTTGTACCTCTCGAGATGTACTAATAAATGAAAAAAAAAAAAAAAAAAAAAAAAAAAATTAAATCAAAAAGTGTAACAGAAGGAGAGAGAGAGAGAGAAATACAACTGGTTAAACGATGATCAATGAAAATCGTGCAATAGTACGACGGTAAAAAAATGATCTAATGATTGTTTATGCGACTCACCGCAATCTCTCTAAATGTTGTTCCAATTGTGTACTGTTTTCTTACAGTTCATTGGTTTCACACTTTCTACTTTTTGGCTTTTCTAAAATATGATAAAATATGCAAATGTGATCGAATGAAATGGAAAAATGTCTGCCAGCGTTAAACGTATATCGTGAGATGGAAATGACATGGGAAAACCTCGAATCTTTCAAATCACAATCATACAATAATTTCATCGGTCCGAGGTGATCCTGCTTACTCATATATATAACGATGAACAATGATATCGAGAAAAAGAAACAAAATATATATTAAAATACCTACAGCTTCGAACACGTATTTAATCAGGTCTTCGTTTTACTTTACTCTCAAACGTACTCGATGGCGAAATGCTAACGAAAAATTAGATTATTGGATGATTAATGCAAGAAAAAGGAAAAAAATGTTAGAAAGTCCATGGTTTAACATACACACCTTGTAATATCCATTACGAGCAATTAACAATGCTTACAACAATTCACGTTAACAATTGTCACAGCACTCGTAATAAATAGATAAATGAAAGTGATTTAAAAAAAAATCATCAGCACGAAAGAAACAATATGAAAGAATTTTTTTTTTTTTTATGAAATTGATGTAAATTAATTTAAAATGAAACGATGATTAAAAGCAAAGAAGAGAGGATTGAACGGGCAAAAAGCTTTCTCGACTAAATAAATCTTCGTTTCGTATCGAATTCCATGAACTTTGTCTTTTTTACGTGATATGTCGACGTCACGTCATCGCACGCGGTTACCCTTTTTTTTTTTTTTTTTTTTTTCCGAACGTTTCACATACTTCTAACGAGAGACTCACTTTTTCTTGAGAGTGAAGAAACTACGTCGTTTAGTTTCGGCTTGCGTGGGCGCGGGCAAAGTGTGCGCCCTGGATGTGCCCGCGCCTGATGTACCTTGTGCCGCTTGATTCAACACGGTAACCCATTCGTTCATTTCAGAATCATCTTTAGCCTGAAATAGGAAATCTGATCCGCTTTGTGACCTAAAAAATTATATGAAATTTTATATTTTCATCTTTTTCTTTTTTTATAAAATCATATAAGATAATATAATGATTTTTTCTGAACTCAACTCCTTAAGAAACTATAGATATAAATAGATCAAAAATATAAATTTGTCTAACCGTTTGTGATCAAGAATACAAGATAGAACTCACTTTACTCGGAAGACGTGTTTCTTCTTAGTATAATCACTCGCCACGGTAATAGTCGCTCCTCTAAGATCCAGAGGAGATTCTCCCTTGTACGGTTGATCAGGCGCTGCCTTGTACGATTTTTGGTCCGTATATACAAACAAGCTTTGTCCACGTACAACCATGTATACTTTGTGCCAAGATCGATTAGACGCTTTCTTCGTTGTACTCTCCCATTCATGCTTCCGTTGCAATACGCCTTCGAATTCATCGTCGGTGGGACTTCGTTGTTCTGTAAAATTGAATCCAATTTAAACAGACAGAATTGATAAGATCTATGAGACTACGCTACCTCGCAACTAATAACGCGAAGAATTAAAGAAAAGGAAGATATAATCTACGTTACATAACATCCAATTTCCTTCCGGACGTACAACACAGTTGCAAATATAATTATACATTCAGTGAAAGAAATCCATCTCGAGTAGGAGGAGCAAAACGGTTAATCGTTAGATTAGAGGTTATAAACGATTCTGAAATGCAATTCAGCCACCCAAACGTGTACACGCATTCAAGATACAATCGTCAATCGCAAACTTGATTCTGATCACGCGTGATTAGTGGGATGCATACATTATTAATAGTTTCCATAGCCCAGATTCTTAACGTTCCATTCAACACATCCCTCGTACACGTGCTCGGGACGCCATACGCACGCGCATACGCACGCGCATACACACACGTACACAACGTTCAGGAAAACAAAGGAAACGCTTTCTGGGATCCTTGTGGGATCGTAAAGCTGAAAAGTAAAGTTTAAAGTTAAAAAGTAAGTTTAATGTTTTCTTCGATGCATCTTTTTTCAGCACTGTTATCCTAGATAAAATTACCTAGATAAAAATTCATAATCATGATATTTATAATTGGCTAATGTTAATTCCTTAATTAAAATTTAAACTTAAGAAAATATTATTATTGATGAATATTTAAAAAATTGTGAGTAGGCGTAAGTGATGGTAAATAGAGAAGCTCCAATGTGTGGCCGATGTGTGAATAGAATCGCTTACCAGAAATGCTGCGTTCATCATCACTCACGCCACTGCGATCTAAACTCGGCGACTTGGCGGATTTTCTCCAACGGAAACTTCTGAACGGCGACTTGCTGCGACTACGTTCCTTACGTCTTAAAGTACCAGACTCGCTTCCGCTTCCACCTTTAGGAGCTTTCAACACGACACACGCAACACGCGCGATTATGTTATTAGCTACTTACACGTCACATCGAGAGCCTACTTTTATCTTATACACATATATATATATAATTATGATGAAAGGAGAGTAGAAGGCGAGAATATTGTTAAATTCGTAGGAATTCTTTTCGCTGCTCATGCAACATGCCCATGCGAGATCTACTTTTTTAAGATTCAAGATCAAATTCTGGCAAAAAAGAATCAATCTTCGAAGCTTTTCTTTTTTTAAAGCTGGTCTTTGAAAAAAAGGAATCTTGAAATTCTACCAATTTGTCTATCTCGTCGGATCTTTTGAAAAAAAATTTCTTTTTTTTTTTTTGTCATTTTGCTATCGAAAATCAGAAGTATTCAGAACGAATTGATAATTAAGAGTTTTCACGAAAGGTGTGAAAGTAACTGTGTTTCCTCTCTCTCAAAACTTTTGTTTCCGTTACCAGGATATAATATTTGCCAACATTCGCGTTGTATGTAAAAAAAAAACCTTTTACTTTTACAAGATCTTTTATCCTATATCTTTTTATCCCTGTAATCCAAGATGACGACAGTTTTTGACCCGATTTTAAAAAGCATGATAGATTCAGATGTCTGTTACGAAAATCAACCGCGAAAGCTGCGTATATCGGAGATGCAGACGATACCTGCGTTGATGACTGTAGCGCCAGCTTGGTCAGGCATCGCAGTAGTCGAATTAAAATTACAAGAAATATCTCTAAAACAGTACCAGGAGAAGTACTTAATAATGCTCTTTTATCCATATGATTTCACCTTTATATGTCCCACGGAAATGATACAATTCAGTGATCGCATCGAGGAGTTCAATAAATTGGGTACATTATTTTTCCATTTCATTTCTTCTTTTATGTAACGATTCAAATAATAATAATAATAATAATAATAATAATTCATTCCCCTCATTTCTCACTTTCTATTATTACGTTCGATTCGATACGAATTAAATTAAAATTAAAAAAAAAAAAAGAAAAGAAAATATCTAATTTCATTTCAAATTGCAAACAGGTTGCGATGTAGTTGCTATTTCTACAGACTCCGAGTACGTACATTTAGCATGGGCCATCACACCGCGGAAACAGGGTGGACTGGGCGAAATGAATATACCCATTCTATCCGACAAGAATCACAGTATATCGAAATTGTACGGGGTGCTCGATGCGAAGGAGGGGATATCCCAGAAAGCATTGTTCATTATCGACAAAAGGCAATTGATTCGATATATAATGATCAATGAAATGTGTACAGCTCGTTCAGTCGACGAGACGCTAAGGATCGTTGAGGCGTGTAAATTCGTGGACGAATTTGGGACTACTTGTCCTGCTGGGCCAAGAGAAAAATTAAACGACGAGATGCATTATTTTAGCACATAATTCCGACGCAATACAACTTTTTACTACTACGTTCTCTATAATTTTCTTTTAATTATAATCAGGGATGGGAGGGCGCCGTCTTCTTCTTTTATATATCTCTCTTTTATATCTTGTCGCTTCAAATTTTCAAAATTATGAAATTAATCGTTTCGGTGAAATTTTTTTTAGAGATTCAATGATGCCAATGATGATGAGTATCGTTGGATTAATCTGATTGATTTTTTTTTTTTTTTGATATTTTTTTAATTTTACGCGATTTTACACGCGATCTTCCTTTTATCGTGAATGAGGATGAATGAAGAAAATTAATTAATTCCTTGAAATGAACTTACTTGTTGGACTAGATAGACCTTGCGGAGATTTCGAAGAGGTGGCAGGTGGTGTTGCTTCTCCTCGCGTGGATAGACGTGCAGGTTTCTGAACATGCACTATACACCATCACACCAATTTTAACCATGCTATACTTTGAAAACGGATATTCAGAGCGAAGAGAGATCACTCGATGAAAGCGAGATATCGATACAAAAGCTAAACATCTTGTGTTTCTTACGTTATTTGTTAAAAAATAAATGAAAGGATATTTATATGATGAATGATGATTTTCAAGCTTGTTGATACTTGTGGATGTAATAAGATGAGACAAAGAACGTAAATTATAACAATAGTTAATAATACAAACGAAATAAATTGTCGAAACGAATGAACAAGCATCCGTTATTTGCAAGGAACGCACACACACAAGCATATTTTGAAATTTAAAATCGTAATAATTAAAATAAATATTGACTTTTTCGTGATCACCGATGTGCTTACCTTTCGAATAAAAAATAAATATTTTCACACGATTTAAATCGAAAAACATGATTCAATTCGTGAAATTGATTTACCTATTTCTTTTGAAAAATTATTGTATTCATTATTGTATCAGAGTAGAATTTATTCAATATAATCAAATAACGTGAAATATTTCAATGAGATGCAATATTAACTAAAACTTTCCTCATGTCATATTTGAATAAATGTCGTTAATAATTTTTCTACATAAATACTCGTTTTGTCTCGGGTAGAAATGTCTCCATCACCTGCTAAAAACAGTTAATAAAAGCAAGTAAATGATCACAGCTTGTCGATTATAGCGAAAGGCAGATTGGCTAATTGGCCTAAGAATTATGCTGAAAGACATAAAGAAATTTATCATTTAACTCGAATTGTGTAAAAATTGAATTGAAGGCATTCCTTTTTTCTCTCTTTTACTGAGAAAAGTATAATTTATAAGTAACTTTCGTTATTACTTGTTGCAAGTAATTATTACACAATTCGATTAAATATTTCCACGATGGAAAGAAAGAAAACCGATATGTCGTAAAATCGATACCAGATGATTTTAATTTTAATTTGCTCCATCACCAGCTTAAAGGATCGATATAGCAGGATCTATATATATAAAATGCAATTCAATCATCAAATATCAGATTCTCGTTTGCGAAATAAGAGTAAATGATTGTAAACGGAATCGAATGAATACAAATGTTATGCAATATTTTGAAAAAAATTTGATTACTCTTCATAATCAAAGGAGACACTGATATTCAATGAAGTGATGCTATTAAGAAATGATAATTAAAATTAGTACATACATTATATATATATACAATGATTTCTCTTTATCCTGAAAAAGATTTGTAACCCTTTGCACTCATTAGCCACAATGAGAAAGACAAATGATATAAAAATGAATTGCAGAGAGAGAGAGAGAGAGAGAGAGAGAGAGAGAGAGAGAGAGAGAGAGAGAGAGAGAATGTGATAAAAAATTAACAGACAATGTAATAAATGACGTAATAATTAAATGACATAAACAATACGCTATATGATGTTGAATGTAAAAAATATAATAAATATTTTTAATAATAATAATCATTTTAAAATATCGAGTGCAAAATTGGCGATATTCATTTCATCAGGACACTCACCTTCCTTGGGCTTGTCTTGAGGCTGTGGTGTACGTGTAGAAGCCTTGCGAGGTGCCACTGTGGATTGTGCATTCCGTGCCGCATTTAAGGTGCGTTCAGGAAAGGATTAATAATCAGGAACATCGGATTTTCAAGTAGGACGGAGTCACAATGTTGACAATAGGTCGGAAAAAGAGAAAGGCAAAAATAAACGTGCTGTTAGCAATTTCATGCTTATCCAAACAAACCAGTTTGTAAAACCAGTCGCCTAAGAGTTAAGTGTACAAAAATACGTGGAAAGCAAACTTGTACAATACAATATTGTATTAGTGGAACAAAAAAAAAAAAAAAAAAAAAAAAAAAANNNAAAAAAAAAAAAAAAAAAAAAAAGAAGAAAAAGAAGAACATTTCTATTAATTTTATATAGGTTTGGCCCATTTGAGTTTTGAAATTTTTTTTCTCAGAAAATCATTTTAAAACATGGAAAAAAAAACATTCAAGAAAATTGATTTTTTTATTCGATATCATAATTAGTTTTTTGAATAAATTATTGTTATTCTTCAATGCATTAAAATGCAACTTATATGGCACTCTTATCAAATTGCTTTTCAAAATATTATGCATACGTGTTATTATCTTACCATGTGACTCATCTTCTCCAGTTGGACGTTCCCCACTTGGTACACCCTCTGCTTCTGCTCTGTTTCCACAAAAATATATTTTTATTTATATATTTAAATCCAATTTGGTTGCATTTTAATTTTAAACTCAATTATATCTCAAAATCATTCTATGCATTCTATTATAATTCCATTACTAATAGCTGTTCTTATTAGCTACTTTTACTTTTAAATAAATAAAAAAATATATTGAAGGTTAAAAAGTACCTCTCGCTAGGTGGTTCATCTGGACTAGTTACAGGTGTTGCTTTAGCTAATCGGGCTGCCTCGGCAGCTGCGGCCTCCTCTTTCTTGCGTCTTTCCTCCTCTTCTCGTTCTTGTTCCCTCCTCTTCATTTCCTTCAACTCGAACTGCAACATACACAAATTTTCATCGAATACGATGATTTTACGAATAAATACTTGCAAGAGGAAAAAACGCTGACCGTAGTGAGTCGATGCAAGGCACTAAACCTTTCTTCCTGTGCGGCTGCCGACTTTTCGAACGCTTCGTGTTTCTTAATCAGATTCTCCACTTCATCGATCGTGTGCTATGATATAATTACATATTTAGTAATATTATTTAAACAATTATATCAAAAAATTATTCCAAACACTTACGCCAAGTTCTTGGCTCATAAGGTAGGGTTCTTGGGCGATCAACCACGCTTCAGCAACAGCCGCGTCTCTTGCAAATTGATACACCTCCAAAACTGTAATAACACGGAAACGATGATGTAATAACGAGGTTAACCTTTATCTATTTTCAATGAAATAAATATCAATGTATTTACTCAGTTGTAAATTCTCCCAGCGTTCCTCCCATCTGTGCAACAAGGCGTTCCTATGATCCGTTAGAGCTGCCAATTTCTCCTTGATCTGGCTGCTTGCATAATGATTTCTAGCCAACAAATCTTTTCCAAGATTGATACACGCCATCAAGTTATCCTCCCTGGCGTCTATCTCAGCTTTCAAACTCTGATGATTGTTCATAAGCAACTCCACTCCGGCAACATCTCGAGGCTTCTCCGAGGTGTTCATTTGACGGACCACGTCATCCATCCAAATCATAAGTGTTCTGACCATGTTGAAGAACCGGAACAAATCACCGGTATCCTCCAACTTGGTTCTCCTGGCATCGCACAACGACTGAAGGTTGTTCCAAGCAGCAACCACCTCTCCCTCGCGATTCGTTATCTCCCTAGCCTTATCCCCTGCGTAGCTTGCCTGCAACTTGGCAGACTCCTCTTGAATCTGAGTCACTTGGCTTTGCAACGTGGACAAATCCTGCATGAAATTAGCGTGTTTCCGTTGAAGGGCGGAAACGGAGCCGGCATCGCGGCCCAACTCGTCGGACATCGCGTTCTGCTTCTCCAATATTCTTCCAAGCACGTCTTTGCAATCGTGGAAGAACTTGTGCAACTCTCGGCTGGCTTGCAACATCTGCGTGCGTGTCTCGATCAATTCCAACAAATCCTGCCAGACCTCGTTCAAACCGTCCTTCCATTCCGCGATTGTGGCGGCGTCGGAGTGGCCGGTCGCTATCAGGGAATCCGCGATTCCGTTCACGGCGGCCACTCTTTCCGACCCTATCGCCTCCGTATCTCGAGCGAACTCTTTGAACCTTTCCCAAAGCAGGGTCACGTGATCGTAATCTTGGCCCAGTTCGTGGCTTCCAGCCACCAGTTCCCTTTCAGCGATCCATTGCTCCAGATCGTCCACCTCCCTGTTCAGCATGAATAATTGAAGAGCCTCGTCCAACTTTGCCCGGCGTTCACCGGCGAGATCCTTGAGGCCGGCGTACAGTTTGTCCACCTGAGATTGTTTAACGGCGATCTGATCGCCAAGCGGATGCTGGTCGTTAATGAGCTGCCTGGCAGTCTCTCCCAATTGGCGAATAGTCTCCGCGTAATCTTCCACCGCGTGCTCCAAAGACTCGTGCTTCTTCATCAGATTCTGGGCAGATATCTCGTCCTTGCCACGATCCTCGACCATCATGTACAATTCCTGCTCGCTCATCCACGATTCCGCCTCCGTAGCGTCGAAGAAGTATTGCTGGGCCTTCTCGTTTTGGAGAAGATGCTTGTTCCTGTCGTCCACGGCATGCTTCAACTCCTTCCATTTCTCGGTCAACTCGGATATCAACTTCTGGAACTCGGGGCTGTCCTCGTGGCCTTCGTCTATGAGTTTCTGCCCGTTGTTGCAAACCAGGTTGATCCTGGGCTCGTGATTATCTATCTCGGTGCGAAGAGATTGATTCTTCTTCTTCAGCATGTGCACGTTGAACAAGGAGTTCCCGTACTCGGTGCTGGTCGCCTGAGGCATCTTCTCGGCGATCCACAGCTTCTCGTCCTCCACGTCCCGCCTGAACTGGAACGCCTCCTTTTTCTTCTCCAACTGGCGTTGGCGGTCGATCAACGGAGCCTTCAACTGGGCGAACCTCTGGGCGACCTTCTCCTTCTTGCACTTGATCTCTTCCATCTTGTCCTCCGGAACCGTGCGCTGCAGATGTTCCGCCTGTTTGTCCAACTCGGTCACCTGCCTCGCCTTCACGGCCATCTGCGTCTCGATCATCTGTTGCTTCTGCATCAGGATGTTGACCGAAGCGAGGTCGGAGCCCGTATCCGTGCTCTCGATCTGTTTCTCCAACTCGTTCATCCACGAGTCGATATCGTCGCACGTCTGGTGAATAAGAACCTCCCGATTCGCGTCGAACAAGCGTTCCCCTTTGTCGTGGGTGGTCGTCTCGAGCTCCTCGAATTGGTCCGCCAACTCGGCCACCTTCGGCTTGATAATCTCGGCAAGGTCGGGCTTCTGTTGGATCAATTCTTCGGCGGCCTGTTGCAATTGCTGCAACCGGTCCTTGTTGCTGGCGATTTCGGCCTCGAAAGCCTGGTGCCTGGTCCACTTGCTGTGCACAGTCTTCGCGCTTCTGTACGTCTCGTCCTGGGCGGTGATGTGCTTCTCCTGAACCCATTCGCCCAACTCCTCGCAATCCTGCAAGAACATCTGCAATTGCAGCTGATCCTTCAGCTTCTCCATATAATGATTCGCCTTCTCTCGGTTTATCCGGCGCCGCTCGTTTATGCTCTCCGCCTTCTTCTTGACTTTGTCGGCCGCGAAGTGTCCCTCGTCGACAAGCCGTCCAGCGAACTGGACCACGGAATTGATCTTCTCGTCGTTCGCGTCCATCGTGGTCATGAACGCCTCGTGCCGCTTGATCATGTGCTCGGCCTGCTCGAAGTTGGCCGGCGTTTCGTCCTTGGCGAGAATGTGCTCTTGCTGGGACAAAAGCACCTCTGCCTGGCGAGCGTCGCGATCGAATATCTGCAAGTTGAGGGAATTGGACAGCAATATCTTCCGGTTCACCCACATCTGATGCAACTCCTCCCAGCCCATCTTCAGAGCGTTCAACCTCTCCCTTAGGAACATGTACTGGGTGTCGCCGTCGCCCGCCTCGCTCGTCAACCTCTCCCCGTACTCCATCATTTTCTGGTAATCGTCGGTATAATTGTCGATCTCCTCTTTGATGTTCTGGTGTTGGGTCAACAGTTTCTCCGCGTCGGCCAACGTCGTCGGCGTGTCCTCGCTGGCCACGTCCGTCTGAGTCTTGGTCAACCAGGCCTGGAAGTGGTCCAGGTCCCTGAGGAACCTGTGTAGGTCTCCAGCTTCCTCCAATTTCGCGTCCCGCTCCTTCAACATCTGAGTCAATTGCTCCCAGATCGTGTGTATCTGATCGATCCTTCCCTTGATCACCTCAGGATCCTCCAGGTTTTGTTGCTGGATATTCTGAGCCTCCATCTCCAACGCGTCCAGTTTCGCTTGAATCGCCGCCAAGTCGCGCTCCATCCCGCTCAATCTTCGCTGCAAGGTCATGACGCCGGTCAGGTCCATCTCCAAACTGTCCGTCTGTTGAAGGATACGCTTCTTGTCCTCGATCCACGACACCGTCTCCCGACACTCTATGTGGAACGTCTGCACACCGTGGGCGGAGTTCAACTCGTCCCGTTTGTTCTCAGCCTTCTCGCGTAGCTCGGCCCACTTCTGGTTGAGCTCGTTCTGCCGAGCCACGATTTGCTCCGAGTTGGGATGCTCGACGTGCAACAACTGCCTGGCCAGTTGATTGACCACGGCGACGCGCGACGCGTTCGCGTACATCTCCTTCTCGAACCCGTTGTACCTGTGCTTCATTATCTCCACGTCCTCGATGTCCTTGGCAGGGACCATGGTCTCGAGCATGCGATTCTTCTCGCCTATCCACTGCTCAACGCCGTCAGACTCGCTGAACAACTTGTACAACGACAACGCGTCCAGTAATCTTTGTTTTCGAAGCTTGGCGAGCTCCATGAGCTCCTTGTACCTCGAGTCTATGGAGGCCAATCTCTCCAACACTTCCGGCGACTTGGCGTCCTGCTCGCCGAGGGACGACGCCTGTTGGTGAAGCTGGTCGATGGTGGCGGCGTAGTTCTTCAGCTCGTCCGTCACGTCCTTGTGCTTCTTCAGCAACGACTGAACGTTGGCCTCGTCCCTGCCCACGTCCTCGGACGAGACGAGGCGCAACGTGTCCAGCATCCAAATGTCGATGTCGTCGGCGTCGGCGAACAATTGGTGGTAGTCCACGGCCTCCTCCAAACGCTTCCTCCTGAAAGCCGCCAGGTCCAACAGGTGATTCCACATTCCAAGGATCTCGTGGAGCCTTTCCTGAATCCTGTCGGAGCCGAAGTGTTTCTGGCGGACCAGCTCGTCCCCGACCGCGGCAACGGACATCAGTTGGGGCTCGTGGGACTGGATCTCGTTCTCCAGTGCCTTGTGCTTCGACAGCAGAAGGTTTATGGTGGTCAAGTCGTGGCCAATGTCCCCGGTCGAAACGATCTGCTCCTTCTCCTTTATCCAATTCTCCTCGTCTGCCATGTCCCAGTAGAATTGCCACAACTTTCGAGACTCCTCCAACCTTGCCCTGCGCTCCACCGCCAATCGTACCAACTCGGCGTAAGCGTCCTCGAGTTGTTGCACCCGCTCGACTATGATGGCCGGGTCGCAAGGCCTGTAACCCTCTCCGTGGTCCAAGAATCTCTGGCTCTGTTGCACGACCGCCTTCACCCTCTCCCCCAACACGTTGATATCGGCCTCGACCAGGGAATGCTTCTGCAACAGATCCTCCACGCCCATCAAGTGTTTCCCGTAATCGTCGGTCAGTAGACGCATCTTTATCTCCTCCATGCTGTCGAGGATGTACAACATCTCTTGGAAGTTTTGCTGAAGTTGGAGGGACAGCTCCAGTCTCATCCTCCTCGCGCGAAGGAGCTCCAACAGATAATTCCACAGTCTGAGAACGTTGTCCTTGCGAGCGTTGATACGTTCGATGTCGTGGTAGTTCTCGGCCTCCAATTCCTGGGAGACGGCCATCACGGCTTGAACGCGCTCCTCGTAAGCGAAGATGTCCGTTTCGATGGCCTCGTGCTTCTTCGCCGCTGCCTCGACGGCGGCCAAGTCGAAACCGAAATTATCCTGGGAGACCAAGCGTTGATTCTCGGACAGCCAGGTCTCCCTCATGCTCGCCTTCCGATTGAACCTCGCCGCCAATTGCTCCAACTTCTCCTGCCGGATCAATTCCTCGCGCAGCGCCAACTCGCGCTCGTGCTCCGCCTTCTCCAGCCTCTCCCACGCTTTGTTGATGTCCGAGATCATCTTTCCCTCCTTGGGTGTGTACGGTTTCTGATTGTTCGCCCGCATTTTAGACTGGAGGGTGAACAACAACACCTCGAGGTTCCCCTTCTCGACGAACTTGGGGGGTTTCTCCACTGTGCGATAGTTGGAGAATTGGGAGAGCTGGGACTGGACACCCACCAAGGAATTGGCAAATCGGCGATCCCCCAACGCCTCTATAGTGCCCTCGATCCAACGCAACAGATCACTGGTCAGACTCTCGTACTCGTGTATCATACGATCGTTCTCCATTGCAATGCCGACCACTTTGCCTATCCTTTTACCTTGCACCGTCTCCTGTTTCATCTTGGAGAAGTAATGATAATACGTGACCACGTAAGTGATGATCGATTTTTCGTCCGGGTGATCGACGAAGATATCTTCGGCGTCCAAAAGTTTGGTGAGCCCGAGCTTGTCCTCGGCAACGTTGAACGCGTTGTTTAAATTGTATATGGCGTTGGATTTCGACAGTTTCTCGAATTGGATCAGATCCGGCCGGTGTTTGTGGATTATCGCGTTGAACGCCAATCCATCGCGCCAGGACGTGGTGAAATTCCTTACGTTCACGTTATGGTAGCCAGCGGTCTTCATCTGGCACCAGAGAAGCAACGCGTCCTTGGCCGATTTCGTTTCTTGATTATCCGTCTCCTCGATCGTGATATCCTGTATCTGGAATCGCAAGATAATGGTCCAAATGAGGCCGAGGGATAATCGTGGATTTCCGTCCACTATGTCGTGGGATCCCATGTTTTCCAAATGGACGCGTTGCTCGCGGAGGAATTGCAACGCTTTGTCCACGTTTTCCAAACAGTGGATCCGCATTTTCCCTTTTGTAGGTCGTGGCAACCGTTCTCCGGAAAGGATCTCGAGAAGCTTGATGAGCATTTTCCCGTCCCGCAGATCGACGTACAAATCGCCGATTCGGCAAGAGCATCGAACCAAGTGGGAGTTGACCCATTTTTGGAAAGTCTTTTTTTGTACCAATTCACGTTCACCTGAAACGATATCGAACCAACATATTCAAAACGTGTGATTATCAAAAAAAAAAAAAAAAAAAAAAAAAGAGATATTATCCTATTTTGATCCGATATCTTTGTTTTTTTCAACAAATCGAACTTTATCACTTTATTCGTTTTCGAGCAAGTAAACTACTCGAGCTATCTCCTTCTTCGATCGATATCTTCAATACTTTGATCTTTTTTCATTACAATTTTTTACAATACCCGTGATTAGTAATTTACTTCGGGTTATATTCTTCGAAAAATTTTCTACGATGAATGTAAACTGAATGTATGAATTTGTCAAACAAAAAATTTCTATATCGATATCTGTATCAATAATTAACTTGACTACTCGTCAATAATCGCATATCGTATATATAAATCTACTTATATATATATAAAACAAAAAAGTATATATATACTTTTATATATATATCCTTGAGCAGCTGTGTCAGAACGCCTGAGAATTATCGAGCGCAAAAAATTTTATTTTCCTAATTACGACGCGTGCACGTGGTAGAAAATGGCAAATTCGTCCTTGAACGGGCCAGCCTCTCGAAAGGATAAAAATAAAGAGAAGACAGAAATGGGGAGCGTACCAGCTAAAGCTTTGATCCGTGAACGTTCGAAAAGTCTCGAACTCGAGTTTCCCCCGTCGTATTCGTACTCATCGACAATCTCTTGTTGTAGCGTGGGGTCCCAACCCCCGCGCACCACCGAGATGTCGGTCGTCATTTTGTCAATCGGACCAACAACTCACTTCTATCTTACCCTTCGAAAGGGTGCTCCTGAAACAGAAACAATTGAAACATTGATGGTATCAATTGGTAACACGACTGAATCAATTTTTATTATATACACTTTTTTAAATATACGTCGAATCTCGCTTCAGAATTCGCGGATAATACGTTCCATATACACACTTTCCATCACGATCCCACTTTTCTTCAACTATATAGAGGACTGGATTGTTATTTTTAAAAATTCTCTATAGATCGACGTATTTTTCTTACTTCCCTTTAATAGTAAAAATATCTGATCCACTCTCTACCTTATCATGTTTTCACGAGATATCT
Organism: Apis laboriosa; assembly: GCF_014066325.1. Classification (NCBI taxonomy): domain Eukaryota; kingdom Metazoa; phylum Arthropoda; class Insecta; order Hymenoptera; family Apidae; genus Apis; species Apis laboriosa. The sequence continues at coordinate 899,649 of NW_025222452.1, forward strand.
AACAACAATCCAGTCAAATTGATTCAATTATATTTATTCCACGTGTATCTTCTTTTCCGGTTATAAGTAAATAATAATTTTTTAAATTTACTGATCAATATACTTGTTTGTTTTTTTTTATATTTTTCTCATTTCCATTTAATAGTAAAAATTTCACCCTACTAATTAACCAGACTAATAATCGTCTACATTATCATATCTACGTAACAATAATCCGAATAAATGATTTCCTAATTTTCTTTTTCTTATTCCCCTTCAATAAATAAAAATTTCCACGTTTATATTACTATATCCAATCGATAACGAGATACCTACGTAACAATAGCCCAGCCAAATTGTTTCAATTACGGATTATATTTATCTGTGTATCTTCTTTTTTAATTATAAATAATTATTTTTAAAATTATCTGATCAATATACTTATGTTTTTTTTACGGTTTTCTTACTCCCCTTTAATAGTAAAAATTTCACCTGATTCACAATCGTCTACATTACCATATTGCATAACCATATAGCAATAATTCAAATAATTTTCCATCCAATTCTAATTTTCTTTCTTTTATTCTCCTTTAATAAATAAAAATTTCCATGCTTATATTATTATATCGTGTCCATTCGATGACGAGATACCTACGTAACAATAGTCCAGCCAAATTGTTTCAATTATGGATCACGGTATGAGGAAGGAACGATTTAAGGATACGAGAGAAGAACCGGGACGAACGGTATATTCATCCGTTTGTAGCCATGGCGTATGCGACGCCATTGGCGCATATTTCGCACGTGTGACATCATTCGCATGATGTAATCGCACGAATCCCACACACGTTCTCATTACGTATACGTAAAGCAACGAGTTGTTCACGATATAGGTCTGAGAATAAACGTGCACTTGACAATAAGCTGGTAACGTTTCTTTCCTCAAAATCCTCTCTCCTCGCGATCGTTAAAATATATCTGACGTAACGATCGAAGATAAGACTTTTTATTAGCCTTACTTAATATGATATATCGTGCAGTATATCTGATAAATATAATATCAAACTTTCAAGAGATATCGATAAAAACACCTCTTGCATTTTTTTTTCATTCAATTTAATATACGATAACCACGTGAGGTGAAATAACACGATTAAATGGAGCGTGTGATAAATTATCGTTTGTCTGGAGAATCAAAGAATTAAAACCATGTAACATTTACTATATAAAAATAATATTATTTATACGATTATTTATACGATTAAATCGAGCGTGATAAATTATCGTTTGTCTGGAGAATTAAAGAATTAAAGAATGTAACATTTATTATATAAAAATAACGTAATATTATTTATCTAGATATTTTTAATTTTTCGAAACTTGTACGAATTGTTAAATATTTTTAAACGCATAATTTTTGGAGAGAAGAAGGTATGCTCTGTGCTCTTAAAATAAATTCGCATTGAAATCGAAGCTCGATTTTGATAAACAATGGATGAAATGGTGTTAATACAGAAGATCTAAACCAACATCTTTAATCTTTTTTAGTTGTATGATGTCCAAGCAAACTGGACGGTCTAAACGACTAGCAAACAGTTCCTAAACCAATAATCTCTCTCTCCTCAAACTGTATCTGTCCGATTTTAGCGCATATTCAACAATTTTGTGAAATCTTCTAACAATCATACGAGCCTTAAAGTTTCTTCACTTTTTACCTCATTTCAATAACCTTCTCATATTAAAAATCTTGCTTAGCTAATATTTGTATAATATATATAATAACTAATATATATATAATAATATTTGTCAAAAGTATTTACTTAAAATATTCCACTATATATTTGCAATCCAAAGTATCAAAAAAAAAAAAAAAACGAGGTAACAATCGAAACGAAATTACTTGTAATACTATGTAATTGTAATTGTAAAAAAAAAAAAAAAGAAAAAGAAGAAGAAAAAAAACGAGCCGTATCAGAGATCGTGGCAAAAGAATAAAGAAATTTTTCAACTCGACTCCGGTAAGAAAAAGAATCTGAACTGAATTCTTATCATCACGCTTCGTTTGCGCTCAATACTCTCGATTATGCAATTCCAATCGGCGATATCCTATAAAAGTCAATTTGCTCGATCGAGGCGATGAAATCATGTGCACGATTATGTTTTATTCATTTCTTTAATATACTGATATTTCTACTCCGTTGTAAATAGTAAGCAACGGGGTTTTAATGCGTCTTATCATCTTACATCTATCTAAAAATCGCCAAAGATATCCAAGATATTCGATCGCCGTGTTTTTCTTCTTTGCGAATTTTTTATCTTAAATTCAATTCAAAAAAAAAATTAAACGAAAAGATGAAAAGCTTTCTCGCGTGCGTAAAAAATTGAAACGAGAAAATGAAGAATCGAATGGAGAGAGGGAGAAGGGAAGAGAGAGAGAGAGAGAGAGAGAGAGAGAGAGAGAGAGAGAGAGAGAGAGAGAGATTCGTTTTTCTGCTTCTTTCATTTCCATTCATCGTTTTCTTTCACCATGCTATTTCTATTACACGATAGATATACGATTACGTTTAATTGGTTCACCGCTAGTTCTACGCGAAATATATGCGCGGTTACGCTGTTGCACAATCTTTATTTACTGTTCCGGGAATAACTTCTGTAGTGTATTATTCTGAACGTATCTCGAATTAGTCACGCGTTCGTGGCATCGAAGAATTGCACTTTCGTACGCCTTCGCGAAATTAATCTTCCACATTTTTCAACACGTTCATCGATTCACAAATTCACGTTGGCAAGGTAGAATACTTTTTTTAAAAAATAAATCTCTCTATATATATATATATNNAGAGAGAGAGAGAGAGAGAGAGAGAGAGAGAGAGAGAGAGAGAGAGAGAGAGAGAGAAAGTTTTACGATCAAATAAATTTTGCCAATAACGCGCTTATTTCTAATATTAGACCCAAATATTGATCCATCGTGCTTTTGGAAAGCACTTATCGAAAAAAATATCATTTTTTTCAAGTACTTTCCAATACGAAAACTCGTTTGCAATTGGTTGTTCTGTTCTCGGTCCAAAATCCTTCAACGTTCATCTCGGTCTGAGCAAGTGCACACGGCTAATATATCGCGCGGACAGTCGTGCAAAAACTCAAGGAAAACCACAGTAAGTGGATACGGGCATCGTTATTTCACGGCGACATTTCGCTGTGGAAGCGGTGACATTGCCAGTTTCAGCCAAGAAAGAGAGAACACCTAGGACGACATCGATACCCTTTAACGAAAAAAAATTCCGTTTCTATGTACTGTTTCTATGTAAATAACCATAAAGAAGAAGAAGAAGAAGAAGAAGAAAAAGAAGATAACTGCTTTCTTCTCCTTTCGTTGCTCAACCTTTTGATTTCTGAGCGAGCGAGACTGGGATCGTGGATGCCTCGGGATATATCTGTAGAACGCACTTTCGAATTTCAACAAACCGTCTACGCCAACGGTGCGTTCATCAACTAATCTTATACCCTCCTTTTCGCGAGTAAATACACACTTTCCTCGAATCGATAGTAGGATGAAACGAAGCTACGAATACTACGTTCATATTTCCCTGTTGTGTAGAAGAAAACTTTGCCCTTCGTTATCCATTTATCCAAACGCATTAAATATTGAGTCATTTCTCAAATCTAAGATACGCTTATGATAAACTTATCGATTTTCCCGACAATTTATTATTCGCGTGAAGATAAGCGGCAATTAAAATTTTTCGAGTCACTCGGTATATGGTCCGTTCTGGAAGGGGAAAAAAATCGAGATTCTCGATCGACCCGATTTACAAAACTCGGTCTGAATGGATCGAAGGCCGAGAGAGGCAACGTAAGAATGAATGGCATACTCCAAGTGTCTGTCAGACACTTATGGTAAATTAAGAACAATTACGGGAGGCACGGTTTAATGAGCATTGCCAGAAAGCAGGGGAAGAGAAACCGTTTCGACTACACGGGTAGAGGCAAGGGTATAAAGATTAATTTTGCCTCGAGAGCCGACCGAGAGTGGGCGGAGTGAAATGAATCACAAAAGTGAATGACACGGTGAGGAAGGTTAACCTTTTGCTCGTTCTATTCTAATTCGCGAGAATTGATTCGTGGCGAAAGATACCAGGATTCGTGCGTTTCTTCCTTCTGTCGATGACAAAAAAACGTTTCAAAACATTGAAATTCGACCTCTTCAAAGGTCGAATTTTTATACGGAACGTTTGAGTATTTGAAGTACGAAGAACGGACAATTCATTCGCGAAGAAAAGATCCGAGTTTAAACTGGGAGGAGACTGTGGAACCGCTGTCCTAGTTAGTTGCGCGAAAACAGTTAGAAGAGACAGAAACGAAACGCAAAACAGTGAAGCTCTTTGTCCTTTGACGCGAGAAAGCAAAGCCTTCTACACTGTGAATTCTTCAGAATTCCGCAATGTTTCGTGGTCTTCGCGCATATCGATTTGCGAGTAGACACCAACAAACACTACTAGTCTCTCTAAACCTTAAAAATTTTCTTCAATATCTTAATTTCTCATTTCTTTAGAATTTCACCTTTTTCCGTTTTTCGATTGTCGATCCCTGATCCTCAACTCCTTTGGAATTATCCTTTGGAATTTGTTCGTTCCTTAATTTGTAACGCGTGTCCAATAAAATTATTCGAAAAAATATTTTAGGTTAAAGTTCCATCAATCTTGTAAAAATTATTTCGTCGAATACACGTACACGTAAATGTAAATATTATTACGCAGCTCTTTCCCTTAAGCGTAAATTATATCGCCAAGAATTTTCCTTCCTTTTCCTTTCTTCGAAAAGAGCTCGCTTGAGCTTCGCCTTCACCTTGACTCGAAGAAAAAAAGCTTCGTGACCTTTCTCTCTTCGGTCAAAGCTGCTCTCACATTCGTTTGTAAGTTCATTGCCTAGACGAAATGGGTGATTAGTAACACGGTTATTATAATCGAATCGAAGAAAAGAACGAATTCATCAAAGAACACTATAAACCCAGTATTATATATATTATATACATATATTTATATATAGAATTAATCCATCGTTTGATCGACTTTCCGTGTATATTAAAACCCCACTCGAGGCGGGTGATTGTATATCCACCAGATGTACGTGTACCTATACGTATACACCATTCGATGTGCACAAAAGAGTGCACGATATACCGACTCGACACCGAAGGTAAGATGAACTCGTCACGAACACAGCGTCAGGCTATTGATTTTCCACCGGAGTCACCGTGGCGCCAATGTTCACGATATAGGTATATTATATTATACCCTGTGTTCCGATTGTAACCTATCCTCTTTTGTCAATATTCATAGATACAAAGTTGACAAAAATAATTAAACCATCCCACTATTTAGTGTCCCTATCTTTCAATTTATCTTCAAATCATTGGAATATAGTGATAAATCGATCATCGAAAATAGATTTTAAGTATGATTCTTTTTTTTACCGATATTTAATTTCACGTAATATTTTTATCGCACTTTTACTTAGAAATATATACCCATAATTGAATATCGTTATGATTATATATTTAAATTTAATAATATAATATTATAAATTTAATAATATAATATAATAAATTTAATAGTTTAATAATATAATAATATATTTAAATTTAAATTTAATAGTTTCTCTCATGTGTCGTGTTTGTTGATTTAAATTTCTTATTAATTTAGAGAAACAGAAAAAAGTTTGTAAAGATCCCGGAAGACAAAAATATTGATGCGATTGCTATCTGGAACATGTGTATATTTTTCCAATCAATCAATGAGAGAATGTAAATACTGATAAATGAAAGAGAATAATTATTCTCGAGAATGGATGTCAATCGAAAAAAAAAAGGTAGAACAAATAAATAAAGAGAAGAAAGAAAACGAAAAATAATATTATTGTATTCGTATTGATCGTTTTTTGGAGTGCCAGTATGTATAGTTAATATATACATATCTTCTCTGAACTTGCGTACAACAATCCCAAAGGGGTATTACTTGACAAGTACTCTTATAATGTACTCGTGGCTAGAGTACTGTGAACGTACTTTCTTGACAAAAAAAAAAAAAAGAGAAAGCCTCGTGATCATTTTGAATCATATTAAGTTGGAATAATACTGGGAAAAACAACGATGAAATATTCGCAACGGAAATAGAATAGAAAATGTATTTAATTTTATAATGAAGGCGTAAATTAAACTTCGAAAGAATAATTAATTAAACGTAACTCGTTTCCACAAGGTATCTAACTAAGATGTAAAGAAAGACAATGGACGACGAAAATCGAGGTAGGCATAGAATGACCTGATTTTCAGCATCTCTGGCTCCAGAAGAGAAGGCCATCCACAATGTGACTTTATTCGACCCGGAGGAGGGATCCATTGACTAATGGGGTTAAGAGGAAGACTAGGCTATGCATCGACTCGAAAATCGTGTAAATAGGATAGGGAAGAGTCGTGCAATATCGTGCAATAACTTTTCTTATTACTTTGTAAACATGTTGAAAAGGGAAAATATGAGAAAATATATTTTGAAATTCGAGGCGAAAACAATATCACGATCCTATTTTCATTATTCTTCGATGAATATTGATTTATGGAATATCAATGAAAATTGAATTAAATTAAATATTCTCAATGTTATTATGTCTAAATCAATGTCGATGTCTAATGATTTGAATATCGCGTGAAAGATCGCGCTAGTTTATTTATAGTTATAAATACACAGATTTTGTATTTAAGATAATACTTTTGAAGCAACAAAAATTGTGAAAAATTGCTTAAAAAGAAAATTTATTCGTTGAAGATTGATAATTCTTGAGAAAAATTTACTTTTCTTAATGACGTGACATTATCTTATATATTAAATGATCCATTACTTAAAGTATCGTTAAACTATAATTTTTCGATAACTTTTTCTTAAGTAAAACTTAAATAAAGCTTCAAACGTCAAAATTTCAAAAGAATCATCATTTCTAAAAAATATAATGCAATTCTGGAAATATCTTCGTAAATGGTATATATGTATATAATGTTCTCGCTCTTATTAAGAAATCGTTAGCATAAAACCCATGGAATGACTGTATTTATCGATCTCGTGTTTGCACGAATACGGTGCGGATTGAATCTGCTTTTCTGAATCCCCGCAAGTTTGCAGGTTTTTGACCTTTCGATGCTACACTCCGAGTCATCCTCAATAAATAGAAAAGCACGCCGGGTGCCAAAGAATTTCAAATCCGAGTAAACCAATAATCTGATCCGCCAGGAAATATCACATACAAACTTCAAGTTATTCGTTGTTTAATCGACACAGATTCTTAACTCTTCCTTGTATTCATTTGCTAGTTTTTTCGATTGTTTTTAGTTGGTACAACACACATATAGTTTAGAATCTACGTAATATTCTATTATAATGCGTTGTCACGGTTATTTTAGTTTTCATTCATTGAAACGACTAACTATTACACGCAATTTCGAAACGTTCGTTTCGTAAAAATTCAAAGAAACAAACAGCTGCAAATAATTGTTCTATAATTAGTAATAATACAATAATACGTTTTTTTTTTTTTTTCGTTGGAATAACAATTATTTTAACGAATAAAATACATCTTTCTTTTTTTTATCGCCGCAAAAACACGACAAAACTTTTCTGATTACGTGATAATTCAAATAATTTCGATTCATCGATTGTCGTCATAAGATTAAATAAAAAATCAATCTAACCTAACCTAACAATCAATATTTCATTTACAATTATAATCTTCAATCGGATTTACATTTCCTTTAAATTCCATTTGTTAACATTGAAATTAATGAAAAGGAATTCCGATGATTTAACGATTATCTCCAAACACTTGCACAATCGAATATCTTGATTTTCATTTTTTAAAATATTTACTTTAATACGTTTGAGCAAATTCGACAAAAATAAATTGGAAAGTTTTTCTCATATATCGTAAAAATATAATTAAATAAACGTTTAATCTATTCTAATAATGCACAAATAATAAAACTTCACTTCTCTCCGATATTTTGAAATACTGAATAGGAAATTTCAAGTAAAGGGTAGAGCTTTATAGTGTATATTTCGGGACGATAAGTATATGGAACACGAAGGCCGAAAAAAAAGCGTCGATTAAGGTTACAGAAGCTGGTGCATAGAACATAGCTAGTCGGCCGTTGTACACGAAATACGTCACGTCCGCATTTACGTTAATCTGTTGTCGGCCGACTTGGATACCTCCGTCATTTACTTGAACGTGTTACAACGCATCGTTTACCACTTAAATCACCGACCAAAAATTTCTATATCTGATTCGGTAATATATCTTATTCGAATAGATATAACTAGAGAAAAGTGAAATCCATAGAATTATTTGGACTATTGTATGTATATCAAATAATAAATGATATAAAAATATACTTATGATCTATCTTACTATATATCTATCTTTCTTTTCTTTTTTAAGAAAGTTGTAAATTGAATATAATTCTTAGAATAAAATTGATTGATATTGAACGTCAAAGTAATTCAAAGATTGAAAATTTTGTGGGATTACAGTGATTCTATTTCCAAATTTTCCAATACACATTTTTTGAATTTTATTTTATCATACGATAAATAAAAAATTATTTGATAAAATACTTGATAAAATTTTAAATATATCTGTCAAGTATTCGTTTTATTGATACGAAACTAGAAAATATCTTTTTCGATTATTTTCAAAACGGATATCTTCACTTAATTCAGTCCCTGCAAAATGAAAAGTTTTCTCGTTTATAAATACGCTATCTGTGATTCATCGTCCCGACAGTGCAACTTTGAATTGAAAAAGCGTCTCATAGAATAAGAAAGCAATATTTCCTCTTATAAGACATAGACGCCATTTTATATTCGTTTCAATTAACAAATTTGACGTCGGTCAATTAATCGATCACGCGATATAAGCTTCAAAGTAACTGGTTAGTAACTTAAGAACTCTCAAGAACTAGTTTCTTTAGTGATAAAAAAAAAAAGCAAAAGTTTTAACAATGATGAATAATAATGAAATAAATAGCTAAAAATAATTAAATTATATAATTTTTTAATATATTTTAGTAATGTTATATAGAATTATATGCTTTATATATAATATAATAAATCAAACAAAAAGAAAATGTTATATATGTTACAGGACTTAAAATGTAATACATGTTTCATTCATAATCTTTTACTTTTCACACAATTATATTTCTCTATGAGAAAATGATAATGATATAATTAAAAAAAAATTAAAAATATAATTATAATAAAAATAATAATAATATTTATACATAATATTTATATAAAATACAATGTATTAAAAAAAAAATTGAAAAATTGATAATTAGCACGATTCAATATCCCTATAATATATTATAGGGGTGTATTTATTACATGTTATGCTGCAATATCGTTTCCTCATGGCGCATAATATATACATATAAATATGGATACGTTAATTAGAGCAGAAATATTAAAAATGTTCTGCGAGTATTTTTAAAAGAAAGTAATGTAATCTATCTTTTTCAAGAATTTGACAATGCAATAAATATTTAATTACGGCATATATAAATAAATATATTTATATTCATAAATAAAGTTATATTTGTATTTACATAATGAAACATAAGAATCAAAGAAAATATTAAATCTTTGCATAATTTATAAATATACGAATATTTAACAATTTCTTGAACAAAATAAATTTCTGTAATAAATGTCTCCGAAATCATTTCAAAAAATTACAGGATTAAGTTTCCAACAATCATGGAAACTATATCAAAAATAATAAATATCAAAAACAAAAAAAAAATATATATTTAATACGATAATATCTTCATTGATATAAAATATATATATATATATAAAACAAATTAAACTTTTGATATATTTAATTTTTACATTGATTTGTATAGTGATTTCTAAAAATGATATGTAATTTATGCTTTTTCCTAATATAAAATTTTTTTATATTATATTTTTGTAATATAAATATAACAATTTTTCTATAATAAGAAAAAAAATTTAATTCTATAGATATTATTATATTTTTAATTTGTATAGTAGATGATATATATGTATATACGTACAATGTACATTTATATATATGTACAATGTATATTTTGACATACATTGTTATGATTTGAATGAAACGGATAGATGTCGCCAAAAACGCGACCCGGAAGAAGCGATCGGCACGACACTAATTTATTAATTTATTCCGAAGAGACATGCATACGCCCAAGCCCGGCAACGGTGACGTAACTGTAAACATAACATCGAACGAGACCAAAAAAGAATCAGTAATTCACAAAAAAAATTATTAAATGATTATTATAACTTTTCCTATTTTAATTTTTTAATTTGTGTATATTAATTTATATAAATTTTATAAACGAAAGTTGGACGTTATGAAAAATTTAAATCGAACTATTTTGAATTTGTTGTTTCAAATATCAAAATGTTGTCAAATATCATGAATGTCAAAACAAATATAAACATAATTTTATTTTTAAAATCTGACTAGAATAATTTAAATGTAGTGAAATTTTATTCTAATATACATAATAATTTATAACATTTTATCAGCAATTTAAGAATTTTTGACAATGACTCAGCATCGGTTTCGGTGATGACGAAATCGATTTGCATCAAAGAAATTGTACAACGTATAACGTATTAAATTAATTAAAGAACTATGATATGTAATTAAGTCACTTTTATTAATATTGAAACCAAATCAATATAAATAAAAATTATTCATCGCCATATCTATATATAATTATATATATATATATACTATATATATTTTTAGATATACGTTTACAATTTTCATATGAAAATATGTATAAGAATTATTTTGACATAAATCCTATAAGAAACGATCATAATTAAATATCTATTTTATAGATATATTTTATCAAGATAAAACAATTAAATACATGCTGTTTTAAAGCGATTAGATTATCTTTAGTTTAGCTTTTCCTAGAAATTATTTTTCAATATAAGAAAGAATGAAATTTTAAGAACTAAAATAATTAAAAACGAACAAAAGTACGATGACTTTATACTTTCAAATAATATATATAATATATATTCGTAAAATCCTTTTTTATTTTATATTGTCATATTTATAAAATACTGCAAAAATTTATTTTAAATCAATAATAAGATGAAAAAGACACTTAATTTTATACAATGGTATTCAAATACTTGACAGATTTTCAGTAGAGAAAATTAGGTCACCAATAGATAGGTCTTGACAGGTGAATAAAACTATTCCATACTATTCCAACTACACCATATAGCGGAAATTAAAGCGCTATAAATGAACAAAACTCGAAAACACAAAAGTTAATTCCAGAAAATATAATAATATAATAATAGTATAAATTTATCATATTATAAAACTAATTATACGCAAATAAAAAATTATAAATAATTCTATCCGTAAGATAAAACAAAAGAACATAACATTTAATCGTATAGTGAACACAGATTCAGTTGTTAGAATCAATGCCGCATTTGATCAAAGACTTATAAGAAATAAAACAATTACGATAAATGACAAACGATCTCACGTACCAAAAGAATATGAATCCCGTTCGAGCGCTGTCAAAGATATATGTAATGAAATGCTGTATAATAATCCAAAAGTAAAGAGAAATCAGAGAAGCTAAGGCGGTACACGCCATTTTTATCTGTAAAGTCTAAGCCGTCACGAGACAACCGATTGTACAATTCAATTACTTTTGCATTTTCGAACAGAAACCAAAAGAAACCATGTACCTACCTTCTCGTAAGGATACCCTGCAACACCGTTTTATTCCAATACTCGCATAAAAACCAGCCGATGTACACCAAAAACCACCGATAACGATCCACACAAATCCATCCACACATTCGACCAGCGCGCAACTGACTGAGCGCATACGGCGTCGACCTACGCCAGCGTAGCTAGTCCCAATTTTGATCCACCAATGAAACATAAGTGTAACATTATGAATATCTGCAGCAAATTGGTATATAATTTCATAAAATATTTTTAATATTTAAAAAAAAGTTATTTAATTATTTATCAAGAATGTTATAACGATACAATTGTCGTATCTATTTGCAAAAATGCACAAAAATATATTTTAATAATATAAATTGTTTAATATAAAACATATTTATATATATTATTTACTATAAGTAAAAATAATTTTCTATTATATTTTTTTAAAAAAAAGAAACATCGATGATCGATAAAATATTCGACAAAATGACTTTTATTTTTGAAAAATACTTTTCATATAATTCTGTAAAAATTCTGTAAATATTAAAAATTTTTGTGAAATAATGTTTATATATTAAAATATAAAAATATTTCTATCAAATTTTATTGAAACAATAAAAATATTTATTTTATTTTACATTATGTATATTGTTTATATATATTATAAATGCATAATTTTTTAATTGAATAATATAATTTTATTATAAAAATAAATAAAATTATTATACTAGCATAAAAAGATAACTAATTTATATTTTTTTTAAATAGATTTAAATGATCAAAACGTATGTGGTTACAGCTATACTTATACCTGCCCTGTAACAACCGGCGTAGGAATACAAGATAGCTTATGACATCACTAGTCCCGTTTACCCACATTCTGGACCGGGCACGCCCCATCCTTACTGTTAGTCATTATTATAAAAATTTTAAAACAAAAGTTTATTAAAAATATAACTGATTTTAAATATTCAAGAAAGATTAAATATAGAAGTCATGTAAATAAAAATAAGTGCATATAGTATAAATAATTATATTTATATTTTTATTACCAATTATTATTTTCTTATAATTGATATTAATCAATATTAATTAAAATATTTTTATATATATTAAAATATTTTTCAATTAAAGGATTAAAAAATGAAATATCTTTAATTATAATTTATTTCGAAAATAAACATATATAGATATATAAATATATATAATTAAATCTTTTTTTAATTTTTTTCTAACATAAAATAATATTATAACAAAAATAAATTAAAAACAAATCACAGTAAATATAAATAGAAAGATAATGGAAAATGTATATATTTACATATAATATGGCAGAAGTACATCATAATGTACATTTTATATCACTTAATAATTAATATAAATATATTTAAATTATAATATACATATAAGTTATGCTTTACGATCTTGACATGAATAATGTACAATATCGCCATTCGGATATCTTGCAAATGCGCTGAAAAATAATTTATATTTCAATTTATTTATATGATAATATAATCATTGTCAATCAATATTGATATTAGATATATTGAATACTAACCTCTGATTGCCGAATCTTTTTTTACAAACTGGACATATGTTAAATTCCGTCATAAGAACGCTTTGTGATTCATAATGCATACGTTGTTCTTGTACTTGCAAGTGTTCAGCATAAAGCAAACCTTTTAAAATTTGTATTCTTCGTTTAGCATTCAATTTTTCTTGTAAACTGACTTCTAAAAAATGCCTTATTCTACCTATAGAAACATTATCAGGCAGAATTTCTAATGCTTTTAACGGATCTATCTTCGCTGCGTGTTCTTCGAGCAATCGAAGCGCCATTTCCAAATCAGGCTGTGTTGTTTTTTGAATTTCTGAACTACACCCTGATATGAATATGTACTATTCATTATTTTAAAATGAATATTATACTGGATGATAAAATTTTACCTGCCATCAAATTTTCTTTATCATCAGGTTTCAATAATTGTTGAATAAGCATTACATAAACTTCATCAGCTCCATTAGATTGTTTTTGTTTATCTGCATTTTCTTGATATAAAAATAAAATAATTGTATATATTTATAATAATATAATATAATATATTATAATATATTAATAATATAATATAATATAATTATATAAATAATAAATAAATACTTTTTAATAGTTAAGCTAATACCTACTTTGATATTTAGTATATACTTTATTACAATATTCAATTGCTTTTGGTACATCATTAAGAAGACTAATATATATTGAAATAACTTGCTGATGACGTGCAAGTCGTTCAAGAATAATTGCGCGTTCTTCGAATAAATTATCGAATGGAAAATGAACTAATACTGTTTCAGGCATATAATGCTCAGATTTTTGTAAAAATTGTTGCAATTTTTGCCTAATATATTGAGCTGTTTGTTTTTCGGCTGGTGTAGCATTTTCACTCATACATGCTAAACATTTTTCTTTGTATTGATGTATTAAAACATTATGGAATAAAAGATTAGTATCTTCCCAAACATGTACTACATGTTCTAAATATGTTATAACTAAATCCTTATGACAACGAAGAAGATAATCCAACACTTTTGCTCTTGGTAATTGTTCAACTTCCTAGAATTACAAACGTAATTTATAAAAAACCTGCAAAATATTATCCAATATACATTACCTGTATATCTTCTATGAAAATTCGAAGTCCTTGTTCTGGATCTTCATTCAAGACCCAACCAGCAAATTTTAAAATTAAATCTATATAATCTTTACCAAGGTGCTGCAAGTATTGTATTGTTCTTGCAGTACCTTTTAGACTAGAATCATTTTCTTTTGCATGTTTTTCAAGAAGTTCTAATGCTTTTCTATGTTGTCCTTTAGTTTGATATAATATAATAAGTTCAGGATATTTTTGATGCATTAATAAAGTTTTTTCAGCTTCTGCCAAATGGCAATGATTTAACCTGAGTAATGGTGCTACCAATGCATCAGTGGTCTATAAAAGAATTTTATAAATTATAATTACATAAACATAATTAAATGATTGAAATTATAGCTATTCATTATTGTAAATTACCTGCAAATAACATTTTAACAAAGTTGTATCTATTATTTTTAATAACTGTTCTGTGGCTACTGCTGTCATATTTTTTTTTCCTTCTATCAGAGATTTTTCTTTGATATTATCTTTATCCTTAGCTTTTGAATCTCCCATTAACTTGTGTCTAACTTCAGTAAGGAAAACTATTAATGCACGTAGACCTTTTTCTAAATCATGGTCTTGAAGTTTGGGTAATGTTGGATCACTGACTTCAGGATTATTACTAGATGGTGTAACTAAATCAGGAAATAACATAATCACTTCATATGGATCTGTTCCTATTTTCAAAAATTGGTCCATTGCTTCTTGAAATCTTTTACTACGGAACAGATGATGAGCATATAATGTTTGAATTTTATATATTTGTTTCACTTTTTCTTCCTCGGATATATCTGACAAACTCTAAAATAATGAAAAATTTTATTTTAAAATTGTACTAGAATGAAAAAAAAAACAATAAAATATATTATCAACATACAGTTAATTTCAATGCCAATTGAAATTGAGTTTGTTCAAGTAATGTTCTAATTTGATGTGTTACATCAATTGCTCTCACACACCAAACATGACTAATTGATGCAACAAAAACTTTTCCCTGTTTACATCTATATATAAGCCTAGCTTTGTTTAAATCCTTTATTGTTTGTATATGCAAACAACCTTCTGTAGTATATACTTCTAATCTATCATGTACAATTCCAAGTAGATAAGGATCATCCCAAGCTAAAATAATTCAATTTATACAATATTTGCATATTCAAAAAAAAAAAAAATCAAATATTTTTACTATTATTCTAATTACTATTAACTAATTATACATATTTTATACCTATTGCACTTGGTGTATCAGACCATTTTACTGGATTATGCTGAATTAATTCCCCTCTAGTATCCATAACAAATGATTGAGAATCTTTTCCCAACACAAAAGAATTATCAGATAATTTTGTAACACTTGGTTCAGGAGATTTTCCAGTTGGAAATAATTCTTTAGTTTTTCCATTTAAATCCAATATTGTATATGATAATCCACGAAAACCCAAAACTAATGTTTCACCACACCTTTGAAATAATTAAAACATATTTTTTTTATGTATAATTAAATAATAAATTATTATAAATAAATTATTCTATATAGCATATAATATACCAAGATAATTCACGTGGTATATCTGGCACAGTTAATTCAAGATCATTAAATGTCTCAAATTTTTTTCCTTTTGATTTATATAATTGTAGCTTACGTTTCACAACAACACATAAGTGTACAACTGTATGTTTTTCACCATTTATGATTTGATTTGGTTTTATGTCTAAACTGAATAATGTAGCACCACGAGTTTTTTGTAACTGATATAGTTGTTGAAAATTTAAAGAATTTAAATCATGAACACATATTATATTATCTACAAAAAGATATGATAAATTACATATTTTATTCTTAATTTTAAAAATTAATTAATAAAAATACCTGTTAAAATTATCAGCAAATTATATTCTGGTATAACATCTATCTGTGTAATACGCTTTTTGTTAAAATTTTTACTATGACGTAATAATTCTAATTTGTGATTATCATCTGATACAGAAGGTACATTATACATAAGAAGATGACCTTCTCTTGTTCCAATCAATAAATTATCATCTATAATATTTTATTATTATTCACTATACTTAGATATTATACACTATACTTAGATATTTATACAAAATAATATTAGAAATAAAAATTTAAATAACTTTAAATTTTCATTTTTCAAAAAAGCAATAAAAAAATTTTGCATATAAAAAAAAAGAAATATTTGCACAAAACTATAGATTTAGAATTAAAAACATTTAATTATTGAAGGTTATGTCTCGTACCATACGCAGCCATAGACTCTATTTGAACAGATATATTTAATATTGATGTTTCTTCATAAGCGTCATGCATTTTAACGTTATTTATTATTTATTTTTCTATAAATCCACAAAATAAAGAAACAATTTCTTTAATATTAATAATTAGATTTTAAACAAATTGATACTTCGACTTCAACTATTGAACTGCATGTTCAAATAAATTGACATTAAGTAAACTGATTATCAGTAAAATATAGTTTTACATATATGTAATATTGTTATTTTTAGATATTAAGTATAAAGTATTAAGTAAAAAAAATTTTATATTGATTCATATATATAAAATAAAATTAAATTTAATAACTATAAATTTTTATGTAATTATTTTTAAATATTTTTTAAAAATTATATATGATTTTTTAATAAAAAAAAATTAATCATAAATTATTATATTTAATTATAATGCGCAAATAAAAAATTATTGTAATTATATTTTTTTTATTAAAATATTAAAATATTACTATTCTATTTATATTTAATTAATATAAATAAAATATATTTAATTATATTCTATGTATTTATAAAATTTATAAAATTAAATAGATTAATATAATTTTTAAAAAATATTAAAAAATATTATTATTTATACATAATAACAATATATACATAAATAACAAAATAAACAGGATGGGAAATATACTTATTATAAATATAGAATATATAGAGCTAACATTTAATGTATGTTTTTTCATATATCCGTGTCACTAAAAATCTCTTATTATTTTTGTTTTCTTAATATTATTCTTAATATTACTGATTTGACTTAGAATAAGCTTACAACTCAGAATAAAATTGATAATGATTGGAATTGAAATTAAATTTTAATATAAAATTACAAATAAGAAATAAAATTCTATTACAAAATATAGATTATAGATTATAATAAATATATATAAAAATTACATTTTATACATGATTATATTCATTAAAATAATTTATATAATTATATTTTGTGAATTAGAAATAAAAATGAAAAATTTATATTTTTTATATTAAAGATTAAGATATATTATAACTTTGAAAGAAAAATTATGAAAATATATTTAATTGATATCCTATACTTTAACTGATCTGACACCAAGAATAAGTAAAGAAAATAATAGAACACAAAAAGAATAAAAATTATGAAATCTATATAATACTTTCTTTATTTTACAAATGAAATTCAAATATAGACAAAAAGACAAAACAATAGGAGAAGGATAGAAATAAAATAAGAATTAATTGAAAATCATTTTTTAAATGTCAAAGATATTTTTTAAAAGCAAAAGATAAAATTAAATAAGAATTGAAAACCAACACTATCTTTTAAATGCTTTTAAAAAGATAATTCTTAGAAAAGACATTTGACATTCAAGAAATGATTTTACAATTTTTATTTTATATTTATACTAATTTCTTTTTTTGTTTATATTTTTGTTTCATTTGCGAACTCTGAAAATGGCGCTGATTCCCGATTTTTTTTTCATTGATTATGTCTCTTTTAAAAAATTTATTCGTTTAAGAAACAATTTCGCTATCTGATTAATTTTATAATAATTATATTATATTATGTTATAATTTTTTATTCTTTTTCTAATTTATCGATTAAAAATTTTAAATTTATTTGATGTAATTTTTATATATCGTAAATATATNATATATATAAATATATAAAAATTTTATAAAATAATTATTATATTTTTGTGTTGTAAAAATATAAGCAAAATTTTTAATTCGTAAATAATATTTAATTCATACATGAGTCTATTATCATATCAAATCTAAATTATAGAGATCGTATCATGATTTTTTATGCGATCAAGACATTTCATGAGACATAAGACACGAGACAGTTTCGATTATGTTTTTTGAGATGATGTAGTTCAATTTTTCATTATAACGTGATGTTTTTTTAATTAATATTTTTATATGTTATATAGAAATTAAAATAAAAATGTCAAATTCGCTTGTAAGAAAAGGACTTGAATTAATGGGTTGTGAAAAAAGCATAAAACAAGGTATAAGTTTTAATTTGTACAGGTTATAAATTTATATATCATGTGACATAAAATTTTTATTTATAGAAAGAAAGAAAAGAAAACATATAAGGTATAAAGGTGCACTGGATTTAATCCCTCCAAAACATAGGATATTATCTAAAAATGATAAAACAGGTATCTATAATTTTTTAAATAAAATATATAATCAATTATTCATTTGTCTTATAAAACATAAATATTTTTAAAGATCTCGGTACAATTCTTGGACGATCAAGTAAAGTAACTGTCTATGAAACTCAAAAAAAATTAGCGGCACAAAAAGATTCTACAGATAAAAATATACAGAAACTTTTAATACTTAGTAATAATCGTATTGATCCAAATACAACAAATAAGGTACTCATATTTTTATAAATTTTAAATTATTTGAAAAATAAATTTTAATCAAAAAGTTTAATAACAGTTATTGGAGAGAGCCTTGAAAAAGAAATATATTCCAGAAGTAAAAAAACCTAAAGAACCTGAAACTACTGCATTTACTGAAGAAGATTTCAAAAAGTTTGAAAAAGAATATATGGATCAATAATAAGTAAATTGTATTTTTATATTTCCTAAATTATCTTAGTTAAACAAGATTATTTGAAAAAAATATTATTAAATTCACTTAATAAATTTTATTTGGTATTATATCATGATATGATATTTGTCATAAATACATAAAAACATTTCTATATATTTTATCATAAGTAATATATTTTTTTATATATTTATATTTAATCTATTATAAATATAAATAATCTATTATAATTTTTAATTATAAAATGTTTAATAGCGATCGTAAGAAGGGTAAAATGATATTGATTGTGACTTGTATTTTATTTCTGTATTATACTATATGGATCATTGGCTTACCATTTATTGATGACAATAGAATACGATCATTTTTTGGTTCTTACAACATTGCATTAATGTTTCCTGCTATTTTGGGCTTATGTTTCATTGGTGGATTAATATTATTTACTATTTATCATGTTAAGCCATATTATTCAATTTATAAATCAAGTAAAACTTATGAATCATAATATTTATATAGATAGAATTTTATTTTATATTAATAATTTTTGTTATAAAACATTTACATTGCATGTTTTATTATTAATTAGATAGGGAAATTAATATGAGTTACGTAATATTATTCATAATACGTTAGTTTAAAATAACCTATTCTAAGATACAATATAAATAACATAAATGATATAAAATGTCTTCAAAAAAATGGTTTGTAATTGGTATTTCGGGTACAACATGTAGTGGAAAAACTTCTGTAACTACCCAACTTCATGAAAAGTTAAAAAACTCAATAGTGTTACACCAAGATAATTATTTCTTGCCGAAAGATGATCCACGGCATGTTTTGGTAAAAGAACTTAATCATTTTAATTGGGAATTAATAACTAGTATGGATATGGACAAAATGTATTCAGATATTTTACAATTAATCGAATCTTTTCCGAATGAAAATAATTCTTCCGAAATGATCAACAAAAATATATTAATATTAGATGGATTTTCGCTTTTTAAATGTAAGGTTATTTCAAATTTGTGTGATCGTAAATATTTCATAATGTTAAACAAAGAACAATGTTGGAAGAGAAGGAAAGAAAGAAAGTATGATCCACCAGATGTTCCTGGTTATTTTGAAAAAGTTGTATGGCCAGAATATTTAAAACACAAAGATGAATTAATGAAAGACAATGATTTGTATAATACAGTAACATTCATTGATGGATCAAAAAGTAAAAAAGAGATATTTGAAATAATTTTTAATGAAATAAAAAAATTATCATAAGATTTTAATTATTATTATTATATGTTAAAGAAAAACTACAATAAATATATACCATAAATTAATTTTAAATATTTAACTATCATTTAACAAAAAATGATAATGTTATAAGTCAACTTCAAAAAGAAATATGTTATACTACATTCCAAAATATTTAGTATAAATTAAAATTTTTAAATATTTTTGATAATAATTTAAATTATCTTTCTTAAATTTTTTTTTGTTAAGTTTGAGATAAAATAATTGTAATAATAAATCCTGTATAATAAATTTTGTATACAAATGGATAACTGATTTTTATTGAATTGAAAAACATAATAGTCTTATACTTACCTAATATAATAATGCATTGAGTATTTCTTATTTCTTTTTTCATAAATGATAAATAAACTTGTATTTGTTCACCTTTCATTTTGTAAGAAATATATATATGTGTGTATATATATATATATACACGCATATTTCATTGTTATATTATTATCCATATTGATGAATTTTTATGGATTTCTATAGAAATGCCCATATATAAGTTAAAAAATCAGACACGATGGTTTTTAAATGTACATGAAAATACACGTGTAAATACATGGGAGACATGTATTAAAAAATTCAAAATTTATGTACTTAACATTTGTTTAATGAGTATTGAATCATTTTAGCTTGATAGCTTGGTTTTTTCATAATAATAAATATTAATATTTTTATAGAATACTTATAACAATATGCAAACTAGAAATTTTTGATGAAAATATTTTTGTAATACTTTTATATATGCAAAATCAATTAATTAAATTCATTTTCTTTTACATTCTTTCATATAGTTTCATATAGTTTCCTACAAAATTTTTTTGTTGCCAGGCTAATGTTTGATATTTTCATGAATATACACGTGTATTTATTAAATAGGAATTTCTATAAAAAATTGTGATAATTTTGCACTAATGTATCACAATATTCTAACTACAACATGTACAATATTTTCTTTTTTGCATTGCATATAAAGCCTGCTTCAGATGTTAAATAATTATTAAGGAAATAATTTTTAATTTTGTTTCATATGCATAGTATATTTTGTACAAAAATTAATTGTATAAGGCTTAGAAAATAAAATATATTTGAATTGGTAACTCCTTCACAGACACACTTTATAACTTACAATATATCAATCAGCCTTCAGTTTTAGACAGATCCAGAAAGGGTACTTATATGATTTATTATAAAAAGGACATTTTATAATTTTTCATATCTTTTGTTACTTTTACTACTTCAATAGCTTATAATTCCATATAATGACAAATAGTAATATTTTTTTTTTGTTTTGTACAAAATAGATTATGTTTAGCCAAATTTCGGACATCCATCTTCATCCAAAACAGGCTTCTAAATGTTCAAGTCCTTGCTTTCAACAAGATTTGCTTCATTTTTTCTTTTTTTTTTAATAAAGGTAACGCACAACGACGTGTATATGTTACATGGAATAGTTGCTATGTTTAGATTGACCTTGCACATTTGTTACATTTGTTGGAGCAGGACCAGCTGTTTGATCATCTTGATCATTTTGTCCACAAGCTTTTCGAACATATTGAGGTGTAAGAACAACTTCTTCCTCCATTTCAAGAACTCGTTTATCCAATTCCATACATGCTGCCATTTCTTTTTCTAGTTTTGCCAACATTTGTGGCGAATTGTATTTTTCTGGATCATCATGAAATACTACCATACCATCTTTTTGATTGATTGTTGCAAAAATCTCACCATCTTCTATCTAAAATTATAAATATAAAATATTTTTATATAATATTTGAATATATATTATTATGTTATTAATAAATATTATTAATAAATTTACCATGTTTAATATATATTTTTCTGCATCAGCAGGTCCAGACAATTGAACTCTGCTAGCCACATCACTTAAGCTAAGAGTTAAAAAAGTTTTTGTCAACCTTTGAATGTTCTTTTTATATAAATAGCTCAGCACTTGTTTTACCAATCCCATATTATGGTCTCTTGTAAATAATTGTTGATACTTAGTAATAATATTTTGCACCTCTTCACAACTATTCATTTGATAAGCTGTAGCTAATTCTTGATATTGTTGACCCAATGGTTTCATGTACCTATTAACCACTTGACTTGTGTACCTAGGTAAATTTAAAACTTTTCCATGCAGTATTAAAGAGACCAAAATATATTTTTTGTAGGCCTCTAACATAATGTAACTAACTGCCATGGCAGGTGTTGTTACACATACTTCGAAAAAATATAATGCTCTGTCATAATTTTTTAATGCTGTATATATCATACCACCATAATAATAATAAAGTAAAAAGTATTTTGAATCAAATTGTCCTTCTTCTTGATTGATACCAGTAACATCTATATCAAGAAATTCAAGTGCTGGCTTAAAACACTTAGAAAGAAGACATAGTTGACAAAGATCTGCATGTATTGAAGTAAGCTGACTATCAAATAATTGTATTTTACGTATTGCACGGCATAAAAGTTCAATACCACGCAATGGTATTTGTAATTCAACCAATGTTTGGGTAAATAAATGACATAATTCCGCATCTGTAATAAAAATTATAAATAAAATAAAAATATTTTTATTATAGTTTCAATATTCATAAAAAAAAAAGAAAATATAAATCTTACATATATCAGAAGCAAATCTAACTTGTTCTCCATTACAACCAATAATAAATTCCTGAACCTGACTAAATAGTGGTTTATAAGCATCAGCATTGTTTGCACCATTAGGATTAGGCAGTGAAAATTTTACACATAGTACTGCCAAAATACCTAATGAATGTTCTTGCAAATTTAAGGTTTCCAAAACATTATCTAAGTGTTGTCCATTTTTTATTAGAACATCTGTACTTTTACTTATTATTTCGGATAGCTCCCTAAAGTTACCTATGAAATATAAGATAATTAAATAATATATATGTTTAATAACTAATAAAAATATTAATATAATAATAATAGTAATATAAAAATAGTAATTTTACTTGCAAAATATTGATTAAAGAGATACATATAT
Organism: Apis laboriosa; assembly: GCF_014066325.1. Taxonomy (NCBI): domain Eukaryota; kingdom Metazoa; phylum Arthropoda; class Insecta; order Hymenoptera; family Apidae; genus Apis; species Apis laboriosa. The sequence goes on from NW_025222452.1 coordinate 923,313, forward strand.
TTTTTTTATTAATGCCAAAATTTGAATAAGAAAATAATTCATATGATACTATGAAAAATAATTAGAATTTCATTATAAATAAGTTTAATGTATAAATTGAATTTATATATGATTTGAATAAAATTAGATTGAAGAATTATTGACTAACAGAATAAGAAAATAGTATGAATTCGAATCTTATTTTTTAAAAAACGATTATTTCAAAGTAATACAAAATGTTCTAATAATCCTTCAGGATAATTCTTAGAGGTTAGGTACGTGAGAATGTAAGGAAGATCTGAACATCTGTCGCACCTTGTTTTGAGAGTGTCCGCACATTATTTACAAATAGCTCCAATGCTGATGCCATTACTGCAAATGGTTTCTTCTCATCACCACCTTTAGTCGGTGGTGAACCGTATTTACAGAAATTATTTTCGTGAATAAACGATCACTTAAGATGACGTTTTGAAAGAGGCACCCGGAATGCTCTGAAGCATGTTACGAAAATAGCCGGTTGCATCGAACTCCCTCTTTTATGTTATGGATCACACAAAATTTGAATTGAAATATATTCAAATAAATATATTTTCTTTGCAAATTTAAGTTATCTTATATTAATTTTTTAATTGTATGTGTGAGAATCATTATAAATTGAAAATATATTTAATATGTATATACATTATATGAAGTAAAATTTTATCTATTGCTTTAAAAATTATAATGTTATAATTAATCAATATGATTATTTTAAATACTGCATTACACTAATATTTATAAAAGTATTAAAATAAATATTTAAATATATATGTATATTTTATTTTAAATACATATACTTATCTTATATAAATAAAAAAGAAATTTTATGTATTGTTAACTTAATTGATGGTTGCTAGGATATTAACGATTTCTAACAATTCTAAAAATAGAATAAAGCAAAGTGTTTTCACTATAATGTCTTTCAATTAAAATTCAATTGCATTTTCACTTTTTTTAATTCTTAAACAGGAAAAAAAGAATTAAATATTTTTTTATTATGTCAAATATAACATACAATGAACTCTGGAAAAATGCACAAATTGCTTTGGAAGAACTTCTTCAAGTGGATACAAATTTGCAAAATGCTAAACCACAAAAAGATCGTAAGAAAATTTATAATGCGATTTCAGAATTATATGTAAGATATATTATTATCTATAATAAATTAGAACTGTGTTACGATCAAATAATTCAACCACAAAAACGATTATTAATAAAAAAAGTATTAGTTTCATGTCTCGGAAGAATTTTAGAATTAAAACATGAATTAGTCGAGATAGATATTTCAGAGTATAATTATTTTGATGATATTCTAATAAAATTAAATGTTACTCCACAAGAAATTGAAATTCAAATACCCAGATATTTTAAACGCGAACGTTTACAAGAAATTAAGGAAAAACGAAATTATATAGAAAATACTTTGAAAAATATGGGTATTTTGGATAAAACAATTATACCAAAAAAGATGACTGAATTGGAAGCAATAAGGCTTATACAGGTAAAAATTTTTTAAATGAAATTTTTTTAATGAAATTTTTAAAATAAAAAAGAAAATTATCTTTCTATAATTATATAAGAAAATTATCTTGAAAATTATCAATATATAATAAAACGAAAATATTCGAACGCTTATATTTTGAACTATTTTTGACAAGTATATATATATAACATAATTTAATTTCATATAAAATATTTTTATTACAAATTATCGAGGAAATACAAAGAACACTTGTCACAAAATTATTCGAAAACTTGAAATAATATAAGCGTATGAATTCTTTCATATATGTTGTATATATTTATATATTATTTATATAAATATTAGGCTCATGAACGTGCTAGGCAAGATCGATTAAAATTTCAATTTATGAAAGAAATTTATCAAATAAAAGATAAATCTGCAATTAAAGCAGAAACAGAGATAAAAAATGAGTCGGACAAAACAATAGCTGCAATAAAAATTCAAAAAATTTGGAAAGGATATCTAACTAGATTCAAAATTCGAAAAAGATGTCTCGAGGAAATGTTATTAATTGGTATCTTTTATTAAAGATTAATAAAATAATTAGGAAAAATAAATATATAAATAAATAAAATATATGAATTATATATATTATTTTTAAAGGTATGGTTCAACCGAGTCAAGAAATTACTGAAAACGCCAAACAAGTTGAAAAGATCAAAGAAGAAAGATATGAGAAACAAATAAAATATCAAGAATTATATGAAAATTTAATGGTTACAACTAAAGAAAGGATACATAAAGAAAAAAGCGCTATAATAGAGGAAAATATAAGAACTGAAGTTCGAAATTGGATAAAAACTTATTTCCAACAAACAGGAAAAATTCCTGATTTGCCACCTGCAGAAAGTGGTGGATCCAGAATCATATTTAGCAGACAAGTAAAATTAACATTTATATTTATATAATATATATATTTTGAAATTAAATGACTGTGCTGATTTTAATTTAGGAAACTGAAAGTACCATAAGTAAATCAACAGCAGTATCATCAAAAGAATCTAAAAAATCTAAAAAATTAAAATCAAAAAAAGATAATAATGTTGAACAATCAGAAGATGAAACTGAACAAGGTTTCAAATCAATCCCTTCTAATTTTCTATCAGAATTAGTATATGCTAATCAAGAATATCAAGAAATATGGAAAAATAAAGATGAAACTATGAATGCAGCACAGTTGCCATATTTAGATATAATAGAGAATGAAACAATTAATAAAGTAGAAAATGAAGTTCGTATTACAGTTGATCAAGCACTCAGAGGTAAATTTTAAAATTAATATATATATATATATATATATATATATATAATATAATATAATATTATATAATATAATATAATATAATATATATATAATGCAAAATACTTTTATAATTTTATATTATATTTCAAGGAGATATTGAAGCATTACAAAATGCATTAGATAGAGATAAAGGTTTTAAAGGCAAACGCCCTAAAAGAAGTCAAAAAAGAATTCGCCGTAGTACAAAAAAAAATAAAAAGAGAAAAGAAAAGGATTTGACACCTGATAGAACAACAGAATCTTTATTTGAAGAATTATTAACTCAAGGAATTATTAAACTTCATAAAGAAATTCCACTTAATGATTTTAAAGGCGAAAAATCTTTCTTAAACTATAATTTAAAAGAGAAGAAGATAGAATCTTTGCCAACATTTGGTTAAGTGTTCAATATTAATTTAAGTTTATTATATTCTTCACATTTCTCATTCTCATTTTAACTTATTAAATAATCTTTTAAAAATATAAATCTGTTAAGTAATCTTTAAATCATGTTAATTCTATTAATAGGAGATATAAAACAGTTGATAGCTGAATATTGTATACTTCCTTTGGGAGACAATACTCTTAGAGAACTTACACCATTAATAAGATCAGTATTAATAGCAGGTCCACATGGTAGTGGTAAAAAAATGCTAGTAAATGCAATTTGCACAGAACTTGGAGCTACATTATTTGACATTACACCAGCTAACATTGCTGGAAAATATCCTGGTAAATCAGGATTAATTATGCTTATGCATTTGATATCAAAGGTAAGAAAAATGAAATAAAAATAATTATATGAATTATAGAGAAAGTAATTTTATATTTTTTATGAATAAAGGTATCTCGTTTGCTTCAACCATCAGTGATATTTATGGAAGGAGCAGAAAAACCATTTGTAAAAAAAATTCTAAAAACAGATAAAACTGATCCAAAACGTTTAAAAAGAGATCTTCCCAAATTAGTAAAAAGTATTACAAATGAAGATAAAGTGATTCTTATTGGAACTTCAAGTTCACCATGGAATGGAGATCAAAAACTTTTATATCAAACTTATGATAAAATTATATATATTCCTAGGCCAGATTATGGAACTATGTCTCTCATATGGAAAGATTTATTATATAAAGTATGATTTTATTAATTTAAATTGTATTAAATTTTTATTAAAAAATATACAATATAATATACATAATCCATAAAATGATAGTTTTTATTATTAGAACATATATGTTTATATTTATAGCATTCTGGAATTAATAGACAATTTGATACAACTATTATGACTAAAATTTGTGATGGTTTTACGATTGGCTCTGTATTAGCGTCAATTAATGAGGTATTGGCGAAAAAATTATTATTATAATAATGTAAATATTATATGTAATATTTTTTTTTATGTTTTTTTTCTAATAATTACATATAAATATAATACAGGTAATGACTACAAAACGAATAATGCAATTAAAAACTCATCCGTTGACACATGGAGAATTAATAAATGCGTTGAGCTCAAAAGATCCAGTTTTTTGCGAGGAAGAATCCGCGTTTTTAGGTTTGTATATATATGTTCTATGAAATAATATTAATATTTATGATTAATTTTATTTACGATAATTCTGATTATAGCATGGCTTTCAAAAACACCCATAAATCGTAAAAAACAACGAGCACTTGAATTGGAACTTCAAAACTTAAAAGAAGAAAATGAAAAAAAGAAAAGAAAAGGAAAAAAATCTTCGTAAATAAATTTATATATATATTAATTAATAAAAATAATTAATAATATATATAATAAAAATTAATAAAATAATTAAAAAGTAATAAAATAATAATAAAAATATGAATAAATATTAAATATAATTCGTGAAGTTTTGTTACTTCTCTAATTTGCTAATTTTTATAATCTTATTGATTATTCAATCTTATTTTACAGATCTTCGTCACTGTTTATCGAGCTCTTGTAAAAATGCAAAATTTATTTACATAAGTAAAAATAAACGTAACTACGATTTACGTTCGAGATCAAAGTTTCAAATATTGATAAATCTAGCATTATTTTAAATAAAAAATAAATTTATGAATTCATGAAGTACAAATGAGAAAAAATCAAAATAAAAGTAGATATTATTAATTATTTATTTTATATTTTTTTTTATTATAACTTTTATTATTATAAATTATAAAAATATTGTCTACAAATCTATATATGTTATAATATATATATATATATATAAATTTATAATGGTATATCATTATATATCATTATATATCATTATATATTATTATATATCATTATATATTTCGCAATTAACATTAATTACTTTTATCATTAGTTTTTGTGATGTTATTAGTATAATAATATAAGTTTTCATGATTAAAAGGATGATTCATGTTCACATATTAGATTGATAATAGATTCAAAATTTGATTTCATAATCATTAATTGTGTGTTAATTGTGTTTCATAATTTTATCGAGATTATATTATTAATATTTGATTCTATAGCTTTTGGAAGCGTAAATCTGAGTTAGAAGAACGACAATTGCAATCTGACAAGTTTTTATTCATGAACGTCCCTTTTGTAAGAGAGATAACTAGAATAAAATTGTTAGCTTTGGATCGTAACACAAAAGTCTCGTTAAGTCTAAACTTATACAGGTTACATGTTTCTTTCTTCAGTTCACGTGATATAATATGAGGCGAATAAGTTTTATGATAAGACAGTGGCAAAGATCTTTCCAAAATGTTATCAAAGAGAAATGATGGGGGAATAATATTACACATAATATTATTCTTATATTAAAATATGTTACATTAATTATAATTCTATTTTAATTATGAAAATAAGACATATCAAGTAAGATTTTACATTTTTTTAAAATATTCAAATGCTAATAAGAGAATTTATTAAAATAATTAAATAAATTATTATTAAATAAATAATTATTTAATATATGAATTTAACTTATTTTATGTAAAAAAAATAAATTATAACGATCAGTGTCAATAATAATATAATTGTAATATTTCTCTTGAATGAAAAAAAAATTAAAAAATTGAAACAAATGAAAAAAATTATCTAATATTTTAGATATAGACAAAGCAATTCGACAAAAAATTGAATAATCAATTTGCTTTATCTGTTAGAATACTAATGTGTTATATAAGATATTAAAGCAAAAACGTATGAGTTTTTTCTAATATTAAAAAAAGTAATTTTTTTTAGCAAATATGAAAAATAAAAATGAATTCACTGCACATTTTGAATTTTACAGAATTTTGAACCTCTTAAATAACACATTAAAAATATCAAAAAAAATTTTGATCTCCGAAATTTTTCAAAATTTGCACTTTTATTAAATATTTTTTAAAATGACACAATTGTTATAAAAAAAAAATGAACAAACTTTAATGTTTACAAATATCTCTCGAAATCTGTCGATTACGTTACTGCACTAGGATATCGATTCCTCGCGTCAGTTCATCGTGTTATAGTGGTGAACTATTTTATGCTAGTTATCGGTATTGATAACATAAAAATTATATAAAATAAGAACGTGACTAATTGACATGTGATAACTGCATGTACACAGATCGATCAAGACTAAAATTTAAACAAAATGTTGAATCAGTTGAGAGAATAAACGTAATTCAACGTAAAAGCGGAATATTCGTAACGGAAGATGGAACGCCGGTTCATTCTCATGCGCTTGCGTACCGGAAACGTGAATTCCTATTGGTCGACGCCACATGGTCTGATGTCAGACCATAGGGTCTGTCCAATTCAATAATAACGAGATGCTCACGAGCTAGACGTTAGCCAGTTTTCTGCGACGTGCCCATGGTGCTTATGCTGGTTTTATCGATAGGGAAACTGCACGTCGCGTATATATAAAATTATTAAATAGCAGAGCCATTTTTCTATTTAAATATTATTACACATTTCGTTATTCTTTCATTATTGTTATTACAAGTTGGTCGACAAGATCTACTCTATTTATTTCTAATTTAGTGGTGAATGTTAATTAAATACGCAGGATTTTTTAACAAAAAGGAAAATAGAATTCAATAATATTTATCAGGATTATATCCACGTGTGAGGTAAGTGGTTAAACGATGTTTCACTTTAAATAAATTTTTAACATTTTATTGCTAATTGATATAATAAAGTACACTTAATTTATTAACAATTTAATCCAAATTATTGACAGTTCGGAAAATTCTTTTCAAGTCTTTTTAAATATTAAAAAGAAAATTATTAAATAGAAAATTAATCAATTATATTTACTTATCATTATATTCACAATATATATATTATCAAATAATGCAGAATATTAATTTTTTAATAAAACTACTATATTATTATAATGTTAAGATATAAAATTTCATTAGTGAATATCTAATTAATGATTAAATAATAAATTGTTATCATTTTCTGTTTAGTCATACAAAATAAATATTTTATAATATAAATCTTATATATAAATTAAATAATTAACAATTAATGAATTAAATTTGATTAATTTTTCTAATTAATCAAATTTTGACTTCTTAATAACAATAATTTTTTCGATTTCTTTCTTATATTAATCAAAAGTTTTGAAAATAAACACGATTATCAATAATATATAAAATAATTATAAATTTTCGTAGTGATATTAAATTAATAATATTCTTTTACAATTTAATTTATATTTTTACGAATTGTATATATATATATATTTCCAACAAAATCACATTCTATGGAAGATTCTTTTGTGTTTTGAAAAACAATTGAAATTTGAAAAAATTTTCATACAAAATAGATATAATAGATATAATAGTCATAGCAATGTCATAGTAAATCTAATCATTAGTGAATAGTGACTGATATAAAACTATTTAAAATGAAAAAAATATCAGTAATAAAAAAATTTATCTAGAAAATGAATTACTAATATTTATTTGTTATCTAAATTTGAAAAATTATTTCACAATATATATATAATATTATTATGATACTATTCTATATACAATAACTATATATTTTTCTTACAAATAAGAACATCATGATATATATAATGTGATATTAGCTAAGTTAATATTTGTATATATCTATTCGGCACGAATGACGAATGATAAACGCATTTTAATTATAATTTCGCATTAATATTAAATTTAACTTGTATAAATTTTTACTATTGCGTTGTATACTTATCTTATATTTTCAACGAGTAGACGGTATTAAATTATCATGTTATTAAATCATAAGTATTTTTTTGATACATATATGTTAAGTGTAATAAATAAAAAACAAATTATTTAAAGATATATTTTTACTTATTTTTTTTATAAATTTAATTTTTTTATAAATTTTTTTTCTTTTTATTAAAATCTTTATTACTATGAATATTGTTTTAAATTTAACTCTTAGAAAAACAATGTTTTTTATGAGCTGACCTATAAATTTGTTTATATTTTTTCATTTATAATTAATAGTGATTCTGTTTCTTTCTACAAACTGGTAATGAAAATATTTTTTGTTTTTAAATAAAAAAAAATGCAATTAAAAACGATTATTAATTTAACAAAATATCAATAATAAACTTAACATTCTAAATATAATTTTAAAAATATAAATATAATTTTAAAAATAATGCAAATTTATCTCAAGATATATTTATATAAAAAATATTTTATGGAATATTTAATGTATATAATTGTTGTTATTATATTATTATTTTTTTCTTGTTGCATCATTATTTATTCTTAATATTAAATAATAAATTCTTCCTGTTATGAATTTTATTCAAAAAATGAATTTTTAATAAAAAAAATATCTTAAAAATATAAAATATCTATAATAAAAATTCTATATATTTATTGATATATTTTTTAATATATTATTAATATATAATGATTAATAAAATATTATAAATTCTATATAATAATTTAATTAAATTTATTTCACAAACATAAAAAATAGAAAATTTGATTTACATAGAATTAGAAACTGATTACGGATATTTTGATCTTATGCGCATCTATTTTGCGCAACACGTGATACGTGATCAACTCATGAACTAATGCTGACAAGGAGAGGTTCCCAAGTATAATGCTGACTTCTTAATGAGTTTTTACACAATAATAAATCTTAAAAAATTGAAGCCAATATATCTGAATTTATGTATAATATCTGAATATCTAATTTTGAGGCAAATTATCAATAATTTAACATTGAGATATTTAACATTGAAATTATCTTCTTATTTTTCTTATATTTTGAAATAATTATCAATTAAACCGATATAACTGATTATTAGGATAATGGTGTTCTTTTTGTTATCGATTTAAATCTATCTATAAATATTAAATTATAAATTAATTATTATATTTATCATATTAAATTATAATTATTTTCTTTTTTTTTCATTTCATTGTATGTTTATAATATTTACGACTAATCTTAATAATTATTTTAATTTTAATAATTATTTTTTCGAAAAATATAAATATTGCACCTTATAAGAGTAAAGAGATAAAAAGTTTAAATTTATATAGAATATAAATTTGTAATTATATATTTTTATGTGATGAAATCATTCAATTATAATTTGAATTATATGGAACATATTTTTTAATAATAAAATTATTATTAAAATCTATAAGCGTGCAGATTATATATTATTTTCTGTTTTTTATATTAAAAATTAGTGATATATATATTGATTTAATAAAATGTTATTGATATAAAAAAATAATGTCACTAATAAATCATATATTTCATATTTAATATATTTATTTGCTTTAATAATAATAAAATTTGTATTAATCTGTGTAACATGTTATAATCAATTTGTTGAAATATTGACTATATTATAATTAAAAATATAAAATACTATAATATTATATATACTATATAATATATTATATTATATATAATATATACTATATTATTATTAAATTATATATTATTAAACATTCATTAAATTATTAAATTATTATTAAATTATATTCCGAAAATATTTAAAATATATATATATATATTTGATATTTTTAAATTAAAAATTTTATATCAAAAGTTTTTAATTTATTATTATTATTGTTTTATATATTTTTAAATAATTAATTATATAAACATATTTCTAAGTATATATCATAAATAATTAAATTTTCACCGATTAAAACTATTCATAATTTTTTTTTTAATAATTTAATTTAAATTTTTTTAATTTTTAATAAAATTTACATTAAAAAATTTTATTGTTAATTTTAATAATGAAAATATATATTAAAATTATCCGATTTAAGAAAAATAAATTTATAAAATAAATTTCAAATATTTTTGATACTACTCATGTTTAATACATATGAAGAATTGATTTTTTTTTTTATTATCAATTTAAGAAATGTATTTTAAATTTCGAAAATATAAAAAGAAAAAAAATTTATTGAATCATTACATGTTTCCAAAAAAAATTTATTATTAAAATAAAAATTTATTATTAAATTATTATATATTTTCAAAATCAAAAGATATCTAGCAAAAAAGTAAAAATGTAAAAATATGTAGATTTTAATATACATATATTATGACTATCACAAATATGATAGTAAAAAATGTACACGCACGCAATAAATGTCTAAAAAGAAACAAAACAACATTTCAGATAACCTTAGAAAAAATACTGTTAATTTTTTGTTTGATGATACGATATAAATGTAACTTAAGTTATTTCACAGTTCATAATATTATGATATATTATTAATATATTATCAATATATAATATGTAAAAAAAAAAGATAAAAATAGCATATAATCACTTTTTCTTGAAAATTTTATATTTAAATGAAAGATCTATCAATTTATTTAATTATAGTTTCAATATATTATCTCGATATATTTAAAAATGAATATTAGCAATGAATATTTTATTGTATATTTATACATATTTAAACTATTATCATTTTTAAACAATTGAATTGCAATTCATTTATCATTTTAATATATTAAAAAATTAATAAATTTAAGAATTATGTGAATTATGTATATTTTATCTCATTAATATATAATATATATAATATATAATATATAGTAAGATTTTCTTTTGTAGATTAATAAACGTAAGTTTTTCTTCTACAGCAATAAAAAATATTTCATCCAATATATTAATCTTTTAATTTAATAAAGGATCGTAATTAATTATAATTACGTTAATTAAGCGATTGGAAATATATATGTCATGCGATCATTAATATATAATGTAACTATAAAATTGTAATTAAATTGAATAACAAAATAATACAAAATAATTAAATTATCTGATTACTATTGAATTATGTTGTAACAAATTATGGTGTAACAGTATAATGGGTAATGATATAATTTATCCGTTGAGGTCAACGCCGTATCACGTGTTCTAGTATTACGTTCTAATCAAAACCAGATCGGATAATGAAGATAAAAAAATGTTAATTCTATCACTTATTACATATTTTAATATATTATCATTGATTATATGACGTTAATTGATATTAATTAAAAACTATGATTCATTGTAACTTATAATAGAAAAATATTTTTTTTATTTTTTATTTTTTTATTATCATCTTTTTTATTATTTTATTATCATATTAAGTTATTATGATTTATATATAATATCATGATTTATTATAACTTATGATAAAAAAACATTTTTTTTTTTATTTTCTATTTTTTTATTCAGATATTTAACAATATCTTAAAATCATGAATTTTGATAATAAATTTAACAAACTTTAAGAATACCCCCAATGCATAATTTTCAAAAACATTACCGATCTATGATTCTGTATGATGATTTGAATTCAAAGATTTTAAGATCTTTTTTGTATGCGAATCTTAAAAATATCGATAATTTCTTTTCTTTATTAAATATAAAATCTATTATTGAATATAAAAAATAGTTATAAATAATATTAAAATAATATAGATAAGATAAATATGATAATTTTAATTTAAATTTTAAATAAAATATGAAATATTTATAAGAGATAACTGCAGGCAAGTAATGTTGCATCTTTCATGCATAAAATCTTCATTAAACTGATTTATCCCGAAGTGAATCCAATTGAAATCGCTCAATTGATCACATGACGAGAAGAGATATTTATTACAGTAATTTAATACAATTGCTAAGACGTCTGAAGTATTCAACGGAACAGCTGATTCCTGTCATTTTATATTTACGGAATTTCGATTGTAATTAAAAAAATAATTTCTGTAATTGTATTATATTTCTTAAAATATTTTTATAAAAGAAAATTGATATATAAAAGTTAAATAATTTCTCTATGTAATTTATATTATATATATAATGTAGTATAATATTAATGTATATATATATATATATATATAATATGTATATATATATATATATATATATAATATGTATGTGTATATATATATATATATATATATATATATATATATATATAATATGTATGTGTATATATATATATATATATATATATATAATTAATTTAGAATAATAAGTTATGTAATATATGAAATACATTCAAAGTAATATGTTATTTTTCTTTTTCAGCTTATAGTCCACTAGGCTCCCACGTCTGATAGATTCTGCAAAATAATTTGAATATTTGAAGAAATTAACTATTAATATTTATCATAATGCCAGCTCAATTTGAAAGTGCAAACACTCCTGTTGTAGGAGAACCAAATATGATGAATGGTGATACCATTCCATACAATATAAATGATGAAATTGTAATTAGCGGTTTTTCAGGTGAATATTTACTAATTATTAATCATATCTATATTTACGATTTGTAAAAATTCTTTTAATTGTTTTAAATGTTCTCTTTTTTATATAGGACGTTATCCTGAATCTTCAAATGTTGAAGAATTTAAGAAAAATTTATTCGAGGGCATCGACATGGTCACAAATGATGATCGTCGATGGCCTTCTGGTATGTATGGCCTACCTGAGAGGACTGGTAAATTGAAGGAACTCAATTTATTCGATGCTACCTTCTTTGGTGTTCACGCCAAACAGGCTCACGTAATGGACCCACAATTACGTATTCTCTTGGAAGCAACTTACGAAGCAATTGTAGACGCTGGTATTAATCCAAATGATATTAGAGGATCTAAAACTGGTGTATTCATTGGAGTCTCTGCATCAGAATCAGACGAATATTGGACCAATGATCCAGATCAAATTAATGGTTGGTATATGAAATCTTTGTTTTGATAATAATAAAAACAATAATAATAATTTCAATATATATTTATAGGATATGCATTGACCGGTTGCTGCAGAGCTATGTTTCCAAATAGAATTTCATATTCATTTGATTTTAATGGCCCTAGTTATGCTATAGACACTGCATGTTCATCATCCCTATATGCCATGCATCAAGCAATCGCTTCGATTCGTTCAGGAGAATGTAATTCTGCTATTGTTGGTGGTTGCAATCTTCTTTTAAAGCCTAGCCAATCTCTTCAATTCCATCGATTAAGCATGTTGTCTTCAGATGGTATGTGTAAAGCATTTGATGCTGATGGTAAAGGATATGTCAGATCAGAGGCTGTCTCTGTATTGTTTCTACAAAAAGCAAAAGATGCACGTAGAGTGTACGCCACAGTTATACATTCTAAAACCAATACTGATGGTAATAAAGTCCAAGGAATCACTTTTCCCAATGGAGAAATGCAGAATAAATTAATGCGCGAGATTTATGCAGAAGCAGGTATTAATCCTGCAGACGTTTCTTATGTAGAAGCTCATGGTACTGGAACAAAGGTTGGTGACCCTCAAGAAGTCAATTCTATAGCAAATCTGTTTTGCAAAGGTAGAAAAACTCCTCTATTGCTTGGTTCTGTTAAATCTAATATGGGACATTCAGAACCTGCTAGCGGAGTATGTTCCATATCGAAACTGCTTATTGCTATGGAAGAAGGTATAATTCCAGGTAATTTGCATTTCAAAATTCCAAATGCAGATATACCAGCATTGAATGATGGAAGTATACAAGTTGTGGATAAAAATATGCCATGGAAAGGTGGATTTGTGGCTGTAAATTCGTTCGGTTTTGGTGGAGCTAATGCGCATATTCTTTTTCGTAGTCATCCAAAGCCAAAATTATTACCAGTTCTAGACAGTAAAGTACCCAAATTAGTAACTGTGTCTGGTCGTACTGAAGAAGCTGTAAGAGTTCTTTTAAACAAAGCTCAAGAATACGAAAAAGACGATGAGTTTATTGCTCTACTTCATGATATTTATGCAAATAATATATCCAATCATTTATATCGAGGATATTCTATTATGGGAAATGTTAAACTTGAAGAAATTAATCAATATGTTGACAAGAAACATCCTATTTGGTTCGTATTCTCTGGTATGGGATCTCAATGGCCAGGCATGGGTAAAGATTTATTGAATATCGAAATATTTCAAAGAAGTTTAAGAAAATGTGCCGAAGCTCTAAAGCCTGAAGGAATTGATTTAATGAATCTTATTCTGAATGGAACATCTGAAACTTTTGAAAATGTTCTTCATTCGTTCGTATCGATTGCAGCCATTCAAGTTGCTCTAGTGGATGTATTAACATACCTAGGAATTCAACCTGATGGTATCGTTGGACATTCTGTCGGTGAATTAGGATGTGCTTATGCAGATGGTACATTTACACCAGAACAAACGGTTTTGGCAGCATATTGGAGAGGAAAAACGATCATGGATTCAAATTTACAGCTTGGAGCAATGGCTGCTATTGGATTAAGTTGGGAAGAAACAGCAGCTCGATGTCCACCTGATGTAACACCAGCTTGCAATAATGCAAGTGATTCTGTAACAATTTCTGGTCCAATTGAATCTCTTAAGAAATTTTCAGAAGAATTAAAAAAAGATAACATTTTTGTAAAAATAGTAAATAGCTCTGGTGTTGCTTTCCACAGCAAATATGTAGCTCCAGTAGGACAAAAACTTCGTACTATGTTAGAAAAAATTATTCCAAATCCAAAACAGAGATCTTCCAGATGGATTTCTACATCAATACCTGAACAAGCATGGAGCACTCCATTGGCACAACTTAGCAGTGCTGCATATCATGTAAACAATTTATTATCACCTGTACTGTTTTACCAAGCATTATCTCATATTCCGGAAGATGCAATAGTTATTGAAATTGCACCACATTCTCTGTTACAAGCAATTTTGCGAAGATCATTGCCTCCATCTGTGACCAATATTGGTCTACATAAACGAAACCATTCAAATAATTTAAACTTATTGCTGGAAAATATAGGAAAAATATATATGGCAGGAGGACAACCCAAAGTTTCCAAGTTGTATCCACCAGTTAATTATCCAGTTGGTCATGGTACACCTATGATCAATAGTTTGGTTAAATGGGATCATTCTATGCAATGGGATGTAGCTACTTTTTCTTCAGGAAGTTCGTCCTTTGGAGAAAATGTAGTAGAATTCGATCTATCTAAAGAATCAGATGAATATTTAATTGGTCATAATATTGATGAAAGAATTCTTTTCCCTGCTACTGGTTATTTATTAATTACTTGGAAAACCTTTGCAAAACTACGAGGAGTTGATTACGAGCAATTGCCAATTACGTTTGAGAATGTAAAATTTCAAAGAGCTACTATCATGCCAAAGGAAGGAGTTGTGAAATTTTTAATCAATATATTCATGGGCACTGGTCAGTTTGAAATTTGTGAAAATGGATCTGTGGCAGTAACTGGAACAATTTCTGTACCAAATGATATCAATAAAATGTTATTAAATATTCCTGCACCAATTTTAAAAAAAGAAAGTGAATCATTGGAACTGAATACAAATGATATTTATAAGGAACTTAGACTAAGAGGTTATCATTACAGTGGAATCTTCCAAGGTATTAAATGCATGTCTAATCGTGGAATTTCTGGTAGACTTCTTTGGAATAATAATTGGATTGCATTCATTGATACTATGCTTCAATTTTCCATTCTTGGAAAGGATAATAGAGGACTATATGTACCTGTTCGCTTGCAATATGCTGCTATCAATCCTATTGTTCACTTAGACTTTATCAAAAATTATAAGGAAAATGAGGGTGTTCCAATACACTTTTATTCAAATATCGATGTTGTTAAATCAGGTGGTATTGAAATCAGAAAAATGAAAGCCTCTTTGATTGCAAAAAAACAACAGCATCGAATTCCTAAACTTGAAAAATATTTGTTTATACCTTTTGAAAATTCTCAACCATTAGCGCAGGATCCAGAGAAAGCCAAGCAATATGCTCTTACTGTACTTCTACAAATTGTTTGTGAAAATATAGGACGTAAAAAAACCAAAATTGTTGAAGTGGCTGGAAATCGTCCTATAGATTATTTATTTGTGCCTGATATAATTCAGTTTTCTAATTCAGAAATCCAACTTAATGTAAGTATCATTAATATATTTATATTATTTACAGTGTAAAAAAATAAGATTGCAAAAACTTATAAAGTTTTTTTTTTTAGTTCGAAGTACAAGTAGTAGTAGATTCACGTAAACAGTATAGTGGTTTAGAAGAACTTAATGTTACTATTACAATACGTAATGAAGAGAAAGAACCGGTCGCTGAAAATTCACATCTCGTAATAGCTAGCAACATATTGTCTAACAATTCATGGAATGTATTGAAAAATCTGACAGATAGTTTATTAAATGATGGATTTCTCTTTTTGGAAGAAACAAGTCAAATTGACGTTAACTCAGCTAATTTATTAAACCAAAATATGATTCATATTGCCACACAAATTGTTGCTGGAAGCTCATATCATCTATTTAGAAAAAAAGAACATAGATCCGCTCCTATTGTCATACAAATAACAGAAAAGAATTTTATGTGGTTAGAAGGTGTAAAAGCGGCTTTAAAAAAAGTTGCAACTGAGAATCAGGAACTTCTACTGGTTAGCCAGGGCGAAGAATTACTTGGTAAATATTATCCAATATTTTTATCAGGACAATACTTTTATGAATTTTAATAATCATAATATTTATAGGTATGATTGGATTTATGAACTGTATTCGTCTGGAAGATGGTGGTGCGAAAGCAAGTTATGTTTTCATTCAAGACAAAAATCTACCTAAATTTAATTTAAATGATAAATTTTATACTCAACAACTAAACAAACATTTGGTAGCTAATGTTCTAAAAGGAGGACAATGGGGAAGTTATAGACATTTACAATTAGATTTACAAAATGAAGAATCTCTGCAAGTTGAACATGCCAATATTAATGTTTTGTATAGAGGTGATTTGAGCAGCTTAAGATGGATTGAAAGTCCACTCAGTTACTACCAGCCAGAAAAATTTCCAAACACATTATTATGCTCTGTATATTATGCACCATTAAACTTTAGGGATATCATGTTAGCAACTGGAAAATTACCACCAGATGCTCTTCCTGGAAATCTAGCTACTCAAGAATGTATATTGGGTCTTGAGTTTTCCGGACGTGATCCAAAAGGTCAACGAATCATGTCTATGGTGGCAGCGCGTGGTTTAGCTACTACTGTTGTAGCTGATCCTGATTTCATGTGGAAAGTACCTGATAAATGGTCTCTGGAACAGGCAGCAACTATTCCTGTTGCTTATGCTACTAGTTATTATGCTCTATGTGTCCGTGGTCGCATGAAACGAGGTGATAGTGTTTTAATTCATGCTGGTAGTGGAGGTGTTGGACAAGCTAGTATTTCTATAGCCTTGCATACAGGATGCACAGTATTCACTACTGTTGGAACTCAAGAGAAACGAGATTTCTTGAAGAAAATGTTCCCTCAACTGACTGATAGAAACATCGGCAATTCTCGAGATACAAGCTTTGAACAATTAATACTTACCGAAACTAATGGACGTGGTGTAGATATAGTGCTTAACTCGCTAGCTGAAGAAAAATTACAAGCTAGTGTCAGATGTCTTGCTATAGGTGGTCGTTTTCTTGAAATTGGAAAATTTGATTTGTCGAATGATTCTCCTCTTGGGATGTCTGTATTCTTAAAAAATGCCTCTTTCCATGGAATACTTTTGGATGCTATTTTGGAAACTGATAGTCCAGAGAGAAGAGAAACTTCAAGACTCATCAATGAAGGAATAGAGAGTGGTGCTGTTCAACCACTTCCTTCAACAGTTTTTTCAGAACAACAAATTGAACAATCTTTTAGATTTATGGCTACTGGCAAACATATTGGTAAAGTTTTATTAAAAATTCGAGATGAGGAAAAGCAAAAAGTTATACAGCCATCAACAAAGATAGTTTCAGCTATTCCACGCACATATATGAATCCTGAAAAATCATACATAATAATTGGTGGTCTTGGTGGATTTGGTTTGGAACTTTCAGAATGGATGATAATACGTGGTGCAAAATATATAGTCTTAACTTCAAGATCTGGGATACGTACTGGTTTTCAGTCATTGTGTATTCGTCGCTGGCGTGAGATGGGTGTACATATTAAAATTTCCACAATAGATATAATAACATTAACTGGAACAAAACAACTTATCAAAGAAAGCAATGAACTTGCTCCTATTGGTGGTATATTCAATTTAGCAGCTGTTCTACGAGATGGTCTCATTGAAAATCTCTCAGAATCTGATTTTGTAATATCAGCATCGCCTAAAATTACCTTAACTAAGAATTTAGACATAGTATCACGAGAATATTGTTCCTCGTTAGATTATTTTGTTGTATTCTCATCTGTTTCATGTGGAAGAGGTAATATAGGTCAGAGTAATTATGGTTTATCAAATTCTGCTATGGAAAGGATAATGGAAAATAGACAAGCAAATGGTTTACCTGGTCTTGCTATTCAATGGGGAGCTATTGGTGATGTTGGTTTAATTATAGGTATTATGCATTTTTTTTTATAAATATTGATTTTATATTATATATTTCATATACTACATTTTATTTTATTTTTTTTTTTTTATAGACACAATGAATGGTTCTAGTGATACTGAGATTGGTGGTACTTTGCCTCAGCGCATACAAAGTTGTCTTGATACAATGGATATCTTCCTTCAACAACCACATCCAGTTTTATCTTCCATGGTTATAGCAGATAAAAGGGTAGAAGTTGGAATAAAAACTAGTGTAGTCGAAGCAGTAGCCAACATCATGGGTATTAAAGCATTGGAATCTATTAATCCCAGTGTTACTTTGGCTGATCTTGGAATGGATTCCCTGATGGGAACAGAAATTAAACAGACTCTCGAAAGGAACTATGATCTAATATTGTCGGCCTTAGAAATTCGTACTTTGACATTCAGAAAATTACAAGAGCTTGATGCTCCTACTGCAGAAGAACAAGTGAATACTTTTATAGATTCAGAAGAAGATATTGTAGAAGATTTTCTATTCCAAGTTAATTCTTCAGAACTTGTACCTATTAAATCTCTTGTACAATTGGAAACAAAGAGTTCAAAAGGACAGCCGATATTCATTGTTCATGCTATTGAAGGAACACAAACACCATTTAAAACTTTAGCTAGTGAATTGGAACGACCTGTTTGGAGTTTTCAATGTATTGAAAATAGTCCACTAGAATCTGTATCAGCATTAGCTGCTTTTTATGTGAAAGAAATGAAAAAAATTCAAGCTAAAGAACCATATCATGTAGCAGGATATTCCTTTGGGGCTTGCATTGCATTTGAAATGGCTGTTCAGTTAGAAAAGGCTGGAAATGCAGTAGTTTTAACTCTCCTTGACGGTTCACCAGCGTTTGTGAAATTACATTCTGTGGAAATTGGAAAGCTAGCTAATCAAGATGACGTGAGTGCAGATGGTTACAGAAAATCTTTGTCGTATTTCATCAGGCAATTTAATAAGAAAACCAATTTTATTCAGGTATTTTTATTTTCACAAATATATTATTTCATAATTTAAAAATATATATTTTATCTTTTTTTTAATTTTTTTTTTTTTTTTTTTTTAGGCTTATGACATCTTAAAATCTGTATCCGATGAAGAATTATTAGATAAAGTGGTAGAAATTATAGACGAACCTCAATTGAATGTTAAAGACTTAAAAGTTGCTGGTCTATTATTTTACAAGAAACTGCTGGCAGTTTATAATTATAATCCAAGTGTATTTAATGGAGATATTTTATTAATTAGAGCCAAAGATAATTTTGTTGATTTAGATGAAGACTACGGTTTATCAGAGGTAATTACATTTAAATATGTAAATAATAAATAATAATATGGAATAAATTTATTTTATTTTCTAATTTTTTTTTATTATATTTTCAATTTTTTTATAGATTTGTAAGAAAAAAATAAAAATTGAAAAATTACCCGGAAATCATAGAAGCATTTTAGCAGGAAAGAGTGCATCACAAATTGCAAATATTTTAAGAACGTAAAAAATATATTTCAACTTATAAAATTATTTTAAATTCAGAAAATTATTCTGTAATATTAATATCATTACTTAAATGTACATAAATGTTGCATAGAAACATTCCAAAGAGCTCTTAATGTACATCTTGATGTACATGATAATGATGATCATCAAAAACTTAACGTTTAATTTTTAATATGATTTCTACATATATTTTTTGTAAAATTCCTTTTGTACAAATGTTTCTTATCTCAGGTCTTTACATGCATTGTTTATATCATCTACATTATTAAGTTATGTAGTCAATTTTTTTATTTTCTATCAAAAGTATCTTAGATTGTGAAATGATAAATAAGCATCGAGGGGGATGGGCGTGTATAAAGGAATAATTGTGTAATTGTGGTCTATTATATAATAATTTCACATATTATATGGGTATTATTAAAATCATTTTCAAATATTAAATATAAATATTTATAATATATATTTTTTTAGATATTTACTATAAGTTTTT
The DNA here is from genome assembly GCF_014066325.1 of Apis laboriosa. Lineage (NCBI taxonomy): Eukaryota > Metazoa > Arthropoda > Insecta > Hymenoptera > Apidae > Apis > Apis laboriosa. Next base: position 944,036 of record NW_025222452.1, read on the forward strand.
ATAATGGTTTTATAGTGGACAAATACCATTATTTAAACATATAGTATATATACATAGAATTGTTTTATTAAATTACATTGTTAGATAATTTCACTAATCTAGATTTCTAAAAAATTGACATTTTTACACAGAATAAAAAATATAAAAAAATGTTAGTAAAAATAGTAATGATTGGCAATTCATACGTTTTTCTTACATGTACACTTTTAAATAGTGTATTTAAATAAATGTAATAAAAAATAAAGACATTCCAGTGATAAACTTCAATATATATTCTATATATATTTGTATACATTCAGAGAATATTGCACATAACATACTTAATGCTTTGTTAAAAGCAACCATTTACATTATATTTTCTCATTAGCAATAAAAGATTGGTTTGTTAAATAATAGATATGTACATGTTCATAATTTTAGTTATCATTAAACACATACAATATGCATTTGTTATATGTTATATGTGTTCTTGTATCATATTGATAAGTGAATAAAGAATATTTCAAAAAAAAAAATTGTCTATTAATTCAGGAATATCACTTATATTGTGATTTTAACAAAATTTATAAATAAAAAAATTTTTATATAATAAAAATAAATATATAAATATTCCTAATATATTCTATAAATAAATAATTTTTTTTCATTGAAATGGAATATTTTATTCGTTGTTAAAATAAAATAAACATTTTATTTATTTAAAATTAAAATGAATACATAATTTTCATTTATATAATAATTTTTTTTATTTTATACGATAATTTGGATCGGAAATAGCGGCATCTGGATTACAAGTAAAAGATATGGTTAATGCATAACGAGTACCTGATTGTACTTTTTCAACTGCATGTAAATTTTCACTACCTGAAGTAAACATAGATACTCTACCTATAAAATAAATTTAATATTTTTATTATTTATATTTTCTCTTTTATAATTATATATAAATATTATATATAAAAATTATATATAATATTTATAATTATATATAATGATTATATTTAATCAATCTTTTATAATTATTGTTTACCTTTACGAGGTTCTATTATTGTTTTGACATTATTTTTATCAATAAATACAAATCGGCCTCCTTCAAAATCTCTTCCAAAATCATTCAAATAAAGTAAAGTTGTATAATGAAAAGATTTATATGTTTCCTATGTTAAAAATTTAAATTTAGAAATAAATTTTAATTTTTAATAAAATTATGATAAATTTACACACTTTGTCAATATGAGGATGCCAATATTCATCATGTATAGTTTTTGCAGATATATTTGTCATTCGAGAAAAAAATGTAGGTTTTGTTAAATATATTTTATTTGAAGGTATTCCAAAATTGTGTGCTATTGCATGTTGTATCTTAGTTTTTATTGTTCTGTAAATATTACACAATTATAAAATTGAAATTCTTTGAAAAAATTATAAATAATTTACATACTTATAAATTGCAAAGTCAGAACTATTGAATATTTTTTTTGTTTCTGATAATGTGTAAATATCTATAAAACCTTGACCTTTACTTAATGCACCAGAATGGAGATCTAATATACTTGCACCACCATCAGAACCACCTAAATTCAAACCATTTACTGCTATTTTTAATAATATATCACTTTCTGTTGATAATACTAATTTATCCATAACTATTCTCGCACATTTTTCAGGTACACATTCAGGATATTTGTTTGTTTCTGCTTCATAATCACTTGAACATTCAATATTTAGAGTATGACTTAATAAAATTTCTTTTTGTTTTGCTAAATAAATTTCATTACTCTGTTTACTATTATACCAAACTATGAACAATATTGGAAATATAAGGGCAGGGCGAGACCATATTCTTTGATAAGGAAATCTTATAGAAGAGCCATATTTTCTGCAAAATAATATATTTTTTATAATATAATATCTTATAATTTTGAAATATTTTATCATTTTAATTATATTGATATAAAATATATATAATGATATATATTTATAATGAATTATATAAATTGATTTTTAATATAAATAACTTAAATGATATTATGATATTAAATAATTTATATGAAAAATATTGAATAAGATATATGTTAAAAAATAATTAGATAATATATACTTATATATCTTTCATTATAAATATATGAAAATATAATCTGACCTAACCTGTATGTCAATATAAAATATATGTCCAAATTATTAAGTTAAAAATTTTAATAAATAAAGAATTACATTTTCTATAAATTAAATAAATTGATAATATTTTTAATATATTTTAAATAAATAAATAACGTTTGTAATAATATTTTAAGTTTGGATTTAATATTTATGTTACATACACTTTAATATTTTCAACTGTATTTTCTTTTATATTTTTTTCTTTTTTTTTTTCTTTTTGATTTTCTTTTTCTACTTGTTTCTTTTTTCCTTTTTTAACTTCTTGTGTCATTTTTAATAATTATTTTAATAACATTAATCTTATATATTTGTATTTACTCTTTCTTTTTTGAGTTATGTATATATATATATATATATATATATATATTATACACATTTACAACAATTAGCAACTATGTAAGTTATTTCTATGTTAGTAATAATACATAAATTATTTATATTATTTTAAAAGAAATAAAAAATTATATGATTACATTCTTTTGTATATATGAATTTAGCAATGTATAATGATTTTAAATTAAAAATTTTATATATGTTTACTTAGGAATAAATATATCATAAGTAATACGTTTTTTTCACTAAATAAAATTAAAAATTTAAATATATCATTATCATATAACATTATAAAATTTTTAATATCTTTAATGTTTGTATGGTTTATAAGATATTTTTTACATTATTCTGTTTCTAATTTATTGTGCGATAAATAATTACTATTAATATAATATAATTAATCATTAAAATCAAGTTTTTGATATTTTTTAATTCAAATTCATTAAATATTCTACAGAGTACAAGTATCGCTACAAGTACTATTTATTTACTATTTATAATTTATATATTTATTTTATAATTACTTTAGATTTTTAATGATCGATCTTCTGTAATAATAATTTTTATAATAATTTATAAATTTCTTTCACTACTTATTATTTTGTATGCACTTATTTTTACTTATAATTAATATTTATGATACAATTTCAATATTTGATATTTATTTTATTTTCATGAATGAAATATCATGCGACTAGTCAACGAATCATCATGACATGAGAATTAAAACAACCATCAATGGTTTAAGTTTCAGTTAATATTTGTAACCATGACTACACATGGTAAAGCATGGCCGCTCGATTAACAGTTTGTGAAGGAAGATTGCGCAGAAAGTAGGTGAAATGCTGTTGAACCAGGTAGTTTTCATCGTAAGTAAAACTAAAGTTCATGCTTCTATCTAATAATAATATTTCGACAAAAGATACCACTAATTATTAACACTTCCGGTTAGAGTTTCGATGATAAACCTAAATTTAATTGTTTTCTAAATTTTGTAAGTTTCAAATTTCGTCATATTTGTGATGTAAAACAAATTTTTGAAATATTATAAAATAAATTAAATATTTATAAAACTAATATATTATAACTCAATAGCATGAAAATTTTAAAATTAGATATTAATTGTAGTATTTGACTAATTGGTTTTGTCTTTTTATGTCGGTTATACGAATAATATAACAAGTACTAAAAAAGAGTTGAAAGAAATTAAAGTAAACAGAATGAACGAACTATTATTTTTCATACATACTATATTTTTTTTCATATTTTTTTTTACAAATTATTAATTATGGAAAATATTACATATATGCGAAAAATATTTCATTTGAAAATCGATAATATAAAGTCAAATTTTAATAAAAAAATTTATATCTTTTTAAATATTAAAACTATTATAAGTACTTAAAAAATTTGAGAATTTATAACAAAATTTCATAAAAAAATTGTATCATTTTTCCATTGAATTTTAAAATTAATCTTATAATTGATTTCATATGATATTTTTGTTACAAGTAACAGTTTATTGTATGATTTTATAAGACACATTATTTCATCTTTTTAATATCTGCGTATCATTATTAGTTCTATGAAACTTTTATTCTTATAAAATATCATTTGCAAAATATATATATTCCATATATAAGATGAATTAATGAATAATATTATGATTTTAAATAGAAGGTCAAAACTTTTATAGCGATCTTTATATTCACGAATTTTCTTAAATCGTGCGACCTAAGAAAATCTATATCCTTGCATGACTGACCTGTCGCATGCAAGTTTAAGAAAATACTAATCTCGATGTTCGTAACCTAAATTATGATTGTTATGGGAGAATAAAGTCATTTATTAATATAATTGTAAAACACGTAATTAGAATTATTACATAGATTATAAATTTGTAACTATTTTACAAAAATAAAGTTAAGAATTAATTTAAAGACAGAAAAAAAAAGACGTTTTACAAACGAGTTATCAGGATTAAAATTATTTTGAAAATAAAAAAAAATATATATATATATATATATATATATATTTTTTTTTATTTTCAAAATAATTTTAATAATAATTTTAATACATATATATATATATATATATCAATGATTTCTTCCATTGATACAATGATACAAATTTTTTATTCATGTATTACATAAACTGAAATCTACATTATAACGTCATACGATGGATCAATCATCATGATGAAAAAAAACGAGAAATTATTCTTTAAAGAGATCATATTAAATGTGTTTCACAATGTAACATCTTTAAAACAAATAATATTACATAAAGATTTGACATTTTTTTTAATAAAATAAAACAATTAAGATTTATTTATAAAACTTATTAATATCTATTATAATGTTTAAGATACAAACGAGAGATGCGACATCGTTTTGATTTCAATGACGTTTCTCGAATTTGACGAGATTAAGAGATAATTATGTTTCTAATAATGCCATATATATAATTATGCAATTTCGAAGAACATAATGTATAACGAATAATTATTTCGTTATGTGATATACGAATATTACATTAAATATACATATAAAATATGCATGCATTTAAATATTAATAAAGTAAAGATTTCTATTACTATTTAAGTGATGAGTATCATTATTTTTTTCTCGAAATTACGTTGAAACATTACATGAAATATTTTTATTTGCTACTTATAAAAAAAAAAAACTTAATAACGAATGATGCCATATTGCGTCAAATGAAAATAATATTTTCTATTACAGATGGCATAATTGAGTCAAAAGAATTATTTTACTTTAAAACTGAGACGCGCATAAAATGTAAGTAGTTGAACTAAAGATTATCATGAATGATATTAAAATAACGTTAATGTTCTGTAATAGGTTTTGCAATGAAAATGTCTTGTTGTTAGTTAATGGAATGACAAAGCAAAAAGAATTGTTATTAAAATTATTCGTTTATTATCTTATTGCATAAAGTACACGTGTCTTTAAAATCCCGTTTATCGATCCAGAAAGTAACAAGTGTCATTGTTTGAAACATGTAATTGAAATTCAGTATATAATCAACATGTATGTCTAGGCGATTATGTATATAGTACTTATATAGCGTTTCATATTTCACGAATGGTATGTCAGCGTTACCCATCGATACCATTTACGTTAGCAATAAAATAAAAATTTATTTTTCGAAGAACTTTTAAATAATCGTATACGAGAATATTCATTATTCGATCAATTTCATTTTTTTTTTTTTCAAGCAAAAGATTTTCTCGTATTACGACATTATTCGATTATCGATATATATATAATTTACAATAAACAGAAGCAAACGTAAAAATCACTTTCAATAATTTAATTTTCACTCATCTTAAATGATACAATATAATATTATTACTATTACATTAGCAATAAAATAAAAATTTAATTCGAAGAAGTTCTAAATAGTCGCATACGAGTTGAGAATATTTATTATTCGATCAATTTCATTTTTTTTTTTTTTTCAAGCAAAAGATTTTCTCGTATTACGACATTACTCGATTATCGATATATATAATTTAAAATAAAGAAGCAAACGTAAAAATCACTTTCAATAATTTAATTTTCCCTCATCTTATGAAATGATAAATGATACAATATAATATTATCGAATATTACGTAGAACAGAGTTTTTTTGTATTAAAACATTTTTTATGCAAGTATTACATTTACATATATTTACATATATTATTTTTAAAATATACGTAAAATAATACTTTTTTACGTGGAAATAAAATGAATGTTAATAAAAAATTAACATTCATTTCTTTATCTTATATATATATATATATATATATATATATATATATAAATTATTTATTAGAAGCAAAGTTATTTAACTATCAGCGGAACAAGATGATGCGACTTGCAAATCAAGTGTACAAAAGGTCATCGGACATTTATTATTAATATGAACACGCGGGCCATTCGATGTTACATAATGGAAGCAATTAAAATGTAATCCTGATAACGACGTATTAAGCAATGTATTTATTACAAAATCGTATTCACAAACACTCGGCATACATAATTGATCGTTGCGAAAGATATTGTTCCAGTTTGGAAAAAAAGAAAAAAAAAAATAGGGATTTTCAAAATCGATTTATTAAAATTATAAAACGAAACGAGAAAGAAAGTTGGAGGGAAAGTTAATATTAAAGAGAATGGATAATTTTTTGTTACAGAGATTAATATGATGCATCCAGAATGCTTTGATACGAACAATTGGCCTATAAGCTGAAGAGATGCTTTTTTTCGAGCGTCGATAAAAATGAATCGATACATAACGTTAAATCAATTAGGGGACGGAACGTTTGGTTCCGTCGTTCTTGGAGAACGTATCGACACTGGGGAGAAGGTTGCCATAAAAAGAATGAAAAGAAAGTATTATTCCTGGGAGGAGGCGATGAACCTGCGTGAAGTTAAAGTAAAATGAAAGAATACAACTTGTTTCATCGTATTATTATTTCGTATATAATTGAGAATAGGATAATAACGACATAATAATAATGAAAAATATTAAAAAAGGAAAGATAGAAAAAAATATATTTATTTTAACTTTTTGCAACATTCACCTTATTCGTTTCAATGACTTATATAACTAATATGTTTTTAAAGTCAATATTGCTATCATTTAATTTCAAAGACATGACACGGTTAATTATTCGAAAATAATCTGCTGATGCTATGAAAAGATATTGTAAATATACATAAGTATAGCGTCAGGTGTACTTAATTCGATATTCTTAATTTTTCCACGGATAGACAACACACGTAATTGAAATCAATGAGGTGAATCGTATTGTAAATACAATATAATTTCAATTTTTTTTTTTCCTCTCATCTTAGTCTTTGAAGAAACTTAGTCACGCGAATGTAGTCAAATTAAAGGAGGTAATTCGTGAAAATGACGTATTGTATTTCGTCTTCGAATACATGAAGGAGAATCTCTACCAATTGATGAAGGATAGGTAAAGAAAGATCGTTAAAATATTATTCAACGTTTAAAATAAAGAATAGATTTTTACGAACGTAATAATACAACATAGGGACAAACTTTTCCCTGAGCCGGTAATCAGGAATATCGTGTATCAAGTGCTTCAAGGATTGGCGTTCATGCATAAACATGGCTTCTTCCACCGTGACATGAAGCCTGAAAATTTATTATGCATGGGACCGGAACTCGTGAAGATTGCTGATTTCGGTCTGGCCAGGGAAATACGATCAAGACCCCCGTATACGGATTACGTATCCACAAGATGGTACTTTTAATTTTTAAACAAAATCAATCAACAATTTTCCTTTTTCTTGCAGAAAGAATCGACAACGAAAGAAACGCTTTTTCCAATGTTACGTTATACACAATTATACGCACAATTATATGCAATTACATTATATTATACATCATATTATACACTGCGGATTGGATTTTCCTTTTCCTTTTTCTTTTTTTTTTTTTTTTTTTTAAATAATTCAAAAGTAATAACATTTTACAACATTACTACACGCATGCATTATATAATTATATATTTATAAAATGCTCGTCTCAGGTATAGAGCACCGGAAGTTCTACTCCATTCGACGACCTATAACAGCCCAATCGATATTTGGGCGGTAGGTTGCATCATGGCCGAATTGTACACGTTCCGGCCACTTTTCCCCGGGAAAAGCGAAATCGACGAGATTTTTAAAATTTGCTCCGTGATCGGCACACCGGAGAAGGACGATTGGCCGGATGGGTATCAATTGGCCGCCGCTATGAATTTCAAATTTCCAAATTTCTCTCGGACATCGTTGAGCGTATTGATACCGAATGCTGGTCAAGAAGCGGTAATACTTATGGAAGATATGTTACAATGGAATCCCATTAAAAGACCGACGGCACAACAATCCCTAAGGTGGATAGAATTTCTAATCACCCGAACAAGAGAAACAGAGAGAGGAAGAGAGAGAGAGAGAGAGAGAGATTCTAAATTTAATTTTACTCTTAGGTATCCCTATTTCCAATTGAACGTGCCACGTGTAATTAATAGTACAAAGATCGGGGTAGCGTCTCAACGCGATTTTGTAATAAACAAAGTAAATCTTCCACCTCCGGTTCTTAAATCGTACAATTACTCTCAGCAAGACGCATTGATGGGATCCAGGTGAATTGATATCTCGATATTTGTGCGAATATCTCTTACCGAGAAATATTTACTTTACAATTTCGAGTCGCGGAAAATTTCGAATTTTTTTCAAAGACACCTAAGCGGCGGAAATAAGTTTAATCTAAAATTTACAGGGCCCAAGAGAAAATGATACAATCCAAGGAACAAGAGAAAACGATACTCCCACTGGTGAATCATAATAGTTACATGCGCCAAAGTAATCCTCAAAAGTTGGACGAGGATGATTTTGCCGAGTTGTTGGGGTGCGTTGCACGAATTTCTTAAAATCGAAAAAAAAAAAAAAAAAAAAAAATCTCGTATTAAATGGAATCCCCTCTCTCCACTGCTATAAGCGCTATAATTCTCGCGAGCTGTTAGTCTAATTGTAAATCTAATTCTTAAATTGTGTACGTCAGTAGCAAGATCGTTCCCGAGAACGTGAACTCAAAGCTAGTCCCAGAACGAGTATACAAAGAGAACCGTGCCAATTGGAATGTGAATTATTTGCCAGAAAATCCGAGGAATTGGGTGTTGCCGGCTTGGAACGAGCCAGCCCCGATTAATTGGAACCAGTTACAACCGAATATGAAGAATGGTCGAAAAGTTTCTGGGAAACAACATTACTTCAGCTTGGCTCGATACATCGCAGGCCAGAGCGCGAGCTTATCGTCCAGGTATCGAACGTTTCGAGATCTTCTAAAACGAATCCTGACCCCTTCCTCGCTGATAATACTGGGATGTATGTTGCTCTGCTGTCTGATCTGGAAAAACGAGTTTCTTCACAAACATTTCACGTGTCTGGACCTGATAGAATATTTCTTTTGACGTGATATATTCGTGATATATATATATATATATATGTATATATATACCGTTCGACAGACATAACTGATTTTTTGAATTAATATACCACCAAATCTTTTCTCCCCAAATTGAATTTTTTCAACTTTTAACAAATTTATACATTGTAAATTTGAAGGTGTTCAATAAATTAAATCGAAGAATTTTTAAGATATTCGAGTTTCTATGTAATTTATTCAACCGAAGTTTTCATCTAATGTGCTCTCATTTTCTTTTCGTGTTTAAAGAAACGATGATTCCGACCAGAACAAGCCTAGGTTAATGCGGAATCTTGTTGGTCAATCGGTGGAGAAGTACGAGGAATTCACCGATTCTTTCTGGATGCCTAGGAACTCTATTGAGAATCAAGCAAAACGATATTACATTCCACGAAACCGTTACATCGCTGATCAAACTTTAAGATTGCCTTATCCTAGCGTTTATGGTACGCAAAATATTAGTAAGTAATTTCGAATGAATGAATTATTTGAAACGAATAAGTTTTTTTATATCTAACAATTATTAAATAATCTACTATTGATCCAATGCTTATACATATATATATGTATAATAATAATTCATGAATCCAATAGAAAATACGGATAAAGGAACGCTACTACCGAGCAATGGAACTGTGGTGAACGCGAAAGGCAGCGGAAGCCTTCATGGTCGAACCGACTGGGCTGCTAAATATCTCAAATGACTGTTTCAAAGTTACGTATACAATTTGTAACTGTGATAGAATGCCATTTACCTTTTTCATTTCCATTATAAGAGAAATCCAGATGGAGGATTTAAAAAAAAAAAAAAAAAAAAAAAAAAAAACAGAAATTTGGTGGCCTTTAAGAATGTAATCACTTTGGTGATTAATTATTTTTTAAAAACGCTTAAGTGATCACACTTTTAAAATAATTGATATCTAATAAAATAATAATCGATCTTAGCTTACTAATAATAATAAGTAGGAAGAATCAAAAGAAGAAAAAAAAAAAAAAAGAAAGAGAACAAATTTATTAACAAGTTTTATTTTATTTTATTACTTGGTTAAGTAATAAGTATTTTGATAATATTTATTAATTAATAAGAATAGAATTCAGTATATTTATTTTCCTCTCTTTTTTTTTTTTGTAAAAAAAAAGAAAGAGATAAAATCATTTATTTGTAAAGGAAACTGTCGTAGAAGGCAGTGTATCGATTAATAATAGTGGTAAAGAGTATTATACTTGGATAAGATATATTAAAGAATATATATATATATATATATATACATATTTATTATTTGTACATATTATTAATTACGATTTGGAGTAACTTCTGATACGTAGAAGACTAATGTAAAAATCGATCACATTTGCTCCTCTTTATATTCTTGTAATTAATAACACACCTTTAACGAATACATATGAAAATTTATTCAGAAAATTACTCCATGTCGCGTCTATCATACGAATAAAACATTGTAATGAAAAATATGATTATCAAACAAAAAAATTCTTCATATTTTCTACCCACAATCTTTTAAGAAGCATTCTTAATTCTGTACATTCATATTCGATATACTCATTTTTTTTTTTTTTTTTTTTTTTTTTTTTTTNTTTACTCATTTCATACTTCTATTACATTTTTAATTATCTTCGTATAAATTCTTCTAATTATTTCGTTCGATCGTTCGAATATATTATTTTATTCACATGTCCTTCCTTTTTTTTTTTTTTTTTAAATTTCTTTTTCTTTCTCTTTTCTCTAATAATAATTTCAGCGGATATATCTTGGAACTTATTACAAGTTTATGATACAAATAAAGTCAATAAAAAATATACCGCCGCAATCGCGCAACAAACCACTAAAATATCTTTCTAAGTTTACAATACGATTGTAAAATTGGAGTTGTCTCATAAAAAAATATCTCAGAAAGGAACATGAAAAGATTCGCCTTAACTTTATTAACATTTCGATCCGCAATTGAATTTGTACGCATCATCTTTTTTTTCTTTTTTTTTTTTTTCTTTTTTTCCCTGTTCGTATAAATCTCGCTTTTCTTCTAAATTCGAAAATTTTCGAAATTCAATAAATATATGCTAAAAGAAAAAGTAAGGATGCTTAAAAGATCTCGCTTCTTCACGAGTCTTAACAATCCTATTTCATACGCATGTTATTTAACGCCTTAACGAGGGAAAAAAAAAGATGTCGTATCTTTTGTGCATTCCAAAAATTCGAAACAAAAAAAAAAAAAAAAAAAAAAAAGATATCCACAGTACAAGAGAAATTATTGAATATAGAATCGATGAATACGATAGATTGATATGATTAATTTGTATTATCACGAAGAATTTGCAATGTATGTATGTTATAGACAATTCTTACGTTATGTATGTTACGTGTATTTGTATTGTGTATATGCTTCATCTAATTCGTCTCTAGGCATATTTGGAATATACGAAATACAATCTGTAAGCTGTTTGGATGGGTGGTACATTTGGTGATTATTACGCATATACATTTATCCATTAAGATGTAACCTTTATATTTGAAGTAATCCATCATCAGAACGTTCGTAAAAATGCTTCCGAGTCTTAAATTCGTCGGTTAAAGTCCATTTAATTCACGAGCTTGGATGAGCTTCATTATGTGATTTAATTTAAAAACAGAGTGAAAGTGAGAACAGACGACAGAGAGAGAGAGAGAGAGAGAGAGAGAGAGAGAGAGAGAGAGGGAGGGAGGGAGGGAGGGAGGGAGAGAGGAAGGGAGGGAGAATTCTAGTAAAGAATCTATGTTCCTTTTTTTTAATTATATGTTTGTAACTTCTATATCAAGACGCGTGAAAATATGGTCTTAGAAATTTGCAAGTGTATCTATCTGGTGTATCAATTTCAAATACTATAAAGATCAAAAATATTTGATTTATAATCCGTTTTACACAACAATTGGTAGGTAGATATGTTTCGGGCGTATAACATAGATAAAAAACTATGCGCTCGAAAGAAATACATGCTTTTCTTCTTTTCTTTTTTTTTTTCTTTTTGGTTTTTTTTTCTCTTTTTTTTTTTTTTTTTTTTCACAAGGAAGAATGTTATGAGTATATGTATCTTACATTTACAATATTAATTATTCACGCAGACATGTAACAATTTCTTACAGTATATACTGGCACGATAAATAGATCGTGTAAATTTGCTACGTTTCAACCATTGATCTAACAAGTGCAATTGATCAGAACTACTAGAGAAAGACACTGAATTTTAAAGTTTGGATTCAATTCTTTGTGTCCTATTAGTCCAGTTGTTCTGGATAATTCTACGATTAATTTAAAATTAACAAGTTCAAACAAGAAAAAAAAAAAGAATTCGCTACGTATCGAACTATATGAATGATTTAATCCGTAAATGATACGAGATTAAATACGATTTTCAATAATTCTACGTTCTTTTTTTTTTTCTTTTTTTCTTTTTTTTTTTTTTTTTTTTTTTTTTTTTGCTTGAGCAGAAACTTAGAAAATGTTAGTTTCTTATCTTGTAAAATTATCCATATAAACAACAAAATATGTGATTTTTAACATATTAGGATTGTCTCTATAATTGTTTGTTGTTTAAGGATTTAAAAAAATTTCTTATTCTCCTTTTTACGAATAACAAATTGTAATAACTATATATTAAAATTTTTTTTTCTTCCCATTCAACAATAAAAATAACAGCAAATTTGTTTAACAAATTAATCATAATAATGTGAAAGACTTTATCTTATCATCGAAGAAATCTTTTAAATCTTTTCTTTCTAATTTAAATAATTATTCTATAAAAATTAAATGGAAATATTTATTCTATTTTATTATGTAATCTAACTTAATTGCTCTGTTTTTATATTTTATTGACTGTTAATTTTTTTGTTAAAAGTACTTTTCGTCATTCTTCAATGACGAATGAAAAGTAAAATAATCACTATATTATTTAAATATAGAGAAGAAGGTAGGAATATAAAATAGAAATTTAAAGATATTAATTTTGATCTAAAAATATACATATAGCAATGAAATTTTTAATAACAATTACAACTTTAAAATTTAATAAAGATTTAATAAAGATCAAAAAAATTCTTTTATTAATGTCTTGTATTATTAATTATTTATTTAATTATAGACATTTCTTATTTGTATCGTAATAAAAAGTTTTTGCATGTGTTTTTTCATTTTAGCATATGTGTTCCAATTTAATCTAATTTATTTTCCAATTTCCAAAAAATATATGTTATTATATTGTACAATATTATTAGTTTTAAAATATTAATAAGAATTTAAATTATATTATATTTTTGATTATAACATAATAATATAGAATATATAATAATATAGAATATAAAATGTAAAATAGTAAAAATAATAATTTTATACTTATTAACAAATAATAAAATGAATTTCAGATGTCAAGAATAAATTTAGAGAAAAAAAATAGAGTCTGAAAGAATTAAAATTGTTTTAAAATTGTACTTGTTATGTTTTTTATGAACTTATTATGATTGAATAGAATAAAATTTACATACATTAAAATATAAAATGAATTTTGTAGAGAACTTAATTTTATTAAGTTCTTACTTATTTAACATTCATATATCATTAAAATTTATTTATAAATATTTTAACACAGTTTCATAACTTATTTCTCTCAAATAAAAAATATACTGCTTTATATTACTTATATATATACTTGTTGATTCTGTCTTAATTTAAAAAAAAATAAGAAATTCATAAGTTTCCTTTCAAATTAAATCACAATTTCTAATTTTTTTAAAATTTATAATATTTATGTTCATATTGTATATTTGATACAACATTTCCAAAAAATAATTATTCATTTGATTTTTTCATAATTATTTTTAATCTACCAAGATTAAGAAACATATATTTCTACCTTCTTCTTTTTAAATTATAAGATTCGAGTATTAAATCTTTGTGTGTGTATGCTCAATCTGGTGGTATTTTGTGATTTTAGTTGAATCTATTAAATTAAAATTTTTGTAAAAATTATATTCTCTGAATTGATTGATATGTTTTAAAAAACGCTTCAATAATAAATAGAAAATAATTGCAAATAAATAAAATTCCTATTTATAATGATTTTCTACAAATTTTGTTCACACAAAACACCAGATTCAACACAGCACACAATTTTGCATGTCCTAGTGTTGTAAAATTGCATTATTCACCGAAGTAGTAACGTTAAAGGAAATTTTCGATGATATGGTAGAAGATTCCGTCATACCGGTAGTTAACGAACTAACGGTATTATTAGACATCAAGCTAGATGTTGATAAAAAATTTGATAAAACAGTAACGGTAGTATTTACCTTCGATGTGACGTTTTCTGTCAATGTGAATAACGTGAAAAACGTAACATCTGTCAAACTGCTTGGTGTCGTATTGTTAAATGGTATTGATGTTAAACTTGGTGCTTTATAACATACGTCTTTAGACTGAACTGGTAACTCGAAACGAGTATCCAGTATGTATGCGAATAACGAGCCTACTGTCAAACCTGTAGTATATGACAAAGTCATGATATTGCCTAAAAAAATACAAAACGATTATAAGAAATTATTAGTTATATATAATTAGTTATTATGATAAATTATAGTTGATAATAATATATTATAGTTATATATATATTTAGTTATTATGATAAATTATAGTTGATAATAATATATTATACATATGTTATACAGTACCTGCTAACTCCCGATGACCTTCTGGTACTTTAGTAGGTGCCTGCATCATTGGAATGGAACCAACGATACCATTTGTAACACCAAGCAAACAAGAAAGTAATAGTGGATATCCTTCATTAGCAAGTATTGGAGTTCTTCTAGGTAACGCACAAAGTAAAAATAAAGGAATCAATACAACTCGAACACTGGAGAACAATAATAACTGAGTGCGTTTCCAATCGTAAGGAATCATTGCAAGCATCTAAAATGTTGAATAATAAAATACTTATATATATATGTATATAAAATATATAATATATAATATATGTACATAAAGAAATATATTGTATATATTAAAATTACATATACCTTGCCAATTACATCAGAAGCATTAAAAGCAGTCATCAAAATTACTGGCATCCATGATCCAAGTTTACAAGAAATAATTTCTGACATAATTCCAGGGTATAAACAAAGTGTTACAAAATATGCTAATCCAATACTGCCCATGTATGGAAATATTATTTTTGCCACTTCAAATCTCGCAAGTAAACCCTCTTAAAAAGTTTCATTATGTTATTATCTTATTTTTGAAGAGAAATATTTAAGATAAATAGATATCGTACTTTTGATTTCAGGCCACGGTTTACTGGCTTGAGTTCCATATGTACCCCTCATAACAACTACATCTTCGACTTTATATGTAGGACCAGCACTACCGGGAGGATTTCCTGATGGTGCGCCAGGTTCGTATACAGGATTACTGAATGAAAACGGTGAATATTGATTTATTCCTAAAAATAAAAGAAAAATTATCGATTTGCTATCATAAATAAATATTTCTATTTATTTTATATTTTTATTAAAAACATATTGTGATTTACCATTTAATTCGGTATTACCGCTCGTGGATTCATTTCCTAGGGGACTAGTTTGAATCTTTAGAACACCATACTGACCTTTCGAAGGATCTCCAATCTGATCCAATGGATCCATCTATTTGAAAATAGCAAGATCAATAAAATTCTTCGATTAAAAATTAACGACAATTGATACATACTAAACCAACATCTTCCGTTGGTTCTAACGTAATACGATTTCTTTCTTGACACAACGTTATGTAAAACTGCACGAAATCAGTCTTGCGAACTTTTTGATTTAATACGAAACACATTAGGATCGTGCTATTCGATACAAAAAAAAACATAGATGTATTGCTGCGTTCATCATCCAGCAAAGATTTGGTTAATAATCGATTAATAGAGACCCAAAGACCGGCAATGCCTACAGAAAAATGCATATTCATTTCTTGATATTTCATTGGTTTATTATTTTAAAAAAAAAAATATTTAATTATTTTCATTTCTCACTTTCTCCAATCATCACAGCTTGTGTGTATCGACTGGGAAGCATAGAAGTATACCCATAAAAGCTTGATTGTTGGACTGATTAAAAAATTACAAGATTTATTATAAAAACGAACTTTCATGGAATTCATGACAAAAAGTATTTTTTACCGGTGCAGCCGAGCGATACTATCGCAACGATGACTAAATTAATCGTGTAAGAAGTAGCCACATCAAAAGGCTCCCACCAGATCTCAGATATCACAACAAAATTTAGAGTAGCAAAAGCTACTAGATATCCTGAAATTTATTTTTTTAATATATTAAAAAATATTTTAATACAAAATGATATATATTAATTAAAAGTTTGGAATCATTATACAAAATACATATTATATTTGTATTGAAATTTAAAAATTCAAAAAAAAGTATTATAAATTTATAATCTTATCAATTTATATTACGATTTTTATAAAACGATTATTAAAATGATTCCAAATTTTTGCATTTATTAACTCTTACCGAAAGTTATTCGCGTATTTAGAGATAACGTTTCAATCAAAATATTATTTGCAAAAACCGCGAAAAAGGCCATAATAATATAGACGACTGACATATCGAATATTACAGTGGTTCCGGGATATCTCGCTTGAAAAAAGTCCACTGCTATGATAAAACTGCAAAAAGCAAAAACATCTTCGTTATATAATAACAATCATTTATGAACAATAAATTTATTTAAATAGTGTAATAATTTTAATTAACAATTAAATACAGCCACAAGTTCAATAAATTCAGATAACAATCTAATAAGATTAATGGCTGATTTTCAACAAAAATGAAATCCAGATTCATGGATAAAATACATCAAAATACGAAATAAAATTAATTTCTGTATTTTAATATTAGCATGCATAAGCATATATTATAAATTTAATTCTAATTTTAAGAGAATAATACAAATTATAGTCACAGAGGTCTTTGACATTCAATTGTCGATACATAGAGAAAGTGATTGCGGCAT
Source organism: Apis laboriosa (assembly GCF_014066325.1). NCBI lineage: Eukaryota > Metazoa > Arthropoda > Insecta > Hymenoptera > Apidae > Apis > Apis laboriosa. The sequence continues at coordinate 961,602 of NW_025222452.1, forward strand.
GACCTGTTGTATGGTAAGAGAAATCCTATACCGCCAAGTATAAGGGCAAAGTAAATGAAGTTGCATTTGTCGACTGGAGGAGACAAATGCGTGAATCCGTTGGAGAATTTAAATTCATTCATGCCCCTCGCTTTTCCTAACTGCACATAGCCTCGGCTCAAATTTTCATCCATGTCTAGATGATGGATGCGTATTACGAATAAAAAATCAATTAATCGTTGATCGTTTTATAATTCCATTGTTTCGAAAAAGTTTCAATTGGCAGTTTTTACTTAAAAAGATGGATTAGTTCTGCTGTTTCCACGCACTTTCTATCAATCGGTCAATTGCACCTGATCACTACCTTATTTATTTCTTTCCGCGTAATACGTACGTGATTGTCTTCATACACTAGCGCATGCTTTGAAATTTTGCGGCATTGATTTCTGCGTGCGCACCGCATCTTTTCTTTCTAATATACCGCGATATTTGAATACAAAAAATTTTATTTTTTATTTTTTATTAACATTTTAATATTTTGATTATTTTATGAAAAATTTTAATAATACTTTTTATAATATTAATTTCGAGAATTAATGTAAAATTATAATTGAATATTTTCATTCTATTTTATAGCATTAATATTATATCAATTTGTTAATTATATGTTATTTGCATATAGCGTATATATATATATATATATATATATATAAATCTTATGCATTTAATTAAATATTTTAAAAACTATCAAGAAGATTTAAATTGAAAAAGATAATTATATATTTATGTAAAATATCAATTGGTTATATAAATGTGTAGATATATTGTAAATACTATGTACTTACTACTTACTACATCATTGAACATATTGTATTGAGATAAATGCGCTTGCGCACTGCGTCATATAGTCATACTTATCATTTATGAATCAGCTGACGAAGAAAGATTGTTCCTGCAAATTTTAACCGTATTGAAAGAAAAAATAAAAAAGTATGTCGTTAAACACAGCGCACGCTAACGGCGGTGTTTTAATACACGCTGGAGAATGGTAAGTTGTAAAATGTATTTACAAATTTTAAGGATGTTATCGTTCTTTCACATGTTCTTGCTTATGACGTTTCTACAACGTAGTTATTATCGTGGCCTTCCGAATGCAACTTCCTTTTTATTAATAATTGTTTCTCTGAATAAGACTATTATATAAAAAATATATAATATATTTAATCTTTTAAAAAAAAATGTTTAAAATTAATTAAATTAATATTTGAAATCATATTTATTATTTATTTTTTTTCCTACATTGTAACTAGTATGATATATATAAATGATAAAATATTTATTTATTTAGCATATTATTATTTTGTGATCATGTCACAATGGAATTCCATGGACAAGAACAAGCAGAATTTATTGGTAGCAAACGTGGCAGATTATATTTAACTACACACAGAATGATTTTTAATGCCAAAGATCAAAAGGAAAAAATGCAATCATTTAGTTTCCCATTTATAACATTGAGTGAAGTTGAAGTAGAACAACCAATGTTTGGAGCTAATTACATCAAAGGTAAATGTCGTGCTCAACCAAATGGCAATTGGATTGGAGAATGCAAGTTCAAATTACATTTTAAAAGTGGTGGTGCAATAGAATTTGGTCAAGCTATGTTAAGAGCAGCAGCAATGGGTAAATTTATTATTATTAATTATAAATTATATAAAAATTTTAATAATTTTTTTTGTTATTTTAATATTAGTTATAATATTTTTTTATATATAAATTGTTTTATTTATTTTTAGCTCAACAAAATGGACCTGTAAATGATGCTCCACCACCATATCAACCTCCAACATCAAATTGGTATGCAGCACCACCACCTGCTTACCAAGCAGCACCAACAGGATATTATGGATGGCTACCACGAAATGATGCTTTTTCAGATACACCACCAGGTTATTCTAGTTTTCTTTAAGCTTTTCTTACATCATATATACATAATATATAATATATAAATATAATATGTAATATATATCATATCAATTTTTTAGAATTTAATTAACAAAATTTAACATTTTAATGTTTCATATCTATAAAGAATGTAAATTTATATTATATAGCCAATAGCGTATATATGACGGATATGCCACCTCCATATCCTGGTATAAATACACCTTATCAAGGATATGCAAATGTACCACCACAAGGTGCATGGGGAAATTCCAGTCAACAGCCTGGTTGGACACCACCTCAACAAAATGGTGCACCTGGGTGGGCTAATCCAAGTTATAATGCCCAACCAATGTCCCAAGCAGGTGCGTATCCAAATTATGGACAGCCAGCATATAACAATTATTCGCAAAATCCTCCTCCATATACTCCATATTCTCAAGGTAATAATTATGTTCAATCTGGCTATTATCCACAACAAAATCCTTATAATCCATATCCACCCAATTATTAATTTTATGTATCAAGCTATATATGTATGCATGTTTATATCATATTTTATGTGATAAAATTTTTGAAAATAATTTTTAAAATAAAATGTAATAAATATATTAATTAATATGTGTTAAAGACACAAGAAAAAAAACATATATTATACTATTCTTTATAATATAAAAATCACATAATGTAATATACTTATTATAATGAATATTGAATTATTTTTCGATACTTTTTTTTTTATCAACTATTATTGTAAATTAAGATATTATATTTTTGTTGCTTCTATCATATAATAGTTTTGTGATAATCATTATAATATAAAAACATAGTATGTCATTAAAATTTAGCCAAATATGTCTTGCTGTTTTTATTTAACCCACCAATTTAAAATATTGCTTCATTATAAAAATAATATTATAAATTTTTTTTTTGTCAAAATAATCGGAAAATAGTGTCATATTTTTTATTTCATTTAGTGAACTTTAAGGTTTTGAATATTATGCAACATTATTGCACAATAACTTTAGTTCACCTGAAGTAAGGTTGACTTTCACTATGCTCAGTTATTATCTCATAGTTGTCAAAGATAGTTCGAAAATTCACGAAGTTTTATTAGTCGTTAATCGTTTTTAATATATTTGTATAAATTATAAAAAATAACAACTTATTAATTTTTATTATTTTTTTGTTAATATAATATTAAAAAAATCTTAAATTATTAATAAAATCAATAATTTATTCAACCAAAGTGTTCTTTCATAATATAATGCTATTTGAGTTGAATAATATTGTTTGAAAAATTGTATTATAATTTATTTTTTAGACAAAATATTTTACATATATAATACAAACATATATATATATATATATATTTAAATATCAAAAGTGATTCTCAATAATTTTAATTTTATATGATCAAATTTAATAATATTCATAAAATTATATAAAAAAAAATTAAATTACAAAATATTAAAATAATTTGTTTAAATATAAAATATAAATAACTTTTATAAAAAATGCCAGATCGATTTAAATTTACTATATCAAATATGTACAAATGTATGTAACTTTTTATAAATTTAAATATATTTTTAAATATATTTATTTTTTTATCTCAATATTTTATTTCTTTTATTTTTTACAGATGCAAAAGCAGCAGAAGCTGCTCAAAGTGCTTATTATGATCCAAATAGACCACAATGTGCCTATGTTCCACCTCCTGCGTACTATGTAAGTAAAATATTATTTATTAAATTTTATTTAAAAAAATTTAAGGAAAATATTAAATAGATATTTATTTGTACATATAATAGGAAAGTCCACCAAGTTTCCAGCAAGCAACAGAGAAGAAAGATCAATAATAATGTATTCTCAATGTGAAAATGTTGCTAAAACATCAACATAATGTTGTTGTTCAATTAGTATTATATGTATAATATGCTGCTACATAGCAACAGGTATATGCATTCCATTTTAGATTCTGCTGTATTGTTGTTTTGGTGTGTGTAATAAAACGAAACAATATTTCTATCTTTCCTATACTATTCACAATTTTTGAATATACTATGTATTGTACTTTTATGTTTCAAAGTACACAAGTATTACTTATACTTACTATGTAAATTGTATAAATGATCTATTAAAAAAAACTTTGTTGTGTTTTATGCAATTAAATGGATATATAAAATAAAAAAGTTGCTATGCATATATACATATGAAAAAAAAATCACATCGAAATGCGTTATCTTTACTCATATATTTTATTAAAAATTATAAAATGATATAAAATTATAATATATTTATATATGTATAATACATTATATATATATATATATACACATATATATAATTAAATATAAAATAACAATTGATCGCCTTTTAAGAAAAGTTTATATGTTAAATATATGTAGAAAAAATTTCGATTCAAATCATGTTTAACTCATGTATACCACTTCTTTATTAAGAAAATAAATTGTTTTATGATCATTTATAGCATATATATTCAAATATGCATTATTTATATATATTATATAAATATTAAATATTAAATATATATATATACATTATATATATAGTAAATATATATATATTTAATATTAAATATACATATATTTTTTAATTTATATATATACATATATATAAATTAAAATATTAAAATAATATAATAATACAAAAATAATTACAGCATAAATTATTAATACTTATTATGACCTAAAATCTTATTAACTTTTAATTCGACTAGTTTTAATTATGGCAAAAACAATGCATATATATATATATATATATATATATATATATATATATTCAAAGAGTATATATACTTAATGTAATCTACAATAATTAGAATGAACAGATAATCTAAAATATTTCAAAATTTAATCTTTTAGATTTTATGCATTAGTAAATATTTATATAGATATATATAAACATATATATATATATATATAAAATACATGATCATTTCAAATATTATCTTTAAATATTGTACTAGATAAAAATTTCATACATAAATAATGTAATAACAATTTAATAATTTAAATGTCTCATAATATTAAAGTTTTTGTATATATAAAAACTTTACAAATATTCAGTTAAATATTAATATATAATTGAATAATTTAATAAGACACATTTTAAATTTTTCAATTTTACAATGTAAGAACTTTTAGCTACATAGAAGATTATTTATATAGTTTAATACATTTTGTAATACATAAAGATTTATCCATATTCAGAAGTGACTGTCAAGCTAAAGTTTTTTCCTATAACATAAGTGCTATGATACCAAATTCTCGTATCTAACAAGACAATATCTCCAGCATAAACAGTAAAATTAAAACGAGTACAAACATTATCACATTCTGGAGTTGGAGCAACACTCCATGTTTTATTACCTATAATTTGCCCTTGCCACATTAAACGCGATATATAATCTAGCTGTAAAAATGAATCAAAATCTGTAATTAATTAAAAAATAATTGAAAAATAAATCCACAAAATTATTGTTATTATACATACATGCATTATGGCACCTTCTTCATATCCTAAAAAAACATAATTGGAATAAGGAACCTCTGCATCCTCTGGTAAAAAATGAGGAAGATTGTAATATTGTTTCATAATATCTAAAATCTGAAGGTGACAATTTTTCCAACCAACATACCAAGGATCTTCACCATTAAGTTGCATAGCTCTTTTTTCATTCATGGCAAAAACATCACGTAAATTAGTGAAATTACTTTTAAAATGTAAGAATTGACATTCATCTACTGAATCATAAGCACCATCAATATTTTCATATAAATCTTTAAAAAATTTCCAGCTAAATACTTTTGAAGCTGGCCAATTACTTGCAGCATGTTTTATTATCATAGGTATAGAAGAATAAGCATATTGTTTGAATTCTTCTCTTGTTAAATTTGATAAGATCAATGCTGAAGTAACATCCCGACAATAATCACAATTTGATATTGGTCTTGTAAATTCCCATATCAAATAATTATTTGGTATTAAACATCTAGTTCCTCGAATATTTTTGATTATATCAAAATATAAATATTTAAAAACTATGCTTAAAAATATTGGTATAAGAAATGTAAAAAAAATTTTTTTAAAACAAACATAATCTGAGATATACTTTTTTTTATATTTTGCATTATTTTTTACACTTGCAGATTTAAGTTCTGCTAATGATGCACCTTGTTCCAAAAAGCTCTCAGTTAAAGCTACAAATGCTTTTTGTATATCTTCTAAGGTATTATTACTTTCTTTCATTATAACAATTTCAATAAGTATTCAGTATTTAATATAAATTTAAATAATTATTAAGAAAAATAAAAAAAGAACGAAAAATATTTTATATTTTTTTTTTCTATCATCAATTTCCGTGGTATTTCATTGCTGATTTGTTCATTTATATTTTGATTACTTTTATATTTCAAATTGATAAGAAAATTAATCTTATCAATAATTAACAGTTAATAATTAATTGCTTTTCAACACATTTTCTTAAAATTAATTTTTTTTCACATTTTGTTTAATCGCATAATCACATTTCATTTATTAATATTATTAGCATTAAAATTTGTGCTATAGAGAAAACATTCGATTATATGGAAAATGTTTATTACATATGTTGGTTAGAAATATATTCATATTAATAATAGTAAATTGACGTGGTATTTTATTATCTATACGAAATATGAAAATGACGTTCGAAAAAAATAAAAAAATGAGGTTGATTTAAATAATATTAATGATATAAAAAGAGATTGCCACAAACTATACATATTATATATACATTATCTTACATATAGAACATCATTTGTGTAACACATACAAATATTGTTTTAAACCTTGAACCGTTTAAGTAAAACATTTCACAAGAATATGAAAGTTTATAATTAATTCTGATTCAAGGATTTTCTAAATAATTCTTATATTTATTTATATCCAAATGTATTATATAAAATGTATGAGTTTATTTAGCTTTATAATTTTTATAATTTAAAAATTTAATAGAAAACTTCTTATTCACATATCTATTAAATAAATATGAATAGATTTAAATATTCTTTAATTATACAAATAATAAACCCAAACTTTACATTTTTGAAATTACATATTTGATATATTTAAATTAACAAATACTTTAATATATAAAATTAATAATAAATATTTGTTTTAATTGAACTTATATATAAGTAAATGAAAAAAAAAAACAATACAATAAAGAAGACTTAAAATTGTTTATTTTTTATCAAATCACACAACATGATGTACAAGTCTTGTTTTAAATGGACATTGAATTTTTCAAATGTGCAAATAGTTATGAATTTCATATAGATATTATAATAAATACAAGTTTGATTTGTTGTTTTCAAATTCTCATTTTTTCAGTTGTACATGTTATACAGTATAAAACCTAATTTACAGCAGTTATAATACTAACGTTATGTGATAATTTACGCTCGTCGAGATATACAGTCCACTTGAATTTTAGAATATAATAAAATTTTGATATAATTCATATTTTTCTAGACAATTTTTTGTCTTATATGTAGGCCAATATCAAGACGTGTGCAATTATATTTTGACAAATTCGTTGTTTTTTAATCGAACATTGCTATTATTACATTTTTTATTCATATAAAATGCGGACTATATTTCTTGATAACTTAATTTATTGCAATTTGATGAATGCTATTTATAATTCGTATTCTTTAATTCTTTTTTAATTAAGTCAAATTAATTTGCAACAGTTTTGTCTTTAATGTGTAACATTTAAGAAAATAAATTTATAAAAATATGAAACAATTCATTTTTTTGAATATTTAAATTATTATAATTTTAATCTATATATTATATTTAATATTGTTAAATATAGTAAAAGTTGAATTATTTCTCGACGAACTTCAAAAGATTGTAAATGCAACATCATAACTTCTTTCTTCACTTCCTCCTATAAATGTAATTTTACAAATATTTCACTTTTATTTTTAAAATTTAAGTTTTCCTATTTAAATAAACAAAAAAGATGAAATGCTTTTATCTGGTCTTTTAAATGACAATTCTTTTTTTTCTTAAAATAATAAAACATTTTTTTTAATATAAATATATTTTTGTAAGAATCAAAAAGCCTTTGTTTATTAAAATAATTTTTTTCCCTAGCATAATAAAATGTTTTTTTTTTAAATATAAACATATTTTCTTTTAAAACTTAAAAAAACTTATTATATTTACAAATCTTACATATGATTCAAGAGAAATCAAAAGAGAAAAGTTACAGTTACAGTATTAATTCAATATATTAAAAAATGTTAATAAATCCAAAAATCACAATATTATATAAACATTTTTTTAAGAAATTACGATTTTAAAGTATATTTAAATACAAGTCAATTTCTATAAAATAATTTTACCATTATTTTTAACAAAATTAAAAATTATCTAAGAAAATTTCCTTAATAGAATATTTTTATTAGAACATATCAATTATTATCCAACGCAAAATAAGTTACTTACTGTTAAAAATGTGTGACTAGTACAGTCGTGTTTGTATCAATGCTTACACCTGATTACGCTTTGTTTTTGAAAAGACAGAAATTTCCTTCAATATTTGATCAGAAGTAGCACCACTTGCCAAGAATAGCATCTTTTATAGCCGATATATATTGCGCAGGAACCCAATATATCCAATATCTCGAAGCCTCAGTCGTGCCTAGTTGTATAGCCTAAAATTTAAAAAAATATTTACATAAATCATTTGCTTTTATATTAATATTTCAGATATTAATAAAATATCATAAAACTCGAGCTTAGTATTTCAAGTAGATAGAATAATTTATATAATGTAATTCTGAAATTATGAAATTAACAGACCATAATATGATATTCTGGATGATCATGTATTGGTTCACTGTGAACACCTTTTATGGAATTCATAGGTATTTTATCTGTTCTTTCTTTTGTACCAATCCAAAGCTGATCTTGTTCCAATTTAAATGTTAATCTAACTTTACCACCAGATTTATTTAACATGCCAGCCAATGGAAATTCTGGTAATGGTTCCTAGAATTAAAAACAATTAAATTAATTATAATATAATACTAATAATTAATTTAATAATATAAACAAAAATTATTATTTTAATTAACATAAATAAATCTTACCTTACTATCTAATATACCAGGCATCACATCATCTGGCATACCTTTATCTAATACTTTCCTATGCATTTTCTGTTGAGATAAAGGTTCCTTATTTGTAGTGGAAGCAGCTTCATCTGATAAATCCTGCTTTGTTGGAATTGAAATGGCTAATACATCATCTAATTTTGATCCTACTACCATAACTTTGGCACCTTAAAATTATTATTATAATAAAAAATATATATTAAAAATCAATTTTTTTAATTATTTTTTTAAGAATAAAATTTTATCATATTATAAAAATTACCTTTTGTGACACCCAAACTTCTTAATGTTTGTTCATCTTTGGCTAATCCTTTAATCATAACTTTTTGCATAGCTTGAGGCACAGATATGATGTTTTGAAGATGAGCCTTTAATTCTGCCACTGTACCATCAAGTGGAAAATTTACATTAATCCTTTGCTTATTATAAATTACTTTGAAGTCTATATTCTCTTGGGGTGGATCTTGCGAGGTAGTTGCAATATTACTATCTGTTTTTTGTATATCTTGAATCTCATATTTTGATGTTGAATCTTTTGTTTCTATCAATAAATTTTCATTAGAATTTGTGTTTGATACTAATTCAGTATAAGAAGTTGAGTTACAAGAGTTGTCGTTGCTTTCACTTTTTGCAGCATCTATAAAATATGAAAAATTTAATGTATATATTTCAAATATATATTTATATTATTATATCAAATATAATATAACTTCATGTAAATAAGAATACAGTTATTTTTAGTAAAAATAATTAGTAGAGTATAAAAAAAAATAAAAATTCAAAAATGGTGTAAATTATAAAAGAAAAAATTTTATGAATGAGAAGGTTATGTTTAGAATGACACATATTAATGAAAAAACAGGAAAAACACAAATCATTAATAAAATTAATAGATGTCGAATACTATATTTTTTAAATGATTTAAAACTAAATTTATAAAGTTCTATGAAAATAATGATTATTTTCACGAAACTAATTCAATATATACAATTGTTCACTGTAATATTTTATAATATAATTTTTTCGGAAAGTAGATATTAATTATACTTAAAATAATTAAAAACAAATATAAAAAACAATGATGAAAGATATTTATTGAATAAAAATTATTAATAAAAACACGAAAATCGTCAAGTTAGCACGTACCGACGTACTCCATGATGAACTGTATTTCATTGACCAATCAAACTATTGCAGGATCCGTTGCAGTTCCTGCCATTCGTATTTACTCTGATCTTTGGAATGACTTTCAAATTTTCAAATATATTCTAAAAATGTAAAACGAAAATACTTTCTTTATTTAAATTTAGCTTCAATTTAATGTAACATAATAAAATCTTTATCATTTAAATCATCAGGATTTTTTTAATTTTATATATAAAAAGATAATTGTATATACAGGGTGTTAATATAATCCGTTAATATTCGTGGAACTCATCTTCGGAAAGTTGATTTTAAAAACCAAAACAAATATAAAAGCTGATATATGTAAATAAGTACAAGAATATCAGTTTTGAGGTTTATTTATTAAGTTATAAGGAATTAAAATTTGCGTTAGATAAAGCGAGACAGATAGATCAAGCAATTTTATTTTCGTCACATTGCCACTTCTCTATCTTTGTTTTACTTTATCTAACACAAAAATTATTTATAATTTAATAAATAATTCTTAATCGATTTTTGTATCAACATTTATATTTGTTTTATGATTTCTAAAAATTTAGTATATTAATGAATATTTTAATGTTCTCTAATATATAAAAATATATAAAATGTAAATATGTATTAAAAAAATATATTGTAATTAAGAATATTAAGTTTAATAGATAATTTTAATTACAAGTTTCAATAGAAAACTTATTGTTCATATTTATTGTAATCATGATTATGAATAAATAAATTCTCAAATCTTCTTTTTAATATTTGATTTATTTTTTCAGAAATTAATAATTATTTGATATAATTATTTCACGTAAAAATAAAATTTCATATATTTTTTCATTTTATTAATTTTTACCATAAATTTTGAAATATTATGCAATTATTTTAAATCCTCTATGTCCAATATATGCTTATATATATTTTTTTAAGACAATATTAGATGAAGTTAATGTGTATAGGTTAAGTTTTTGTTTTTATAGATTTTATTTTGTTACAAGTACACAAAGAAAGTTTTCATTAAACAAATGTTTATTTTTATTTTATTTTTTAATCTTATTTTCTTTTATACATATTACTTAAAAATCTTATAATTTTTTATATTAGATATTAGTTAAAATATACTATTCTATTTAAAAAACTTTATTTTTGATATTATAAAACAAAAAAAAAATTTTATCTATAAAATGATAAAGTAGATAATTTTAATTACCAATAATCGGTATATTTGATAAATTTTAAATTGTAAATTCATATGATGTAAGGTGGCGTAGTAATCAGAAATCGCCATCTTGTGCACCACATGACCTCGTTGCCGTGTCCCGTGACCAGCTCACGTGAATTTTGACAAATTCAAACGTTTTTGGTAGAAAAAAAAATGGATATTTTGGAGCAGCATCTCGAACAACAGGATGTCAGGTAGTGTTTATGTTAAATATCGACTGGCTGATAATGCGAACACCTATCCCTCCTGTTTCGCTCGAGGTCTCCTCAAGGTCATCACGTAGTGCACAGTGCGCACTTACAAGACTTAGGACAACGGTCGTGGAAGTAATAGGCATAGACGTAACTCTAAAGATAATTTACATATCCATTCTTCAATGTACTTATGTTTGTTTTACAGTACTGTTAACGCAAAGGATGACGGTGGCACAGGAATTGTTATTGAAGAAGCGGAAATCGTAGACTGCGAAGGTAAATATATTTTTATCATGAACATTTAAAAATATGTTTTTCAAAAATTGTTAATTTACATATGATTGATAATTAATTATATTTACTAATTATTATAAATATATAATTTGAAATATGAATTTTTTGTAGGAGAAACTGTTGCAGAAGATGGAATGCGTTACCAAGAAGCACTTGCATATAGAGTAGTTCAAGTAAATGGAACTACTGCTGGCAATGAAATAGAACTGCCAGTCACTCAACCAGGAAATAACACTGTACAAGTCCTAACATCCCCATTAAATGGACAGTTTTATGTTATTGGAAATGCTAATGATGTTTTCACAACTGCACAAGCTTCTAGATCATTGGTTCCTAGAACCACTACTTTACAAATAGAAACACCAAGGAATTGTACCACTGTATTAAAGAAGGTAAATGTCTTGTTTATTTTTTAAAAAAGTTTTGAAATCTTTTTTGATTAATATGTAATATTTTAGAGAGATGATAGAAGAAGAGCCACTCATAATGAAGTTGAACGTCGACGAAGAGACAAAATAAATAATTGGATTGCAAAATTGGGAAAAATTATTCCTGAATGCAATGCAGCTGCAAATGGAAGTGGTAGTGGTAGTGGTGAAGGAAAGGCAAATTATGAAACTCAGGTAATAAACTAAGATATTAAATTTGTGATTGTAAAAATATACATATAAAGATAGTAATACTTTTATGGATTTCTTGTGCAGAGCAAAGGAGGAATTTTGTCAAAAGCCTGTGAATATATAACAGAATTAAGAGCAGCCAATCAGGGATTGGGGCAATGTTTACGTGATAACGAAAAACTACGACAAGAAATAACTGCTTTGAAACAACTTGTTGCGCAATTGAAACGTGAGAATCTTCAACTCAGATCACAAATCTCGCCCTCTACAGGAACGAACGTTGACGTTTGAATCCTTAAAGTTGTTAGTTTATAATATATTGCTTTTTTTTGTAAATATTAGGATATATGACCTGATCAATGATTAAAAAAAATATTTTCTCTTTGATTTCATGGGAACTAAAACAAATTTCATTACACTGAAATTATACAAATTCTTTGAAATATCGGTATGGTCATAATTACCGTCATAACTTTGTATACCTTTATGCTACTCTATTTGATTTTTAAATAACGTGATGTGAATATAGCGTCATTTGTTTTACCAAATTATATTTGTTTTTTGATTAAATAATTTGATTAAATATTGAAATGTTATAATCTTAATATATTCATGAATACACTATGGATGACAATTCATAATTATCGAATGATGTCAATGAAGTTGCATCTATTCGTTCGTTGCATAAAACTTATGAAAAAAAATTATTTTTATGTATGCATGAGTGCGTTGGATCGAATTACCTCGTGTATCTTGAACGAGCCAAGGCTGTGAATATTAAACATTGATTTGAATTTTTCGGATGTGCAATTTTAAATGAACTAATTAAAATTAATTTAAAAAAAAAAGAGAATAGACAAAACAATTTTATTACAGTATAATTATGATGCAAAGTATGACGACTGAATCTTTACAAATATCATTAAATATTTTTTATTTTTAATACTGTTTTCAGAAGTATAGAATGCATATTTCATAAAAAAAAAAAAAAATAATCTAGGAACTGAGAATGTAAAATAGATTAATCGTACACGTATAAATGTGTATATATATTTATATATGTATATATACATGTGTGTACATATGCATATACGAACACATATAGCAATAAACATATTTTTTTCAACCCATAATTCTAAACGCTGAATGAAAATGCGTTGGAATAATTGAAAGAATTAAATATTGATTTGTAATATATCGTTAATGTACATACCGCGAAGGTTATTGTTATATTATATTATATTATATTATTATTATTATTATTATTATTATTATTATTATTATTATTATTATAATTATTATTATTAAAATGAAATTTATCGAAATATCAGTATTTTTATTTAACCATTAACAATTTTAAATAAAGTTTGATTTTTTTATGCGTAATATTTATTCGTTTTTTACATATGATACAATGGAAATGTCGAAGTTATTGGAACACTGTTTCTTTTTAACGATAAAAGATCTTGCATTTTAATAGTTTTAACACTTTGACACTTTTTTTTTAAACTTTTAGACCATATTTCAACGTTTAAAATAACATCTACTTTTATGTAACGTTTGTATTCGTCACTTAACACGTTTACATAATACACTATTATAATACAATATTTAATACTCTTTAATTCCATTCCTTTGTAAAAAGCTACCACATCAGCCCATGCTACAACAAAGTAAAAAGCAATTATTTTCTTCTTTTCAAGAGAATAACAATGTATGGATGAATGGGAAGCTTCTTACGATATTTTTACTTTAACTTTGCATACATACAAAAATTCCTTCATAAAAAGGAATCTATTTATCTATATAAACAGATTCTTGCATGATTGAATTCCATTCGCGGAAAATAAAATAATCGGAAGCTTAAATCGCCAGACATCACATCATTTATCCCAACAATTTAAAATAATTACATATAGATTCATTCCATATATGAATTAACTCATTATAGTACTTAATAATTATAGTACTTAATATAAATGTTTGCTGAAATTGGAAATACATTTAAGGATGTCCTATAACTTTATTATATATATTGGCTTAACGTCATGAATGATTTTTTTGTTTAAACATTAGGTTTATACACATAAATTTAGTGGATTTTATATTTGTAATTTTTTTTATATACAATTTTTTAATAATTCTTGAAAATTAATATAACTAATTAATGTGTAATATATAATTACAAATGTTATATTTTGCTCCAGTAAATCCAGGACATCCTTAAATGACCAGCATAAGATTCCTGAACATAGAGAACTTAATTTATATAAATGTTTTTGAAAATTAATCTTCTAAATTTCTAAATGCCTGTTGAATATCTTCATGTAATTGATCAAAATCAGCTCTGATTTTTGCTTCACCATCTTGTACTGGATCCTAAGACAAAAAAAAAAAAAAACATAATTTACATCATAGATTTTAAAATGAAGAAATAAAATTATTCTAAGGACAATATTTACCTTGAATTTCATAGAACTCAATTGATAAAGAATATTGTACATGCTATCCTTAATGACATTCCATGTTATTTTATTATCTGATTGTGCCGTAGATTCAACTGCATGTCTTGCCATATCGTAAAATGCGATCATGTTTCGTAACATTCCGACAGTTTTATAAAATGGACAAAAACGATCATATGGCGAATAACTGTATAATAAATAAAAATAGAAATTAATATATATGATCAAAAATAATTATAATAAAAAAATAATTTATACCTGTTCTGTTGCAAAAAATCATCTTTTAAGAGTTTCGCAACTTCTAAAGTAATTTTATCCGTCTCCGCAAGAGAAGCTTTACCGACTAATTGTACAATTTCTGATAAATCTTCTTCCTCCTGTAAGATTTCCTTTACTTTCGTTCTCAAAGGAACGAATTCTGCAAAATTTTTATCGTAGAAATCATCTAAAGCTCGAAGATATTTACTGTATGAAATAAGCCAATTAATTGATGGAAAGTGTTTACGTTGTGCAAGTTTTTTATCAAGTCCCCAGAATACCTAAACAATGGATAGAGAAAATAATAATGTAAGATAAAAATAGATATTAACTCAATTAGTACCTGTACAATACCCAAGGTTGCACTAGTAACAGGATCAGAGAAATCACCACCTGGTGGTGATACAGCACCTACAATACTGACAGAACCTTCTCGATCGGGATTACCTAAACATTTCACTCTGTAAACAATATATAATGTTTTCAATAATATAACAATTAATATATATGCATAAAATATGCAGAAAATTAAAATTACCTTCCTGCACGTTCATAAAAGCTAGCTAAACGAGCTCCAAGATAAGCGGGATATCCAGAATCAGCAGGCATTTCAGCTAATCGACCAGAAATTTCACGAAGTGCTTCTGCCCAACGAGATGTTGAATCAGCCATCATGGATACATTATAACCCATATCTCTGAAGTATTCTGATAGAGTAATACCTGTAATATATTATAACTTAATTATAACTTACAGACTGTATAATCATGAATACATATATAATCAAATTTTAAAAATGAAATATATTATATAAATATATTATAATTAAATATATTATATCAATTCTGATATGAGATATTGTTTTTTTTTTATTAATTATAAATTTTTATATAATATAATAATTTTATATAATAATTTTTTTATTAATAATATATCTACCTGTGTAAATAGATGCTTCACGAGCTGCTACAGGCATATTTGAAGTATTAGCGACCAAAGCTGTACGCTTCATGATAGATTCAGTAACACCATCAATTTCCACTGTTAATTTAGGAAAATCGCGCAATACTTCAGACATTTCATTACCACGTTCTCCACAACCAACATAGATAATAACATCAGAATTTGAATATTTTGATAAAGCTTGAGAAATTACAGTTTTACCACAACCAAAAGCACCAGGAATGGCTGTAGTACCACCTTGAACACACCTATAATTTTAATATTATAAGTATATATTATAAGTATCTCTTATATGTATTTCATTATACATATATATTATAATATATAAATATATCAACAAAATAAATTCTTACGGAAAAAGTGAATCTAATACTCGTTGACCAGTAAGTAAAGGATGATTAGCTGGTAATTTTTCAGTGACTGGACGAGGTTGTCTTACAGGCCATACCTATATATATAGAATCATATTATTATATAAATATAATAATATTAAAGGAAAAATTATTTACATACCTGAAGCATAGTATATTTGTGCCTTTCACCATCAAATTCTGTTTCCAGAATAACATCCTATAAAATAAAAAATGTCAGATATAATAATTAAAATAATTAAATCAAACTTATGTATTAATTTATAACTTACAGATACTGTATAATTGCCAGCAGGTGCAATATAAGTCACAGTTCCCTTACTTTTTGGAGGTAAAATCATTTTATGTTTCACTAATGTATTCTCATAAACTACACCAAACAAATCTCCACCAGTAATGTGGCTTCCATTTTTGATATTAGATGGATTAAATTCCCAAGCAGCACTTCTTGATAATGCTGGTACATTAATACCCTTTGGGATGTAAATAGAGTTTGTAAGCTCATTGATATCTTTCAATGGTCTTTGAATACCATCAAAGATACTGCCAAGAATACCAGGTCCAAGTTCTACAGATAATGGCTTTCCAGTACGTAAAACTGGATCACCCACAGTTACACCACTAGTTTCTTCATATACCTATACCAATATATAAATATATATGTTATAATAATATAATAATAATGTAACTTAATATTATACTTTTAAAGTATATAAAAAACCATATATTACAACATATATTAAACATATTATACCTGTATAGTAGCCATATCACCTTCTAAACGAATTATTTCTCCAACCAGTTCATAATACCCTACTCTAACCAATTCATACATAGCTGATCCTGACATTTGTTCAGCTGTAACCACTATAAGAAAATAAAAAAAAAAATTATTTATTAAATCAAAAATATAAAGTCAATAAAAAATATATATAATATTATAAACTAACCAGGGCCAGATACAGCATATACATAACCAAATTTAGTTTCTCTCTCTTCATTACTAATTTTGGGTAAGCCTTGGCTCGTCATTGTGAATTGTTATTCAAGTAAAACCAACAAATAGCTGAAAATAATTTATATTATAAAATATAAAAAAAGTTATGATGTATAAAGAGAAACATTTAATAGAACAAAAGTTAAATTAACACTTCTAATTATATTTTGTAAAAAAAAAAAAATACAATAAAATGCAAAATATATATGGTTAATCATTCCAGGAAAATGTAAGTTTTAATATAAAAACAATTCTAAAGAATAATATTCAATTCTAATGAATAATATAAAGGTATAATTATGATTGATGCCACTTCAGTCTGACATCTAATTAACAGCAACTCATTGCACACTAACAAAAATATGACAAAACGAACATAAAAAAATAACGATCGTGGACAATGTATTTTGAATTGAATGTTCTTACACGCGGTCTAAGTCAATTACGGTCAAAATCGATGAGAAAGTTGATGTCAGCTAATATATCCATTCATCATAAAATTCACGTGAGCAGTTCATTTAAAAAGTAGGCGTAGCCCTTTAAGCCCGCGAGACGTCTGCTCGCTTAATATAATGTCGAATCCAATCAAGATATTGCCATAAAAATAGAATGGCTTAATTCATTTTTTGAATAAATATATATGAAATCGATGATTCCGTGTAATTGTAGACAACGAGTAAAACGCATAAATTCTTATGATGATCGAAAAACGATGGCGCATTCAAACTGGCACGATCGATACTATACGCGCCAGTCTTTTTTGTAAAAATCTCTGGTTTCCTCTATATAGTACGAAATCGTTATAATTGCTTTGACTATATAATTAATTAAGATGAAATAACATAATCTATAATCAATGAAATAGATGACAATAAGAAACTTACGAAACGAGAAACGAATCGAAGTAAGTCCAGTCTACAATAGCAAGTCAATCTTTACAATCGAGCCTGCTATCACAAGACAGGTCAGCTGACTGAAAGATGTGTTCGTTTTCAATTATTTGGCTCTGTATCTCAATTAAAGGAGTATTTTCAAGTAAGCGAAATTTTTTATCTTATATCATCCTTAATTTAATATAGGCGATTTTTCATAAATGTTTTATAAAATGTTAAATTATGAATAAAATTAAGTAAAATATAAAGACCAATTTATTTAATTTTTGTTATCAAAAATATTTGTGTATTTTTTCAAAACAAATTAGTTTCAGTTTTAAAAAATAATAATTAAATATAGAAGCATAATACTTAAATATATATTAAATATGTATATATATTTACTGCGATTATACTATAATATAGTGTGCATAGATACGTATATATATATATATATATATATGTATATATATTAGATAAAGTTAAAAACAATTGAATAAATTATTTCAATTAATATAGATATTCATATAGCGCAATAATTATAAATGTGTAAATAAATATTTATATATTTATGTATTTATTCATTTTTAAATAGTTTTAATGGAAGTTAAAATAAAAATTAAAATTAAAAATTGTCAAGGTAAATTAAATTTTATTACTTTATATATATTTCTTTTCAAATATTTTTTAGTTTCCTGAAGTTTTTTTGCATAAAATTTCTTTTCAATAATTTTTAATTGATTATAAAAGAAAAAATTTAAAATAATATAATTCTTCAATTCCTCTTCCTCTTCCTCTCTCTCTCTCTCTCCTTCTCTTTCTTTCTCTCTCTGAACTTTAATATTTCGTTTAGAATGGTAGAAATAATTATGTAACCTAGGAAACAATGAATTTGACTTTGGATTGTTAGTATAGTGATAGTATCATATGTAAGTTTATATTCATTTAATACAGAGTATTTCGAGTATAAAATTGCATGCACAAAGACTTGATATATATCAATTATATCACCATTTTGTTATTATTTGTTCTTTTTTTGTAGAATTGAGTTTTACAAATAGTTAAAATTTCCATTTTGATTATCACTTAATGAATGTATATAGTTTAAACATCTAAGTGAGAAGAAAATATTTAATTCTCTAATAATACATATCAAGAAATTACAAAAATCATGGATATCAAGAATTTACAAGAATTTATGGAATTGGTTGGTCGATTGAAAGTAAGTTATTGCAATCTTTTAAAATAAATCCATCATTTGATAATTTATGATCATTTTGTATAGATATCTTAAATATTTAATTTTAGTATTCTCAATATAATTTTATATAATAAATAACAACTATATATATTATTGAATGTAATATATTCATATATTCATCACACAACAATTTTTAACCTTTAAATGTTGTAATAATAATGAAAGAATGTTAAATATTTTCTATTGATTTTTATTTAATTATGAAATTCAGACATTATTATATCTTTATATCTTATCTATTATATATTATTATTTTTCAAGTTAATTATCATTTCTTTTTATTTTTTTTAATTAAAAAATATTCTTTGTATCTTAATATATATTATATATTTTATATATTTATTAATTATTTTAGCATATGAAAAGAACAGGATGGGTTCTTAAAAATGTTCCTGATCCAGAAACAATTGCAGGTCATATGTATAGGATGGCTATGTTTTCTTTCTTGGTAGATAACGAAAATTTAGATAAAGTCAAGTATGAAATATCATTTATATTATGAATATTTATATTATTATTTATAATATATTATTTATATTATTATATTTATATTATTTATATGAATAAAATATATATATTTATAAAGTTCTTATTCATATCTATTAATTATTATTTTATCTATTATATATAAAGTTATTTTTCTAGAGATTTTATTTATTTATAGATTTTATTACTATATTTATTACAGAATCATGCAAATGGCTTTAATACATGATTTAGCTGAATGTATTGTAGGAGATATAACACCTTCTTGTGGTATTCCATCTGAAATTAAACACAAGTTAGAAGATGAAGCTATGGAAGATATTTGCAAACTTCTTGGAGATAGAGGACCTATGATATTAGAGATATTTCGTGTATGAAAAATTGATATATGTTTATATATATATTATATGTTTATATATACATAAACAAAAGATTATAATTAAACTTTTTTGTAATTTTCATTTTTTATTTATAGGAATATGAAAAGCAAGAATCTCCGGAAGCAAAATATGTTAAAGATTTAGACAGATTAGATTTAATTATGCAAGCATATGAATATGAAAAAAGGGATAATATTCCTGGAAAATTAGAAGAATTTTTTACTACTACAAGTGGCAAGATAAGGCATCCTTTTATTCAAAAATTAGCATCTGAAATTATTGCAAGAAGACAAGCTTTATGTTGTAATTTAACTACCTCAGTATAACTGACTTTGTATTTATGCTTTATAAAAAAAAAAAAAAAAAAAACCATCAATTTCATTATTATATTTAATAGTTATAAGAATTTATAAGAAAATATTTATTTTCACAGAGAATAAAGATAATTGTGTTTTATAAACACATGAAAAAGTAAATTAGTATATTTTACATAATATTTTTTTTATTTTTTGTGAAAATAATGTATAAATAAAGTATTAATCAAATTAATTTAATAATAATAATAATATTTAATATTAATAATTTAATAATATTTATAGTAATATTTAATTTTTTAATATTACTTTTAAATTTTATAATTTCTTTTGCATACATTTTGTTTTTTTAAATAATATTTAATTCCATTTTTATATAAATAAACATCGGTTTTTTATAAATGTTTTAAAAAATTATTTAAGTTCATTATAATATTAAGAAGATAGTTATTTATTAAGTTAATTTATTTTTAATTAGAATTACAGATTAATTTGTTTGATTTTATAATTTGGATTATAATTATAAAATATTTAAAAATTAAATTTATTATTGCATATTTATGAAAATTACAATTTTTATGCAAAAGTAATAAATATTTAAGAAAAAAATTTAATTGTGGATAATATTTATTTAACAATTCTATAACTAACAACTATTAATAATTTCTTTTTATTTTTATAATACACATAATTTTTTAAATAATATGTACATGTATAAATACATAAACATTTTTTCAATATAAGAAAGTTATACATTAAACATATAATCAAGAAATATACATATTTTTTTCAAATATACATATTTGAATGAAAATACATTTTTTACAAAAATAAAAAAATTTTGATTTTTATATGTAAGAATAATTAAATTTTTTCATATTAAATTATACAAAAAAATTCATAAAAAATACATCTTTATAAGTGTTATAATATATATAACATTAGTGTCTTTAACTTTAAATTATACGAAAATGTATTTTTAAGATAGAAACTTAATTTTATCAATACTTTTATCAATATCTTAATTTTTTCTTGATGAAGTTTTTTAGAAAATAAATTTAAGATATGAAAAATTATTATTATAAAAAATTGTATATTATATATTGTATTGTATATTGTATTTTAAAATATAAATAAAAATTGAAGAATTAAATAAATAAGAAGTTCAAAAAAACAAAATCAAATTTGTAAAAAATATATTTTTCGTAAAATTGTTGTTATTATATTGATTAATAATCGAAGTAAGTTAGCACCTAAAAAAAATATAGGATTTAATAAGTCAATCAATACAAACACATACTCAAGTTACGATTCTTATAATTGGCTGAACTTATCACACTATTAACTATTACCAATAGCATATATTAGTATATGTTACATTTGATGAAATTATACATATAAGTGGTTTACTGCCCGCACCCTCCAACTGCCAATTTAAATAACGTACTTACTTAAGTATAGTACTTACAGATCATTCATGCTTTATATGCGAAACAATTAACCTTTAATATCTTATAATAAATTATTTTTCGACAATAAAAAGGAAATAATTAAGAACTATATATTGATTGTAAGTAGACAAATATATTTTTAAGAAAAAAGCTGTTGCAAATAAGTGTACAAGTAATTATAGACAAGTAATATATTATTTTAAAGTGAGCTTTTTATCAATATTGTCAATATGGAAGTAAAATGTAACCAATCAACGGTTGTTGAAAAAAAAAAATGGTCTATTGAGAAATTTCTGGCTGAATTTGATTTATCAGAAAAAGATGGTAATTTGAATTATGCAAATTTTCATTCAATTTGTGTTACGCTTTTTTATCCAAATGAAATCAAACAAGATGAATGGAGGATTCAAGAGATATTTTGTTCATTTGATCTAAACAAAGATGGTATATTGCAGCAACAAGAGTGGAAAACGTAATTATAATTTATCTTTTTTATACGTAACAAATCAAACAAACAATATTTTAATTGCATATAGTCCTGGAGAATTACGTAATGGGCTTGCTGTTAAAAATGTGAGCATATATATATAAATACAATACTAGTGTTGTAAGTAAAGTTGATCTATAATATGTAACTTTAATTTCAATTCCAAATTCTAAATACTACAGAAAATTGGATCCATAATTAATCATACAATATATTATCAAAATTCAATTAATGAAATGAAGCAGTGTTTCAAATTTGCAAGTGTACTGTTTTTTTTTTTTTATTATTTTTATTAATTTCAAATCATCAAAATATCAATTTATATTGATTTAAGATTATTTCTGAATACTTATTTTCATGATGAATTTTATCTGTTTATTACCAAACTGGAATTATATAAGCACATGAAAACTGAATATGGAAAATATAATAAATTGAACAAACATTTTTATTCATTAATTCTTGGTTAATAATTTGATTTTAAATTTTTGATTTAAAGAGATGGGCATATTTTTTTATGATTTAGAATTTGGGATTGCTAAGACTGAAATAATGAAAATAATATCATTAGGATTTAAGATTTAAATTTATCTTAAATTTATCTTGATACAATGATATATTTTATATAATATAATTTTTACATTACATAAAAAATAGTAATTATCATGATAAAATATATGAGATAATTTTAAGAATCTAGAATAAAATTTTCAATTCAAATTTTCAATCAGAATTTTTTGTATCAATATTGCAATTTTAACGAATTAAATATAATCATATAATTTATTTGATTTATTGAACAGATTCTGTGATTGGTTACGAGTGATACTTGAACCTGTAGATGCACTTTTGATTATAGACGTTCAAAATGATTTTATTGATGGGTCTTTAGCCCTTCGTGCTTGTGAAGCCAAACAGGATGGAGTCGATGTAGTGGAACCAATTAATTATTTATTAAAAAATGGATTTTTCGATAAAATTATTTATTCGTTAGATTGGCATCCAGAAAATCATATCAGTTTTTATGAAAATTTACATTTACGAGAATTACATCCAGATTCAAAGGTATATAAAAAAGTTAAAATTTATAATTTTATTGCAGTAAAATTGAATATTTTTCTTGAACAAAATAGATAAAAAATTATACAAATGAATGAATCAGCATTTGTTGTATTATGACAAGAATATTTAAAATTAATATTATTGTTTGATCATTTCGATATTAATTTTAAATGTATAAAAATTTTCGTTTTAGATTAAAAATAATTTACATATATTACATATATTCTTTTCGTTTCGTAAAATAAAAATTATTTAAACATTTTTTTAAGAAAAAAAATATCATTCTTCTTTTTTTTAAGAAAAAAAAATGTCATTCTTCAAACAAAATATTTTTAATTATGTATAAGGTAACAAAAGACAATGCCAAGCCATTTGATACAGTGGTTTTTGCGGATCCTTATTCGGAACAGATACTATGGCCTAAGCATTGTGTAATGAATACATGGGGATCTCAATTGCATAAAAATCTTTTGATTACACCTAATTCTGTGCAGGTATTTTAAATCATTTTCAGAGCGAAAAATTTAAATTTAAATTTTGTAAAAAAAATGCGTTGACTATGATTAACTTTGTTTTTTAGGTACGTAAAGGTCAAAATTCAGATATGGAGGCTTATTCCGTATTTTACGATAATAATGATAAAGAAACAATGGAACTGCAAAAAATTCTAAATGAATTAGGTGCGACACGGATCTTCGTATGTGGCCTCGCTTATGATGTTTGTATTAAATTTACATGTTTAGATGGACTTCAATTAGGCCATGCTTTGGCTGTTATTGATGATTGTTGTCGTGGTGTTTCGGTGCCTAATATTGAAAAAACTAAAAAACTAATCTATGAGAATGGAGGACTTATCACTAATAGTCACGATGTTCTTGAAATGATAAACGAGGGAAAACGAAGCCTTATTATGAGTCATCAAATTGCAAAAGCAATGATTTGTTGCCATGCAGAAAATTGTATGAATTAATATCGTACAATTAATATACACATATATCCTGTTTCAGAAACAGGACTTGTATATAATACAATACTGTAAATGGTTCGTTAAAAACGCTTTAAATTTTTTAAAATATTTATTAGATTTATTTTATTAAGATTCTTTTCTTATACTTATTAATCATTCCTAGTTCATTGTACTTAATTATTAAATTTTATTATAAGTTTTATTATTTAATAATAACTTATATTATTAAATAATCGATATTTATATCGATATAGTAATAATGATATAATAATTATATCATTGTATAAATTAATTTCAATATTAATTGAACTTAACATGCAGTACTTATATATGTATATATTTGATATTATATTAAGTATATTGTGTTTACTTTATTTTTATATACATGTATTATTTTTTTTAACGTTATTAAATATGAATTTTTGAAATCAAATAAATATATATGCAATAAATACAATGAATTACACGTTATTAAATATTAGTTATTACATTTAATGCTATTCGTTCAACATTTTTGCAGTTTTCTCAATTTTTTTTGCTGAATCATCATCTTTTGTCAATTTACAAGCATATTTGTGTCTTGCGCCACAATCATCACTTTGATAAGAGTACAATCTAGATGTAGAATTGTAAGATAATTTTAAACATCTAAAAATGCATTAAGTAAAAAAACGAAATAAATATTTATCTAAATTGAACTTACAATATTTTAAAATTAAATTTTCATTAATAATTATTAATCATTAAATGTATTTTTCAAATTTATAATTTTTGATATTAAAAAATAATCTTACCTGCCATCACCAGGAACAGTGTATTTAGTATTTTGATAAACTGGTTTTGCACTACTAGCCCAGATCCAAAGAAGACCTGGATTTAATCCTCCTGTCCAAAAGGTTTTACCTTTTAATTTAGAATTCGTTTGTAAATTAACTATTACGTCGTGTTTTTCATTATTAGTATCAAATTCTAATAATTGGCCGCCCATTCCTCGACAAAGACTTGCTGACGACTTCCAATCGAATTCACGATTGCTAAAGTGATAGCAATTCTGGCCGATTTTGGAATAATTAGTGGGACAAGATTCTAAGGATGATAACGAAGAATTTTTGCAAAGATGAGAATTAATTAATCACTATAAATTAATTTATAAGATGAGAAATGAGAAAAATTTAAAACTTGCCTTTTTTGTTGATATTTCCAGAAATTACATAATACAGAAGTTCTTCTGCTCTTTTAAGACGATTTTCTAAAAAATCTACTCTGTAGACAAGTTTCTCTATCGCACCTTTATATCATAGAAGATAATTTATATAATTCTAAATAGAAAAATAATTATTCTATTACCATTTTTTTATTATAATTTTACCAAGTAAATAGAGATCTGTTTCAGAGACTTCTCGTTTGTTTGGCATCGATATTTTGCTCGTAACAGTTAAGCTTTTATCTCCCAATTTCATCACTTTCGACATTCTGGTTATTTTTGAATCGGAAATAGTCCAGTTTTCTAGAATTTCACCCCATATTCCTAATGGTTCAATCATTGAAACGTTAAGTGAATTTATAGCGGATACCGAATATAAATTATCTAAAAATATGAATAATCTTATTAAAAGATATATATTTTTATATAAAGAATTTAATCCTTTTCGTATACCTGGAATTTCCATAATACATAATTGAAAGAGTAACATGGAAAGTAAGCAAAAAGATAGTTTATGTTTCATGGTACACCTGAAAATAAGGAGAAATTCGATTGCGAAGCAGAGATATCTTTAACTTTCTTTAAGAAAGTTTAAATAGTTGGAACGATCGATAGATCATTCGAATCATTCTTGAACATTTCTTCAATGTTCTTTTAAATATTCTAATTAATATTCAATTGTTAATAATTATATTCCTTTAAATATTCTTAACATCTTAATTTGATATTCCTTTCATTTATTATAAAAAGTAAATGATATATAAATGTAAATGATTATATTTTTACAGACAACTCAGATGAATTATCAGATTAATTATTATTTACAAAATTAATTTAAGAAAAGAAAAAAAAATATATCAGGAAAGATGCAATACAGCGATAAAAGATTAAGATGCATTACGTACGTATATATCTATAAAATAAAGACGACCTCTTAATTGTTATCATACCACATTCATTTCTTCTTGAATATTGCTCAGTTGCTCGATCCACTTTCGTTCATGAGCGAAGTAAGACTATCGAGAGTCGAGGTTCGTGCGAGACACTTTCTCTCTCTCCTCTTCGAAAAAATGAGTCACTTTCTTTATTAAATTTGGCCGTTATGTTTCACGCTTTTACGCGATTCGTTCTCATGGTCAAAATTTCTTCCCTCCTCGTTCATTTAAAATTTTAATCAAATCAAAACTTACTTTGATTATCTTCTCGAAGATTTTAGAAATTTTAGAATCGTATATATTGTATTAAATTACACAACTCGAAAAATAAGAATAACACGAAGAATTCGTAAAAGTATCGTTCCACTGACACGATTCTTCAGATGAAACGAAATTTTATCTTCTTCTTGACAGGTGATCGTCGAGTTAAATGTAAATTAAAAAAACTTCATCATTTCTTAATTTTTTGTATTTCTTTAATAAAACAACTATGGATAATAAAGAACGTATTTGCATTATCATTCGATGCATTATCTCCAACTAATATACATTTTATATGTACATTGATTTAAAATTCGTTATAATCTGGCAACGATACAGAACATTTTAACATTTGTCTGCTTATTAAAGGAATTTATTTATTGAAATAACCTATCGATGAATATTTTCTCGTTCGATGGTATAATAAATTGGAACCATTTTTTCTCTTTCAGTCTTTCTCGTTTCATGATTAAAAATACACGGTAAGATTAAGTCGTTCGTTCCCGATCTGACTGTTTCTGGACATTGTTTCCGCCGTTACTTCCACGCTATCCACTGTCTAAAACAAAAAAAGAAAATAATAATGATAAACCATAACGATAAGTCGTATTAATTGTGCACTATTGTTTATCGGAATACATAATACATATATATATTAATACATATATATATATATTAATACATATATAATAATAATACATATATATATATATATATATTTTCGTAGAATAGAAAGGCATANATATATGTATTTTCGTAGAATAGAAAGGCATACCCTGTCATCATCGTCCCAGGATAATTTTTTAACTCTCTGTGAAACGGAGCAAGCAGGCCACGCGGGCAACGCCAACGAATCTGGAACATCTCCGGAATAATTGGAAGATTGGCAAGAGCTAGCGTTCAAATTTGTTTTCGCGCTTAAGTCATTCATGTTTTGTACTAGACCACCGACGTTAGGTATGTTGGAGGTTGCAGACAAACCTGGAGGATTTGGCGCCGGGGCTATCTTGTGTCTCGCGTAAACAGGTATTTGTCTGGCTGACGTTACACCTAATTTGTACAAAAACAATATAAAATGATTCCAATCATTGATTGAACGAACAATTATTTCTTTATAATTATTTATTTACTTTTAATCGTGGCATTATAATTCCTCGCTCCGAAAACAGGATTTTCAACATCGCCACTGTCGTTATTCGCCGTCTGAGATTCGCCGTTGATGTTATCGTCGACGATCTCTCGATCGACACGATTCATTTCCTCTGAATCGTCCCCGGCCTCCTCCTCCCCGTTCTCCTCGATATTGTGCGCATCCTCGGCACGAGTTCCTCTTCGAGGACCAACTTCCAGAGCGTCTTGGAGCATGTTTGCCCCGAGCACTTGCGGTGTCGGGCTCAGGGCAGAGGGGACCGGCGATTTTTCTCGATAACCGGTCCCGACCGAGCTCACGGACCCGCTCGTCTTTGGTCTTTTGCTTTTACGTGAAAAATGTGGAAAAAAAATGTAGAAAAATTTGGGAGGAAAGGAATACAAGTTACATTAAAGATTTTTCTTTTAATTTAAAGACATTACTTACTTTTTGTATATGTACAATATCAAAACAAGTATTATAACACCAAGGAGACCCAAAACAGCGCCGAAAACGGCGACAAGGAGGACGCTGCTTCCCAACCAGGCGGGTGCGGCTCTCGCGGCTATCGGCAAGGATCCGCTATTCGGCACGTGCACGATCACCGGGATCATGCTGGATCTTGAGAGAGAGAATGAGAGAGAGAGAAGAAAATTGGAAGGAATTATAAATTTGAATTACGAAGTGCGGATAAAATTAATTTTATTCATTGACTGTTTGTTCAATAACCTGGGGGGGCGGCCAGAATCGGAAGCCACGGCCACTAATCTGGCCAAGGAACCGTTAACCGTTGCTACCGATCTGAGAATTAATTCTCCATTGTCACGTATCTCGAAAGATCTGAATTACAATTGATTTTATTTCATTATTTATTTCATCAATATTAAAATTATTACGAGGAAATATATCATAATACGTAATTTGTTGTACGTATATATATATATATATATATATATATACATATATTGTTGTCATACCTTGCATCTGGACCTCTAAGAGATAAACTAATTTTGTCGTCTCTGTCACCATCGGCAGCTTCTAACTTTCCTGAAAAATATTAAAGATATTAATTCGTGAAAAAAGAAATGTAAAAGTAGGGGAGAAAATTGGCTCACCGACAATGGATCCTTCTCTCGATGTCGCTGCGTGGAATTCGTATCTAGGATGACGAAACCGAGGTTCCCATTCGTTCACATCCTCGACAGAAACGTTCACGCGTGAAGTGTCGTTCTGTTATTGTACAACGTGTATACAAATATCCTTGCATTATTTCCAATTCCAAAATTAATTATTATCGTTTTCGTTAAATTTTTACTCTCTAAAATGTAATTTTGAACGGCCGATTTTCAAGAATTTTGAAAAAATAAAAGAAAAGAAATTGTACACGCACGTGATGGCCGTCGGTAACGCGAACCAGAAAACTGTGCTGTACCCTCCTCTCGTAATCCAGAGTACCCTTCAAAATCAATTCGCCGGAATTGGTGATGGAGAATCTCTCGAGATCTTCAATTGCCCCCACCAGCCAAAATCTTAAATTCTGAAAGTAGTTGAAAAAAAGAAGAAAATTCGTGGAAAGAGAGGAATTGTTAATCGATCCTGATCTTAACAAAAAAAAAAAAAAATCTGACTTACGGAATCTAATTTATTCACCCCTGTCGTTAACAGAACACTTCCTGGAGGAGTGTTTTCTGGGATAGTGGTTTGATGATCCCTTCGTATAAATTTGACAGGTAACCTTCCACCTAATTTATAATAATGTAATAATAATTATGTGTTTATAATAGTTAAATAATTTGTTATAATTTATAATAATGATGATTTATAATAATGAAAATTGAAAGAAATAGAAGAGATTATCTTCACCAGCGGTGGGTTCGACGTTCCAATCGGTCTCCCGAGAAACAACTATGGTGGAAAGAGCGTATTTATCCGGATTGTCCAATTGCGTAGCCTGGAAACAAAACAGGGATAAGAAATTTAGACATATCATTGAAGTTTAATTTATTAAAGAATTTGTATTGCGAGGATGTTTGCCTTGACGACGATCGTTGCTGGGGACAAGAGTTCGTGTTCGTATAACGGCCGCGTTATGGCAACCTCGGCTGTTTCCGGATTCAGGGTGAGAAATGGAAGAATACCTCCTTGAATCGTGTACTTGACGGGAGCGTTAATTCCTACGTCTTGATCCATCGCTTTTATCGCCATTGGATCTACCTTCAGTGTCTTTCTCTGGGAAAAAAGAAAAAAAGTGAGATTTATAGCTTAACTTGATTATTATTTTAATCAATCTTTAATCCATCGCGCTTTTTCGCTCGACCAAATCAACAACTCGAGACCGATTTTCCGATTATGTTCGAATTTTTTAACTCGAAATAATTTCACCTCATCTTTATTTTTATGTAAAGAGAGAAAATTTGTCGAATAAATTAAACTTTGTATATATTGTTGTTTCGCTCGATATTTTATAAAGATCGCTGAAATGCATCCATCACTAACTAAAATGTCTTTTACTCTTCTCATCTCTTAAGAGCAAACCTTGTATAATGTAATTTTCTCTCTATTATCCTTATTTTTTACACCTCTTACTTTATCTCTATCTTCATCATTGCTTTCCTTCCTTCTATCGTCAATTTTTTTACGAATAGCAATACAGAATAGCAATTTCGTCGAATTCAATAACGAAAAATCATCAAAACTCAAAAACTTTGAAGGTAATATTCCTATTGCCTACGACCAATGTCGAAGATGTCCGATCTAATTTGAGATAAAAAAATTTATCTATTCGACAATATATTATTCTACATTTCGTAAGATTATACGTAGAGTTTAAGAATCAATTCACAAAGCGATATTCTAAAAAAATCGATCGTAAATAAATATTGTCGCTGATCGAATTCGAGCGCAAAGGATTAATAATAATAATAATAATAAAAATTGTGTACCGTTTTAATGTTTCGAGGAACGAGAATTTTGTATTGGTCACTTTGAAAGGCAGGATTTTGGTCATCCGCGTCGATGACGTTGACGTAAAGTGTCGTAGCGGATGATTTTGGCGGGTTACCTTGATCCTAGACGATATTAGGTTACATTTTAATAAAGTTCATCAATCGTCCTTAAGAGACGATTCAAAAACGATTAATGGCTCACTTGTGCGCGTATATCTACAGAGAAATTGGCGAGTGTTTCGTAATCCAGTGGTTTCCTTAGGACCAGAGTACCTTCTAAAGCGTTTACGAACACAAAGTAATCCTAAAAAAAGGAAAAAGAAATGAAAGATCTCTTTCATTCAAAGGATCAAGAGAACGAAAAATGGTACCGAGTGTGGTCCAGGCAAAACTGCATATTGTACGGTAGAAAATGGTCCTGGTTGATCTGCATCCACGGCTCTTACACCTTGAAGAACCCTCGTACCCACCACTGTGACCTATTTTAATATTACAATATTCATCAATAATTACAAAGAAAAAATATGTATATATATATATATAATAATATATATATAAATATTATAAATATATATATATAATAAATAAATATAAATATAAATATAAATATAAATATATATATATATATATATAATAAATAAGTATATATATATATATATATATATAATAAATAAATATATATATAATAATATATGTAATATATAGCTCTTGAAGAATCCTCATACTCACCATATATAATAATCATCAATAACTACAAAGAAAAAAATATAAATATCTTATATATTATTATATATAATAATACATGGCTCTTACACCTTGAAGAATTTTCATATCCATCATATATAATAATCATCAATAACTATAAAGAAAAAAAAATATATATATGTATAAATATCTTATATATTATTATATATAATAATACACGGCTCTTATATCTTGAAGAATTCTCATATCCACCATATATAATAATCATCAATAACTATAAAAAAAAGAAGATATATATATATAAATATCTTATATATTATTATATATAATAATATAGACAGCTCTTATACCTTGAAAAATCCTCGTACCCAACATTGTGACTTATTTCAGTTATTAACAATAATCATCAATAATTACAAAGAAAAAAAGATATATATATAAATATCTTATAAATTATTATATATAATAATATATGCAATACACGGCTCTTACAGAGGATTCTTGACTCTCTTATATATATATAAGAAAAAAAAGAAAAAAGTTTGCAAAAACGAAAGTTTATGGAAAAAAGTTAAGTCCCTCACCTCGGAGATGTTTAAGACGTAAGGCGCATTCACAAATTGAGGCGCGTTATCATTGGCGTCAGTCACGCGAATGTTGACCGGTATCACGAAGCCCTGAAACAAATGAAAATAATTGGGAACGATGTTTCTGTTGCTCGATTATTCGTAATAGCACGCGCAAGCACGTGTAAAGATGCAAGTACAGGGTCTAAAGTGTGTTTCCTCTCGCAGATCACGTTCACGTAAACGCTCGCGGGCCCATCCACGCCCTCCTTGTCCAGGGGTCTGATAAGAGTTAAATTCTTCGAGTAGGCGGAGAAAGTGACGGGGCTGTCGAGTTCTTGAAGCCTGAGCTCGATGTCGCCCTGGGGCCCGGGGTCGCCCAACACCCCGAGCACGCCCACAGTGTCACCGACCGGCAAATCTTCGCCTACGAAGAGGTGTGCGGCGGTTGCGCCGTTCTCCAAGAAACATCTCGCGTCACGGATCACTTAAAGATAAATAAATATCATTGAAATTAAAATCGGACAGAGAATACGTGAGGTGAAAAAGTATTGATGATATATACATGTGAAATCTTTGTTGGGGAAAAAATTATTGTTGAAAGATACGAGGAAAAGGAAGAGGAGGAGTTTCGAGCGAGTCGGAAATGATAGGTAAGAAAGTTGAAAAAACAGGTTACAACCGTGTAGAGAGACGATATTTCTTTGGCCGCTTCGAGCGTAGAACGAATCGTGTTCCTTCGATCCACATCCAGGTATCGTGCGGTTTTTGGGTTTCCGGAGTTTTTTGTGAAGCGATTCACCACTGATCTCTCTCTTATTATTAACTTATCCAAACTTTTCTTCGTACTTTTATTCTTATTCGACAGTTATGCATGGAGAGAAAAACATATTTGAGAATATTTTGAAAATTTCTCTTATGCTAATTAGTCTTTTCGAGTCTTTTCTTAATTAGACGACTTCTTTAAGTGGAAATCTTTGGCTTATTTTCCTTATTTCCGTCGTATCAAAGAAGAGTAGAATAATTTATATTTATCGAAACTTTCCTTTATATCTTATTCGTTTAAAGAGAGTTACGCACGGAGAAAAACAAATTTGAGGGTACCATTTTATGAAAATTTCTCTTATGCTAATTACTTACGAGTCTTTTCTTAATTGAACGACTTCTTTAAGTGGAAATCTTTGACTTATTTTCCTTCTTTTTCGTCGTATCAAAAGAAGAGTTGAACTTATTGAAACTTTCAACGACTTGTTTGTTTAAAGACAGTTACATGTGAAGTAAAAACAAATTTGAGGTTACCATAAAAATTTCTCTTATTCTAATTACTTTCGATTCTTTTCTTAATTGGGCAGAAGACTTCCTTGGATGGAAGTCTCCGACTTATTCAAATCGTATCAAAAAGAAAAAGTAGAATAACATATGCAACGACTTCTTTAGAAGGGAAAAACATGATAATCGTTCGTAATAAGATCGAGACGAGCAATGTTAAGCGATCATTGCCTCTAATTCGTCGTGCATCGAAGCTCCTCTTGTCCGTTATTTCTTCGACTTAACGGTGTTATTTGTGCCGTTTTTACATCTATTGAAATAAATTAATAATTAATCGATAACTAATAATCTGTAAAAAACGAGAAACAGAAATTAAAATTCATCTAGAATCTATGAAAAAAAGAAAATAATCTAATCTTACAACTAATTTTCGATTCGTAACATCGAAACATCGTAATTTCCCTTTTATTCCAACGTGGATACAAATTCAAATATTAAACCAACTATACCACGATGTTTTTGTTTCCAATCAAAGCACCGTAATATTATATATCCATATTAGAAATTCACGTTACAAACGAGTGCTACGAGTGTTATTTATATACGTGAATATGTACGTCACATATACGAAAATCCGACACCGAACACACGTATTACTTGACGCATGCGCGTAGTAGAAAAAAAACGCGTGTGCACAGAAGTCATTTAACAGGCGCGCGTGCACGAGGGGTTAGACGTGTGCGCTCCCTTGGAGCGAAGTTCCGCTAGCTCACGGCGTATCGACGATGCAACGTTCCGCGGTTGCTTTTCGTAATCTTTTTTCCCTCCACAGTCGAAGACTTTTCCAGAAAAAATTACACGCATATTACCATATATATATATATATATATATATATATATATATATCGTTGCTTTCAATTCAAGGAAATTTACACCTCTCTACGTTTATCCACTCTTTCGATGGATGAAATTTATTACGGATAATAAATGGAAATGGTACTTAATCGTACATGAGCTCGATTGTGTGCACGATGAGGATCGCTTAATAAAAACAATAACTCCGAAACTTTATATAATAATAACTTTGAAACTTTATTTTATAGATACCGGGATCGTTTCGAATATTACGCTTCGATGCTCGAGCTAATAAAGCGGAACGAATTTATTCGTTTTAACCGTCGTAGAAAAAGGGGCTAATGCGAGTTCACACGATTATTACCAAGTGAAAAAGTAAACGCACGTTTAAGCGTCGTCTGAATGTTTAAATTTCTCGTCTATCCAGATAACGAGACACGTAAATGAAAGGCCTATGATTCCACAACCGTCCCTATGAGTCTCTTGACTCTAACAACGCGTTATAGTGTCTTATCACGAAGCTTGAGTTGTCAGTTGAGGAAAACACGCGTTGAGGAACAAACTCTTAATCGAATTTGACTTTATTTTACTCAGCACGGAAAGAGTTCGTAAAAAGAATGGCGAAACGGGGTAGCGAAAATATATCGCCGCTTCTCTTTTAACACGGCCCAATTATCGTGCGTGCAAAAAATGGCCGCCAATTTCTACGAATGTAACGGGAAGAGAAGAGACACGTTAAAACCATATCTCGATTTTCGCAATGGAACCACTTTCTAAGTCATTCGATCCTTTATCCTCTGGTGGATATGTCGCGAGAATCGTCGAAGGGAAACGGACTGTTAAGATCATTGCGCAACATGATTGCGATTTCTTTAAAAGCGATGCTCTTCGATTCGACGTTTCTATATTTATGCAATAAGTTTATAATTTGAATCAGAGGCACAAAGTGTTTATATTCAATTTTTGGAATATAAATTCGGTTTTTATCTTCTGATAGATATGTCGTGAAAGGAAACGGATTGCTAAGATTACTATGCAATATGATTACGATTTCTTCGATTCGACGTTTTTACGTTTATGCAATAAATTTATAATTTGCTTTGAATCAGATGCGCAATGTGTTTCCAATTTTTGGAATATAAATTCGATCTTTATCCTCTGATAAATATATCCTGAGAATCACCAAAGGATTGCTAAGATTATTATGATCACGATTTCTTCGATTCGACGTTTCTACGTTTCTATGCAATAAATTTACAACTTGCTCGAGAGAGACGAGGGGCGCAAAGTGTCCACAATTCTTCTAGGATACAAATTCGATCTGTTCCATCTTAGAGCCGCAATTTTCCTCCTCGCGATCGTTCGCACTTAATCCCGGACGTGTAACGCAGATTTCACTCTCCACCCCTATGAATTTTTATCACGAAATCTCGTAAAAAACCCATTTGGATCTGACATCGGTGTCTAGTTTTCACTCTATAACTCTATAACATATAAATGGCAACTCGGCCTTGGAGGATCCTCGACTTGTAATTGAAACTTTTTCATTATTATTATAACTTTTTCATTCATTCATTTTGATTATTTAATTCTCTTGTTGTACTCTTTCTTGCAGAGAATTTTATTAGTGCTTATAGTCGTTTATAAATGGAGATAACATATATTAATATTTATAAAGTAAATATCAATATGTTAAAATATATAATTTTCGAAGATTTAAGATCCTTGATAGAATATGAAAAATCATGTGAAAAAAAAAATTATTGATCGTGTGAAGAGCAATTGATACATTTCCATGTGAAGAGGAATTGATAAATTTCCATGTGAAGAGGAATTGATAAATTTCCGTGTGAAGAGGAATTGATAAATTTTTCATAAAATTCAATTTCTCAAAGATTCCGACTAAAATCTTCGACTTTTTATTAGGAGAATATGATATATAAAGAGGTGGCAGGCAATATTTTCCTTAAAATTCAATTTTTCAAAAATTTTGACAATATTTTCGACTTTGTATCATGAGAATATAACTTGACAGGTGAAATTCGAGAAATTTTTCCAAGAATTTTGGCAGTTCCTGGAAATGACGTCAAATTCCAGGAAATTTCGAATTGATAAAGAAGAGGAATGTGAATTTGTGAAGAGGAATTGATAAATTTCCGTGTGAAGAGGAATTGATAAATTTGGGTGTGAAGAGAATTGATAAATGAAAAAAAGTCAAAAAATGATAATATGGCAAAATAAAAAGGTAAATATAAGGTAAGTATATCAAATTTAAGATCCAATAAAGGCGGCGCGCGATTAAGCATCTCGATCAAAGCGGAATCAAAAGGGGGAGGGGGAGGGACGGTCGGATTGTGGTTCCGTGGCGAAGGAGATAGCGTGAGAATACCGAAGGGAAGACCCACATTGTCCCGCGTGTAAATGCAGCGTGTAACAGAGAATGGGCAGGATCCTCAGAATATTCCGTCTCATGGCGATCCAAGGACATCCTTCATCGGTTCGGGCAACGGCCGACGCATCTGAAAAATTTTATTAAACATGACTAATGAAACAGCTGCTCGTAAAATTAGCAAGCACTCGTCCATAAAACATATATTATCAAAATATAATATATTTGTAAAAAAGCATGGTTTCAATTTTTCTTCTCTTCTAAAGACTCGATTTGTTAACTCTACGATTGATTTAATTCAATTAATTCAATAAAATTTAATTTTTTAATATTGATTGATTATAAATCATTAATATTTTTATTTTTAGTAAGAATAGAATTTTTTCAATAATTATTATTTATAGAATTAGATATATAGATTTATATATATTCTTCAAATAAGAATATATATAATGGATCGATTTTTTTATTCAATGATTTTATTTTTAATTTCATATATATATATATATATATTAATTTTAAGACCAAATACATTATCAATTATTTTAAGATGAGATGGTTTAGGATTAATTTCATTTTAATACTATATTATATAAAAATAAAATCTTTTACTTCAAGAATAGTAACTATTATTTTAAATCTTGTTGGTGATTCAGGATTATTAATAATATGTTTTAATAATATGTATTTATTATTAATAATAATGTTTTGTAGCTTGTTTTGGGACGATGGAATTTAATATCGATTTAAAAATCGAAAAATCTCCCGAAAACCGGTGAAACCGTTAATCGAGGTATCGTTAATCGAAGTAGCGTGACTACTGAACAATGCCCTTCCAACGAACGAGAAAACGAGGGCGCAAACATTTGTCGGGGATCGATGTCGAATCCAAAGAGCGGCGACGATATCGAAGAGAGAGAGAGAGAGAGAGAGAGAAAAAAAGAAAAAGGAAAAAAACAGAGACTGTACAGAGGAAACTATAGCGAACATAACGCGTGGTTAGAAAGCATGCGAAGAAACTTTGCTTTATTACGTGAAACCTAGATACGTGGAACGACATTAGGGGCAGTTAGGTGGGGGTGGCGAGAGCGATAGTTTGTCCATTTGCCTCCTTCGAAAGCAAAGGAAGGTAAGGTAAAGGTGAGTCGAATCGCGGAGGTAAAAGTAGAAACTCCGCAAAAAAGAAAAAACATTAAGGAATTTATTAGGGAAATCTCACTTATAATACTTTTATCAAACTGATTCGAATAAAATAAAACAATAAGATTTACGAAGGATTGAACCGTCTCTCTTACATCCTTTTACCCCTTTTCTTCTTCTTCTCAATTCCAAGGCTCCGTTTCGTTCGAACTGGGAATCGTTATCGTAAGATCAAATCGTTATCGTACTCGAGAAGATTACGAGAGAGAAGATTAGAGAGAGCCGTGTCTTGGAGCCGATCCCCCTCGATCGAGTGGGAAGAAAACAAAGAAAATTAATCCCCGGTGGAAGGAAGGGATCTGTGGCGGGTATCATTCATCACCACGGTGGATAACGAATCCATAAGCCGGATACGTTATGTGGGCCACGATACTTGTCAAATTCACCGACCGTAAATTCACAGCGCGCGCCGCCATCACGGCCAACCGGCGTAAAATCCTCCAACGATCCCGATTCCGCTCAAGAATCGCGGCCGACGATGAATCACTCCGCTCCTTCTTCCTCCCCAGCGCGCCTCTGCCGCCACTTTCGCGATCGAAACTGCGTCGAAATCGATTCTTTTCTTTCTTTTTTTTTTTTTTTTTTCGGAAAGACGAAGGAGGAGCACGATTTAATCACATCGAAACGATAAATTTTATTAATTTATCGCCAATTTCGAAGAATATTACGATAAGGTTCTATTTAGTTAGAGGATTGAAAAGAAACCATGTTAACATTCTCCTTTCTTTTTCTTCTTCTTGCCAATTAGTTCGAATGAAATTTATATTAAGATTACAATCCTCCAGCTGCCTCGTTCACTTACCACAATTCCCTTCGACGATCGCTCCTCGTTATCATCCTCCAGAGCAGCGTCTCCCTCAGTGTATTTCTCGAATCGGCATCGTTGACACTTGGACCGACTTTTTCCTTTATTTTTCTTAAGAAAGATACATTTCTCTTCACAAAGTTGAACACTGTTAAATTTTTTTGACCGGCTCGATTCACAGATGTATATCACGAATCGGGAGAAAAGAGGAGAAAGAGGGAGAATTTTGAAAAAAATTTTCACTATCTTTCACCGCGTCACATCTTCTTCCTCGATCGTTCGAATCTATCGGCGGCGATCGATTCGAATATCGAATGGGGAAGAGGAAGAAAGAGAGTAACCACCTGTCCCGACTTTTGACCGGCCGCTGCGAAACACGGACGAGCAAAGAGACGCGGTAGACCGTCACTCGGGAAGTCGGTTCGCTCCATTGTTGGGAAGGGGGGAACTGGGCGACCAACCGAGCGCCTTCCTGGCCCCTGCCTCGAACAGGTGTTTACTTTCGTTGGCAGGAAATTGGACGTGTCTACGTGTCCGCTCCACACACGCGACTGGCCCCTGCCCTGCCCTTTTCCTCCTCTCTTCACCGCCGAAATTCCGTCTATGGGAAAAACTCGTCTATGGGTAACAGAAAATTTCGAATTCGATTCTATATTCCGCGTATCTCTCTCACTGATCGATTTACTTTCGATCTCTCTGATCGATTTAATTTTAACCAAAAGTTAACCCTTTGCGTTCGAATTCTATGGGAAAAATTCGTCCACGGTAACAGAAAATCCTCTGTAACTCTCTGATCGATTTACTTTTAACCAAAAGTTAACTCTTTGCGTTCGAATTCTATGGGAAAAAACCGTCCACGATAACAGAAAATTTCGAATTCGATTCTCTATTCCGTGTATCTCTCTGATCGATTTACTTTTAATCAAGGTTAACTCTTTGCGTTCGAATTTTATGGGAAAAACCTGTCCACGGTAACAGAAAATCCTCTGTAACTCTCTGATTGATTTACTTTTAACCAAAGTTAACCCTTTGCGTTCGAATTCTATGGGAAAAACCCATTCACAGTAATAGAAAATTTCGAATTCGATTCTCTATTCCGTGTATCTCTCTGATCGATTTACTTTTAACCAAGGTTAACTCTGCGTTCAAATTCTATGGGAAAAACTCGTCCACAGTAACAGAAAATTTCGAATTCGATTCTCTATTCCGTGTATCTCTCTGATCGATTTACTTTTAAGCAAGATTAACCCTTTGCGCTTCAACGGTGACTTTCGGTCACCAGTGGGATTGATGCGGCAACTTGAACGGCGACAATATTTATTTACGTTTGATTTTTTAGAATATCGCTTCATAAATAGGTTCCTAAGCTCTTTACGTGTAATCTTATGAGGTGTAGAATAATATATTGTTGAATGGCTAGATTTTTTATCTCAAATTAGACGGTGATCGTGAGTCGAACGACATCTTCGGCGTTAGTCCGAGTTCGACAGTCGTGGGAATAGAAATATTATTTTCAAAGTTTTTGAGATTTGTAAGCGTGGAGTACGGTAATGAAATTAGTTGAAGCGAAGATGAGTTTGATTTTTCGTTATCGAATGACAAAATTACTTTTATCCGTAAAGAAATTAACGATAGAGAAA
>NW_025222452.1:1003676-1133258 GCF_014066325.1 Apis laboriosa
ATATATATATATATATAATGTCTGAGAGAGAGAAAGAATATATGGAATAATTATTCACTTGGAACGAATGAGTTTCTCCAAGGGAGTTGCGGCCATGTCCGTGCATTCTTTGCTCGGCCCCTCCAACTCCGAATCATTTCCGGAATTTGACCTGGTGTCGACGGTCAGAATGGCATGGCTTCCACCGCAAGTGAAGTATTGGATCTCGAAGCTTAGAAGGCGAAAGATGGGAAAAAGGTTTTTAAAATAAAAATTAAAATAAAAATTTCTCTCGACTTCTTTCCCTTCCTCTCTCTCTCTTACCGTCGCTCCGCGTGATAATTTCTGAGCAGCTCGCGATTCGTATTGAACAGGACGCCGTGATGGCCGTTGCAAAGGGTGACCCAAATCGGCAAATTGGGGGTCTTCAAGCGGGAGCCGGGTTGTTTATTCGATTGTCCGTCGCCCTCGTGCACCAGGAATCCTACCTCGCTCCTGGCGAGGACGCCCCATTGCGGTACAGCCTTGAAAGTAAAAATCGAGAGAAAGAGGAGGAGGAGGAGGAGGAGGAGGAAACTTACGTATGTGTTTTCATCCCCAACGTGCAACACCCCGTTGTGAAGGTGAGGGGAGGCACGGCCCGTCAACGAGAAGATCACCACGCTCGTGGAGCCCTCCTCCGGGCAACCGCTCAACATCGAACCCCTTGGATTTTCCAGATCGATCTTCACTCTGGGAAAAGAATTTGTATTGTCGTTTATCGACTCGAGAAGGAGTAGAGGATGTTCATGCTTACTTGGAAAGCCCTCTGGAGAGTACAGCGCTGTACAGAAGCAATATAGCACCGGGACTACCCTCGTCTTGAAACTGTTGGATTACGGATCGTTATTGATATATATTCGAGAAATCGTGTTCGATAAACTTACCAAGTACAAGTATCGCTTCACGAATATCTCCAAGTCGTCCAAAGATTCAAATTCGAACAAATGGAGCTAGGAATTGGAAAATTCGTTCGATAT
The DNA here is from genome assembly GCF_014066325.1 of Apis laboriosa. Taxonomy (NCBI): domain Eukaryota; kingdom Metazoa; phylum Arthropoda; class Insecta; order Hymenoptera; family Apidae; genus Apis; species Apis laboriosa. The sequence goes on from NW_025222452.1 coordinate 1,004,675, forward strand.
ATTCTTGGATTCGCGAAGATGAAGAAGACACGATGATGATTATGAGGAGAGGTGAGTAATATCTTAGAGTAATCGTTTGTTCGAATTATTATTTTGAATCACTTTTTTAAAATTGCTTTCTAAAACTCGAAACAATTCGAATATCTTGGTAAATCTAACAGACAGAGAAAAAATAAATTCTGAAACACATCCAGAAATTTTCAATACATCCAAAGACACTTTGCTCGCGGATATAGACGATAGACATGCGACGATCAACAATCGAAAGAGTAGTGTTACAGAATTTAAAGTTCACTGAAATTTTATATGTGATTTCATTATTGAATTTGTTTCTCTTCGATAGACCTACTTCAAATGTTTTGTAAACGCACAATCACGTGTAATCAAATATATTCATTCAGCTATACTCATATTTCATTTATTTTATTTATTGTTTTCCACTGGCCAGTCAACAAGTAGAATTTCAAGAATCGATCGTATCGAGAATAAATGGCACGAGTTTTAAGGATTTTTATATACGTACGGTCTCCGTGAGACCATCTTGAAAGTATTGCACGCTGTGCTGCACATAGGGTGTCTCTTGCGGCAAGACAACCACCGCCGTGGACACGTTCTCGTTTCCGCTTTGATTCGACGAGCAACCGATATTTTGCACGGCAAACCCGCCCGCGCAACGCCAAATAATCTCCGCTATGGTGGACGTCAGCGCGTCGATCTGCCTGTCGTACGACGGTCTCAACAGGCTAGGTTAAACCAGCAAAAAGTAATGAAATTTCCTTTCGAGGAAAAAGAGAATAATAATAATAATAACAATCTTTTAAAAACCTTTCAGGGCCAACGTGGCTATCCTGTTTAGATTTGAAGAGGAAATGTTTGAGCATCACGGCTTGTACAGCCGTGACGAGGGCCCTGGTCGTGTTCCTCGGCGCTCGCAATCCAAACGCCAAGCTTTGCCCGTAAGGTCGCAACGTGAATCCGGTCCTCGCCCATTCCGGCCTCGGTGGGGTGGCACAACTTCCGAAAACCAACGTTCTTAGAGCCTGAGAAACGCGTTTGAACGTTTTTAAAAAATTCAAAAGGAAAAAGAAAAAGAAAGGCTCTACAAAGATCAACGAATTACCATGCATGTCTTCTCGTCGATTGGTTTGCCTCCGACGACAGCTGTTTTGGTCAACGTTCTCGTATTCCTGGGGTATATAATCTTTTCTGGAAAAAAAGAAAAGAAACAGATGTAGATGAAAACGTTGCTCGGTTAATTCTTTTCTTCGAGAAAATTCTCCACCTGGATACAACTCGTCGGGCTCCGCCATCAGAGCTGCACACCTCGCCGATCTGGTAGACAACGACATTGAAACGCGATCTTAATTCTTTTGAGCAGAGGAGGGATATATATATGTGTATATAAAAAAATAAAAAGAAAGAAAAGAAAACAGAGAAATCTTTCCACGAATGAATATTCAAAGACAAAGAAATAGATATGTATTTAAAGAAGATGTTTCAAATAGGGAAAGATGAAAAGTTGGAGAGATTATGTCACCGACGACGATGCTCACTGGCACAAGCCTCGCATCAAACTATCAAATATCAATTCGTGCCGAAATCCAGCCTTTTATATAAACCGATCCTAGGATAGGAAGGCGACCAAACTTTCGAGCCGCACGAAACGCGTCACTTTGGACGTCCAAAGACACTTTGCTCGCGGATATAGGCGATAGACATGCCCTAATAACGTCTATCCGTCGTATTTGCCGTGTAAACGACGTGTCTCGGTCTCATGCAACCTGCTCAATCCTTTTCTCTCAACGGCGCCCATAAGTAGCAAAATAGTTGCTTTTCCCCCTTTTCGTTCGGGGAATAAATTTCAAACGCGAACGTGAACGGTGCATTTTCATGAGATTTCATGCGCGCGAAGCATGGAAGCGCAGTTTCTCGCCAGTTTGGAATCATAGCGATATATAACACTGTTACATATAACACTAATATTATACGTATTTATTATACACATCATGCCGAAGATCATTTTTAATAAAGAAAATTATACAAATCGAATCATTAAACATATATTAGATTTGGTAGATGGATATGAAAGTTGTCGCAAAATTGGATTAATAGGGATAAATTTTTCTGCGCAGTTGTTGTGCGCAATTACTCGAACCGTTGGATACAAAACTAGCTTCCGCAATCTTGTATCTGGAGCGGAGGTTAATTGACAACGGAAAATAGTATATCTTATTTTAAACCGTAATAATAATCCGTAAGTTTAACCGTAAAGTAATCACATATATCGGATCTGTACCTGTATGTCGTTTTTGTATCGTTGTTTCGCGTGACACGTGAACTTTAAAAAAACGTATAAACATACAAATACGTTACGAGAATCGGCCGCTCTTAACCTATTTTCTGTTACGAGATTCACTTCTCTCCTCGTATAAATACATAATAGTTTCGGTACCTGTCTCTGGTTATTTCTTTGTAAAAAAAAAAGTAACATCCTTCTTTTCCAGGAAAGAAAATTGAACCCTATTATCCAAATTTAATTTTAATCGAAAAAAAATGTCATTTTTTCTTTTAAATATCTATCATTCTTTCGTCCATCTCTATCAATCTATCGTCGTATGATACGAATAAAATACATCGCGAAATTCGTATAGAAGTAAAGAATAATCGAAATAGAATTTTGCACCATAAAATGATGTAATGACGGATCGTAATAACATCTTATTTTACAGACCAAGGAATAACGGGGATTTGCACTCTGACACGTACGTATATATGTACGTATATATATATATATATACAGTCTCGAACGTACTTTTCAGAATCGCGTGCTCGCGTGTAATCGAGTCTATCGAATTACGAATTCGCGTCGGAGCAAGCATCTGCATTTCCAGATTACACCTACCGATGTAATGCAGTTTAATTTGCCCTCCCCCCTCCAGAGATTCATTGATCTAATTCGAGCAGCTAGCACTTGACGATTCTTGACGACAAAGTCATCGATGAAACCATGTTTCGAGAGGATGAAATTTAATTCATTCGGTGAGTATTTTCCGCTTTCCACGCATTATTATATCGTATACGCGAGTAACGAGTACTATTACTATTTTAGTGCGTCGAACCGAGTTGAGATAAGATTATACGTGCTTACATTACGTGCTCGTAACTTTTGCATTTGTATCAAAGAAACGAAGGTTTCCTGCGTACAAAGGATAAGTTTTGAATAGTTTGGTTTTTTTTTTTTATCTATCGCGTATATATATTGAGTGAAATTTAGTGGATTAGCGATCGATAATTGGTGAGCAATAATAGCACGTGCGATGATAAATTGCAGTTTTGCGCGCAATTAGGAAAATTTGAAATTTTCGTCGCTGATCAATCATCAGGCGAATCAACGAAATCGCGTTTGGACGAGGAATCGTGTACCGATTCCTCGAGCATCGATCTTCTTAACTCAGTTTAAAGTTCATTTGCGAACAAGTTCCTGATCGATCTGATATTTGCAAGCAACATAGAGAATCGTACCTTTCTGGCGAAGGTACGCCGGCTTCTCCGAACGCATTTCCGTGCACCGTTTCTTGCCACGCACCGACGCCGATGACGAACACGTGGATGTCGAACACGAGTTGCTACTCTCCTCGATTTCCTCCGATCTTTCCTCCATATCTTCCACTTTTCTCAAAATCCACACGCGAGACTCGGAAACGCTTTAAACTTCTTCTAACGATCGACACTTAAAACCCAAAATAGCTTCGTTTGAACGTAACGACATCGTCGAAACGATTCATCAATTCTCTGTATGGAAAACGATTGTAATTTATTAGATAGTATTGAATGAATTTAATATTTTTAACATTTTTTTTTTAGAAAGATATCGAAGAGACTATATCAAGAAAGGGGATTTAAGATTATGCGAGAAGAGTTTTCAAGCGTCAAAAGTTTATCCTTCGCGTTTGAATCTTTATGAAATCGGTTTTTCTTGAAATGGTGTTAACAAGTGGAAGAAGCAATCAAGTGTTCTTTGCTGGATCGAGCTACCTAGACTGACAGGAGTTAATAATTCTGGTAGCTTTTGAGTCGGTTCATCGCGCCGCGCACGAGCTACCATCCCACCAAGGTGTCGGATACGTATATGCATAATACCATGAACTCGAGAATTTGAAGGCTCGAGTAATATAACGTTTCAGGAAATCCGTGATTCAATAGCTGAAAAAAAGGTTTCGTGCGTCAGACTGACGTCCAAAGTTTTCTTAACTAAAATCTTAACTATTTAGCATCCAGTTAAAGTTCTGATATTGATCGATGAAAATATCAAAAGATTGAAAAGATTTATTATTATTTTATATGATATAAAAATACAAAATGTATTTATATATGATATAAAGATAGAAATAAAAAGTATATTATGTATAAAATATACATAAAATTTATATATGACATCAATACAAAAAAATATATGATATGATATGATATGTAAAATATAAATAAAATATATGTAATAAAAATGTAATTTTTTTTCTTTAGTATTTAATCGGTAACGCTATCTTTTTGGAAAGTATTCAAGCTTGTTGCGAATTATTATCGACACTAAAGTGAACTTTATTGATGGTGTTTAACTACTAGTGCCATCTTTTTAAAAAATATTCAAATTGTTTAATATCGCATTAATGTTGTTAGTATCTTTGAGAGAAATCGCAATTTAGTTTAATTCATAAAAAAAATTTCTTGATTTTATTCAAATAATATACTTTATTGCCATTAATTATGTAAAAAGTTTAAATATATTTCAAAGAGATGGTATTATTAGTCAAAGACCGTTAACGAAAGTAATTTTGCTGTCGGTAAGAATTTGAACAAGTTTAAGCATTTTTTAAAAAGATAGTGCTATTAAGTTAAAAAAAAAAGGAAAAAAATGTATTTTTAAAAATATTGTAAATACATATATTTTTTATATATAAATTTACTTTATATGTAAAGATTGTTCTCTGAAATTCTTGATCAAGTCAAATGTACTTTTATATATAGATACATGCAATCTCGTAGAATAATTATTTCGATATCGCAACCTGATTCGCCTCACACTATCTCACTTTTATCGTAGTTATCAATCTTTGCATGAATTGTATGCAGAGTTTCATTCGATCGAAATAGATAATTATGAACAATGTTCACAATTCTGTTTGATATTACAATGAAAAAGATTTATTTTTTTCAGATAATCTATTGAAATATTTCTTAAAGAGTAATAAATTAAAAGAATGAATTAATTTTTGTCTTTTTTTTGTATGATATTATTAAATTTAAATAATTAGAATTAAAAAGAAAGATATCTTTAAGAAAAATACATGCAGAATTTTTGTTTCAAGTAAGTAATTAATATATTAATAATTGAAAATATGTTGTTTCGATATATAAAAAATATATGTATTTACAATATTTTTAAAAATAAATTAAATTTAAAAAATTTATCATTAAATTAAACATTATCAGATCGTAATTTATATATCAATTAGGTACAATTCTACACTTATATTCTCATTCATCAAACTTCGTGACGGCAACATGATTAATCCACTCTATTGTAATTATCAATTTTATTGGACTAGTTAAATTCAAGTTCATGCTGGTTTGAAATAGGCACTTTATATTCGGCCTTCAAAAGTTTCGAATTCGAGCATATCGTGTATTTATATACTATATATGTATGTGCACGCACACTTGAGATATGATGCAGAAATACGCGCATACAAGGTTAATGTTTGCATACAAAGTTTCATAACATATATCATAATAATTAAAAAATATAATATAGTCGTATTAAATATGATACTGATGGAGATTATGTTATTAAAATTAATATAATTATATTTAAAAACTTGAAGTTGGATATCTTTTTAATATTAATCATTTAAAAATGAGATTTAAAGCTTTCCTAGTACTTGATATCTAAAAAATAAAACAATGATTATTATTTTTGACTGATTTAATTATTTGATAATTTATTATTGTGAATAGAAATTATTTGTGTGATGTATATATATATTATCAAAGTACAAAATAAATTGAACTTAGTCCAGGCTGATTGGGAGGCGTATTATTAGAAAGGAGGTTACAGATTATTACGTGCAACTACGACTATTTGATTATTGAATAATCGATCGAATTTATATGTTTTTGCAAAGATAATTATAATCAAGTTTAAGATGTTTTCTATATTATTTATATATTTTTGTATAAACTTGACACAAAAAATATAAATATAAATTTTAAATGTATATTAATATATAATATATTATATAAATAGAATATTTAAACATATTTTACAATTACACAAGTATCAAAAATTTACAAAATAAAAATGAAAAGAGAAACATGTTCTGTTTTATGTATTAATCAAAATATTATTAATAAATAATAATATATTTTATCACAAAAATTGAATAAATGACAAATCTTTATAATCATTATTCAAAAAATCATCTTACATATTTACAAATTTGTTCATATGGTAATTTTTTTACTATAGTATTATCACTTTCCAATTTTACATCTATACTGTAATGTTCTATGTGAAGCTTATGCACAATACCCTTCATTGCCTTATATTTTCCCCAAAGAATTATAACTTCTTTTCCTATAGCAGGTATTACAGTCTCTAGATACTCTTGATCTATTTTTATAACATGATTCTCAACTTCTTCGGGTGATCGCAATTTAACTTTTCCAATGAAATTCGAATTTTCAACAGATTGAATAATGCCTTTAGACTTATAATATTTATCCCCAAGAGTCTTAGTTATTACTTTTACCATTAAACCCTCTCTTAACCATCCTTCTGTATTATCATTATCATTATTAAGTTTTGATTCACCTTTTTCTATTTTTGCTGAACTCGTTTCCTTATCTCTATATTCTTTATTTGGTTCCTCAGACTTTATATCAGAAATCATGGAAGTCGATTCATTACTGGTAGAATCTTTATCTATTTTTTCTTGTTTTATAATGGGAAGTAATTTTGGTTTTTTATTTATTTTCATATTAAGGACTAAAGGTGCATCATTGTCAAGTCGTTTAAGTGGCTCTTTAATATTTTCAGATTGTTCGTTACTTTCTTGTTGGCCTTTTTCTACTTGTTTTTCTATAAATTCCATCATTCTTTCTTCATCATCTTTATCCATTTTTTGTTTTTTAGCTTTTCTTTCTTGCGCTGCAAGTGTTTCTGGATCCCTGTCAATGTATGTTACGTACCAGCCTAAAAATAAAAGAAGCAATAATTAATATTACTTTTATTTAATTAAATATTTATTATTAGTAGAAATATTAAATTTTATACAAATTACCTTTCTCTGTTTCATCGACAACACACTGTCCAGTACGTCCAAGCCATTTAACAAATGCAGTCAATGTAAGCCAAATTGTAGCATTCATATGTATATGTCCCCGGTCTGAGATATATTCTTGATAAACGCGATTAGCAGGCACCCTTCTGGTACCAAATTGTCTTTTTAGTAAATTTAAATAACCCTGAGAAAACTCTTTTGAAAACTGATCCATATAACGAGAAGCATTATCAGCAAATAACAGTAATTGTCTATGATGAGATTCTGACATTGTATGACATTTGAATCCATTTTCGTCTCTGCACTGTTTTTGACACATTTGACAATACCATCTTAACTTTTGCAAGCCTTTTGCCTTAATTTTATTAGCAATATATTTTGGTGTTCCTACTTCGTGTTTACCCATTTTGATACCTAACTAACCTAAAATTCGTACACTGTGTACATATCGCAAATTAGTAGGATTCTGCAAGTATAGAGGGCAGAATCGTTAGTATATATGCGATACTAGTGCACTCTATGTTATCTATAAAATTTTCTTTATTTGATATAATTATTTTTTATATATTTATTAATAATGTTTTATTTCAACAATAAAAATTTCAATAGTATAAATCTTTCATAATTAATTAATTGAGATTAACATGTGATTTTTCGGTCATTTTAACCTAACTTTTTTATTTTATTCTATTATTCTATTTATATAATTATATTATTATTTCTTTTAATTTGTAAATTTTTATTGGTAAAAAAACAATAAGATTTTTTCTATATTAAAGAAATAAATGTAAAAAAATGAAAAAAATATTCGAAACCAGAGGAATCTTATTTATATTAATTAATTGTTGATTAACATTGATAATTTTTAAGAATTAAAAATAAATTAGAATTAAAGATAGATTATGCCAAAAATTATAATAATTAGTGACAAAAAAAATTAAATAAATGTAAGTAAATAACTTACATACCTGTATGTAAGTTACCATACCATAATGTAGATAAGAAATATATTGATTGAAAAGAAAGAAGAAAATAATTAAAATCAAAAATTAAATCTAAAAAAGAAAAAAAAAGGTAAATTTTTAGTCCTTTTTATTTTTGAAAAAATTGTTATTCTTTTTTTTGTTTTTTTAGGAAGAAATTTATTAAAAGATAAAAAAAATAAAACAATTAGTATTTTTTTTACATTGTCACTGAGATACATTCCCTATTCGATATCAATAAACATGTAGGGGTAAACGTTTGGCGAAGATACGAAGTGATCGAATACCCACACCCTCGAGTAGGAGTGGTCGGTTCTGTTGTTAAAGTAAATCCGTTTCGACATGATAAACGACGTTTGCGGATTATTAGAATCGTTGCAGTCTGTTTGCGTTTACTTTTCTAAAATCACCATCTTTAATCCATCCCATATGCCTTGGTCAAGGGAATCCATCTTTTTGTTTTCATTCAACCATCTCCAATCGTTCTTCTTCAAATATTATTAATATTATTCTTATAATTTTATAAAATATTAATATTAATATATTCTTTTTTATAAACTAAAGAAAAACAAAAATAATATAATATTTGTAAATCGAGAAGATTTTTTTTAAAAGTCACTGCATTTATATTATGCATATTGCAGATTCGATCGCAATGACTGGAATAATTTAATCGACAACAAAGCTGAGGTATCTCTTACGAATGTTAGTTAACGAAAGAGAAGAGGATTAGAGATGAACACGGTACTTGCACCCATCTAAAACTGGTCTCTCCGTCCCCTGGGTGCAATATATCAATTCTCTTCACCCCACCAATGTTGCATGGTAGCAGGTGGCTCCTGACGGCCACGCTCGTTCGCACCCTTAATTCCCAATTAATGTTATATCCGTCGTAAACGTATGCTTTACCTATGTTGCGTAACTTGTAATACTGAATTATATATTATAAATCATGATAAATAAAAAATATAAATTAACGTAATGGAAAAAAATCTGAAGCATTTTGTGCACAATTTAATGGAAGTTTTTCTTTCTTTTTTTTTCTTTTATTATTTCGAAATAATAGTATTATTAATATATATATTTATAATATATAATTCTAAAATTTTTCACTTTTATTAGTCACGATTAAACGGAATTTCGAAAGAAAATAAATTTTCACATTTAAATACTATCTTTTAGTATTGTTGTATATAAGAGAAATTTAATTCTGATTTCAGAGACTCTTTAAGCATAATTTTCACAAATTAAGAATCGATTAAGAGTGGCTTTCAGAAGTAACTGTCTATCTTCACCGAATTACGAGCTATCGAGTTTCAAGATTACCAAATTTCACGGTCTAACGCCTCCATCTGGAATAGTATGGGGTCTATCAGGGGTGTAGTGTAATTGAGGTATCATCCCTGTCCACGTCCTAATTGGCGGAAAATTGTTAGGGCGAATGTCCAAGGAACTCGAGTTAAATATATTTAATCAATTCTTTCAATTATTTCATTATATTTCCTTTTTTTTCAAGAAAATTCGAGAAAATTATGATTCATAATTGATAAAAGCAATCTTTTAAATTCTTTTTTCATTCAATACAATTGACTGATAATCCTTAAGAGTAAAATTTGGATTAAATATCTATTTATATTTCTATTCATGAGAGTAACGACTTGTCTGAATTTGATAAATCTCCCACTTGAATCATAACTACGAGATACGTGGTGATCGTTCCAATGACCTAGAAAATCACAAATTACGTTAAATATATATAAATTTTATTCGATCAAATATACGTACTCCTTGGATAAACGAATGATCCAGATTGAAGAATCCATATGCCGTAAATACCACTGGATTTTGTATCAATTGTAGAGTGAAATCTCGAATCTAAAAGAATCATTTTCAAACCTTAAATTAACATTTTATATGAATTTTATATTTTTCTTTCGTATTCGAATTCAAATTTTTACCTCCGCTTGAAATTCTTTGGTTGTGAATGGTTCATAAAACTCACAAATAATATTGCCAATATTTACTGCCTGTAAAAATTTATAATTCGATTTTAAATATACACGTAACATATCTTCTTCTAAAAGGCTTATCAATTTGCATTCAATATATTCAATAGAAAATGCTCATACCTCTGAGTTAGTGCTGGCACAAACGTGATTCACGTACAAAATTTGGGACCCATAAATCAATATCCAAAAAATCACGGAGATCAATTCCTGTACAAGCTGATTGATGGTAAAATGCAGCCATATAATCCTGTACAACAGGTGGAGAAGATTGGTGGTGAAGATAACCGACACTGTCATCTGTATCAGGATCTGTATTCCGAATGTTTGATTCAGAAGGCTCACGATCTTGATTATCTCCAGATGGATTTGCCTTTGTGAAAAACGAAAGTGTAATCGTAAATCGGTAAATTTTTATCTAATGATAATTCTCATTTTGATCTCATCGTAAAATCTCACTTTACTGCTCTTATAGTGTTCGTGTTCCTTATTACATGTTCATTCCTGTACATAGTGAATCTGTTCTCGAAATTGTTCGTCATTTCCAACACTCTTTTGTGAATTGGCGATTCTATGATTCTCATACTACGAAGTAACTCGTTCAACTGATGAAACTTTAATTTCAAACACCTGAATAACGTACGTATTTTATTTTTTAACGTTTCGTTGAAATATCACTGTTTAAATCAATCTTAAGGCCCAAGTAAAACATGTTCAAGATTGATTTAAACACTTGTTCATTTATTCCTTGAATGTTTCATACGTGACCCAGAAGCAGAAAGAGATGGTGCTAATGCCGAACACTATGAACGGAACATTCGGTAAAATGGAAAGGCATAATTTAATAAGCACTGGCGTGGTTGATTCGTAATGCCAATAGTAGATCAACACGACGAAAATGAACGTGTATATTCCAAGAAATATGTATCTTTTGATCTGATACATCATCAGGCAACGATGCTTCGGTGACAATCCTATGTTTTCCATTTTTTGATCGTTTAATTCTACAAATGACACTACTGTCCGTAATTGCTAAAATATGAGACAATGTATCAAAGTTACAAACAAAGTTTTTTGTGTGAATATATATATATATGAATTTCTGTTGCAAAGAAATTGAGGTTAACTTATCAACAATTTCCTCTATTGTGCAAAATTTATATTTGAATTTATTTTCAGATCCAACAAAAAGTAATAACAGGAAGAAATTCGAAAAAGCGTTTAAAATCACCTGTGCTTTTATCCTGGTAATGATAATCAACAAGGCTATCGTCCAAATATTCGCGTGGAACATCCATTGAAATATGAAACGACTTAGCTCGAATGTACTGATGACATAGAATTTGTCGTAATAAGGCAAGGTTAATTTATTGATGAAGTAAAGTATCACCAGATTGCATATCGTGTAAATATATTCGAGTATCTTCGAGGGTTTCTTTGCCTCGATACCGGTCAGACCCATGCCGAAGATGAAGTTTAATATCATCAACGGTTTGATGGTTTCTTTGAGAGTTTTCGACTCGTACATGGCGAATGAAAAATGAAACTGGATCAACTTAAACGCTTCACACCTTCGTTGTTTATTTTATTCATACATCATCGTATATTTACCCGACAGGTAGCAAGAGATCGTTATCACATCATGGTTATCGTATAAGTAGTGCTGCTAAGTAATAACGAGCACAACAATTGCTCGTTCATATCCGAATCGATATCGCGGTGAAAGTATTGTTAACAAGAATAATGGTTAATGATTAACTAGTCTATCGAATGGAAATGCGATTCAAGAATGTCTTAATAATATTGTAAAAGCGTTTTTCTGGATATGATCTTCCGTAAATCATGTTATATCTATTTCTGAAAAAAAATCTGAAAGTTTATTAAAAATGAATAATAATTGTTTTGAATTTAAAATCAAATCAACATCAATTGAAAGAATATTTAGTATTCACTGTTTTTAACTGCATATTTTACATTCTTGTATTTATAATCTTATTAATCGACAAGTATGAAAAATTATATTTAAACGTCGATCGAACTTTGATTCGTCGTTTGAACGTTGCTCAAATTGTAACTCGTCACATTTTCCACTGAAATGTGATCTTTTATCGATGAATTTTGACTCCATTGTATCATGATAATAACGTAAGACAACATGAAACTTATACACTGAAAAAAAAAAATCTTGTTAATAAACTATAAAAAAAGAAGAAAAATCGTGTAATTAATAAACTATAAAAAAGAATACTAACATGGCGAATGTAACAATAATTGATTTTATAATCAATCGTTTTTGATTCTTCAAGTCGTGTGTACGATATTTGAAAACAGAATTGAAGAAACTGTGAATAAATGAATTATTACGTTATATTTTTTTCAACAAAATTTCACTCAACATATCAAACAGTTAAATCTTATTCACCTCATTTTTTAATTCAATATCTTTTTCGTCCAAAGGATACGAGTGAATGATGTTTATTGTTTTTTTAGCCTGAAAATCGAATCGAAGATCAAATTTTAATTTTATCACTTAGAAAAAAAAAAAAAGAACATTTTTAATTTCTCACCTCATTTATTGTACATTCGCAATAATAGGCTATATAAGTGATCTTCATAAAATTTCCAAAGCTATTCCATATAAATATTATTATCATCTGTAACAGTTTCTTAACATCGGTCGTTCTTTGGATCTCTACGTATATATAATATGTATGTATTATTATATAAATCATAATTGTGAACGTATATGTCAATAATTGTACGTTATAAACATTATTCGTCATCTTCGACACATTGGAAAGTTGCAATTGCGCCGATCTTAAAATTTTATAAATTTTACCAAATCTTTTTATTCGTCCGGAATATTTTTAATTAATTCAAAATTATTTAATTTCGATCGAATTTCATTTACCTAATTTGTTGAACCAGACGAATTTTCTCCTCGGATTGTGATTCCTGTTTCGAACTTGGAACGTGGTTTACAGGAAATATTTGGGAGCCTAGTAAAAAACGTTCGAACGACCAACTGTTCAATCGAGATCTATTCCTAAAATTAGGATTCGACTTGAGGATCGCATCCTCCTTCGATTCCTTCTCCATTTTCGTTCCATCGTTCCCCGATAGAGTCGTTTCGAGCAGTTGGTTCGTCTGTTCGAATCTTAACCTCAACCAACTGCAATTTTTGAAAATATCAATTTGAAAAATTCGAAGAAATATGAAAATTGATAGATTGTAATTTGATATACGTACTGTATGAATATGTCGTAATCGTACAAAGCCAGTGACTCGACATTCGTGATGTAAACGTAAGAAAAAGTGATAATTATTTCAGATATTCTTTTTTTGTATTTTAATGTGAAGTTTGAGAATAATCCTATTAATGTAATCCAATGGATTAACCATATTAATCCTGTGATCTTTACTTTACGATACACGCTTTGATATTCGATTTTAATCCCGATTTCCTTCAAATTTTCGTCCACTCGATCGATGCGATTTCGTAACGCGATCATATTCTAGACGAGAAACGTCAAAAATCGAAAGTTTAATTTAATTCGAAAAATAGGAAAAAAAATTTCTTTTTCGTTCTCAATAAAAAAAAAAAAATGGAAATTAAGAAAACTGAAGATTCTCACTTCTTTGAAGATCCATTACCTTCGATTTATACCAACCCGTTATTATTATAATTATGTATCCATAAAGAAAGATGAAAAGTAGAAACGTGTATGTGATGCGTTCTTTGTTGTACGGCATGCCTCTTAAATTATATATTTCCAGATAGAATATGAAATAGACGTACGTGAAGAACGAGATAATATTATAAATCCAGCTGAGCAAAAATTTCAACAGACTCTTTTTCATATTCTCGTAATAACGGAACGATGTCGCATAAGATAACACGATTATTATTTTTGTCGCTTCCTCGTAACTTTTCATCCTTGTTTTCTTATTCTATTCTTTCTATTTGGAAAAATTAAGAAACGAAAAATTAATAATAAAAAATAAGAATAAAAATTGACGATATTGTTACATCTTGTGAAAAGTATATGAACCTACGCGGATATTTTAAAAGAGAATTATTGAGAAAAGACACGATTATTCTGTTCACTCAAAGGTTAATTTATAATAAAGGAAAAAGAAAAAAAAAATATCGTTCAAATTAAACACTCGTGCGTTGTAATTTTTTTCTGTTAATTTCATTATCTGTATTCAAATCGAGGATAAAACGACATCAATGTTGCTCGTTTCTTCGTTCGACTAAAGGTTGAAGGTTGACCCAGAAGAATTGCAATTGCGCATTTACGTAATTGCAACGTAAGAAGGAGTGCGATGATAAAAAAAAAAAAAGAAGAAAAATTCATTTCATCACACCAAGACATAAAGGCTTGAGGATATAAGTTGGCCAGCTAATGCAATTTCGAACGATTGCGATCAATTTAAAATATTGCTCTAAATTGCATCATTTTAGTTACGAGAAAAAAATGTTTTAACATTCTTTCTAAATATTGTATATCAATTGCTTGTCGTTGAGATAATAAATTGCGAACAGATCGATACTTTAAGATCGAGAGCTTTGAATATGTATATATAGAATTTTTATCATTTTTATTGTATTGTATTTTATTATTTTATATTATCGTAACTCATTATGATTCTAATCATGGTTTAAAATTTTCAATGATAAAATTTTCATTTGCAATAATGAAACAGTCTGATAAATAGAACTTTCAATAATTTTACGTTTATATACCTTTGAGTGAACAGAATAATCGTGTCTTTTCTATATTACGTTCTACATCTGAAAATTCTTTTTTACTCGATAAAATTCCCATTTTCCAGCATTTTTTTTTTTCTTATTCAAGATTCAAGATATAAGAAATATTTGCATATCCTTTAAAATTTATTTATCATATCATATAAGATTAAAATGCTATCTGAAAATTATTTTTTATTCGACAAAATTCTCATTTTCCAGCATTTTTTTTTTCTTATTCTTTTCTTATTCAAAATTTAAAATATAAAAAATATTTGCATATCCTTTAAAATTTATTTATCATATCATATAAGATTAAAATGTTATTTGAAAATTCTTTTTTACTCGACAAAATTCTCATTTTCCAGCATTTTTTTTTTTCTTATTCTTTTCTTATTCAAAATTTAAAATATAAGAAATATTTGCATATCCTTTAAAATTTATTTATCATATCATATAAGATTAAAATGCTACCTGAAAATTGTTTTTTACTCGACAAAATTCTCATTTTCCACCTTTTTTTTTTTCTTATTCAAGATTCAAGATATAAGATATTTTATATCCTTTAAAATTTATTTATCATATCATATAAGGTTAAAATGCTCTTTTATTTGATCAAATTTAATAATAATTAATTATTTTTTAATTGAAATGAAAATGAAAACTTCGAAACCTCGAGTTAATCTCTTTTTTTCCTTAACTTTGTAAAGACACGACATTTCGACTGAACATCGATTGAAACGAAAAAAATAATTCTGTTTCGCGTAGAGAAAAAATAGAGAGAGAAAAACGAAAACGAGAGGAAGATCGATGAGCCGTGAAGTTGGAACGTCGAGCTCTCTGGTCGAGGAAAGTCTAGTTTCGTAGGACGATGATCGGTAAGTGGCGAGCCCCACGATTCGGATACAGAGGAGAGATGAGGATTTAGAGGATACGCGGACTCGTGGGGCGTGCGGGACCCCTTGGGAATCGGGCTAATCCACGGAACGAGATTGATTTAAGAGTTTCGATTTGCGAATAACTGCGCTTCGAGTGTCGCTTGGAGGGACAAAAAAAAAGAAAAAAATTGGTGAAACAAAGGAGGTGAATATGATGTTCCAGTTTCAAAGAATTGGAAATGTTTTTATATAGGAGATAATTAAAAATTTTCTCTAATCCTATTTTAAGATAAGGATGTATCTAATATATATATATATATATATATATTTATAACGCGTTGAATTCTGATATATTAATTTAATGTACATTTACAGACATAAATAATAAATTGTATTAACAAGAACGAAACATGAATTTTTCCGACAGTTTCGATTGGATTATCTACAAAGAGAGTATATCGAATTATACGAATATATATATATAATAAAATGAATGGAAAAAGAGTGGAAAAAGATTTGTATACTTTCTTCTTGTATATTCGATATTCGAGCCGGATGACACAGGATTCGATTCTGCAAAAATAGAGTGATTCCTGCTCGGTAAGGGTTCAGGCCTCGAGGACGTGGTTCAAGTAAGCGATGTAGCAGATGGCGAGTCGAAGGATCTCGATCTTTGACAACTTTTTGTCCGGTGGCAAGGTCGGCAGAAGCTTTCGAAGCTCCGCGAAAGCTAGATTGAAAGCTTCTACTCGAACCCTTTCTCTGCGAAAAAATCAGTGTGAACGATGATTAAGATTCGAAGGTTGTTGAGAAGAGAAGTTGAAATTATTCGATAGAATCGATCTTTATTTTTTTTTTCTTTTTTAGTGACTCGATTTTATTTTAAAAGGACGAATTCGATAAAAGGAAGAAATCAAGGAATTAATTGTCGATTAAAGTATTTAAGAGCTGCTTTAATAACGAATGACAAAGAAGATAAATATTTTAAAAAATGGAGAAAAGAAAGGAGAAGTTCTTTAAAATAAATGTTAATCAAAAAGTATTAAAGTATTTAAGAACCGCTTTAACAACTAATAAGAAATGACAAGGAATGATAAATATTTATAAAAATGTACAGGAAAAGTTCTTTAAAAGTAAAAGAATTTGAAAAAAAGGAAGAAATCAAGGAATTAATTGTCCTTAATTAAATTATTTAAGAGCCGCTTTAACAACTAATAAAAGAAATGATAAGGAATGATAAATATTTATAAAAATATACAGGAGAAGTTCTTTAAAAGAATAAAGGAAGATAAGATAAAAGGAAAATTAATCAAAGTATTTAAGAGCCTTTAACGATTAATAACAAATGACAAAAGATAATAATCTTTTAAAAAATATAGAAAAATTAAGAAAAGTTCTTTACTTCTTTACAAGTAAAAGAATTTAATAAAAGGAAGAAATCAAGGAATTAATTGTCGATTAAAGTATTTAAGAGCTGCTTTAATAACGAATGACAAAGAAGATAAATATTTTAAAAAAATGGAGAAAAAAAGGAGAAATTCTTTAAAATAAATGTTAATCAAAAAGTATTAAAGTATTTAAGAACCACTTTAACAACTAATAAGAAATGACAAGGAATGATAAATATTTATAAAAATGTACAGGAAAAGTTCTTTAAAAGTAAAAGAATTTGAAAAAATGGAAAAAATCAAGTATCAATCAAGGAATTAATTGTTAATCAAGTTATTTAAGAACCGCTTTAATAACTAATAAAAGAAATAATAAGGAATAATAAATATTTATAAAAATATACAGGAGAAGTTCTTTAAAAGAATAAAGGAAGATAAGATGAAAGGAAAATTAATCAAAGTATTTAAGAGCCGCTTTAACGATTAATAACAAATGACAAGAGATAATAATCTTTTAAAAAATGTACAAGAAAAATTCTTTACTTCTTTACAAGTAAAAGAATTTGATAAAAGAAAGAAATCAAGGAATTAATTGTTAATCAAATTACTTAAGAGTCACTTTAATAACGAACGACAAAGAGTGATGGATATTTATAAAAATATAGAAAAGAAGTTCTTTAAAAGTAAAAGATAAAAGCAAGAAATTAATCAAGAACTTAATTGTCAATCAAACTATTTAAGAACCGCCTTAATAATTTAGAAGGATTAATAACGACAAGGGATGATAAATATTATTAAAAAATATATATATAATAGAATTATCAATTATATTTTTTTTCTGCAAAAGATAAGAAAGATTTTTTTTACCTCGTGGCGTGTGCAGTTCGATACTTTTGCGTCGCTCTTCTGCGTCGACGTCTTTCTTCCCTCGAAAGAGTGCCGGCACCAGGTGCACCAACCCCGTTCACTACCACACCGTGTCCACCGTTCGCCATTTTCTCTCCGATCAATAGAAATTCTCCCGTCGAAACAGATAATTTCTTCCTTCCTTTTTCTCCCTCCACCAAATTCTCATTCGTTCTCGCACTCGAGACTAATCGTTGCAAGAAACGTGGAAAGATGAAGGATGAAACGATCCATTTTTATTTTTACCCTTAATCGCTGAAACCGAGATCGCCATTTGTTCTTACGAATACGAACAACAATTACGAATCGAAAAATAATTTATTAATTCCTGTAATTCTGAATTATGATATATATATATATTGAGTCATCGTTCCTTCGAGACTCGACTTCGTCTCGAGGGAACGAGGGAATTCAGGGTAAAAGGGTTTTTCCGGGGAAAAGTAACAAGTTAGGCAAATATTTGTCCATATACTTATACTCGATTTTACACGCGTGAAAAATGATCGACGAAGAAGGGGATCGATTCTTATTTTTAATTCGTCTTTATCTTTATACATAATCGAAGAACAATGTTCTTTGTCAAGTAATAACAAAGATGTGTAATGATATTTATAAACGAGGAAGATCCAATGAATGTGAAAGGAAAAAAATAGTTTCGACGATCTCTCGAGGGACTCTTAAATTTCGAGGCGAAACCGACGAAAGATGGTATTTCTATTATTCAAAAAAAATTCCTCGGCGCGGGACACGAGAAACCCATCCCTTTTTAATTATTCACACGGAAACAACCCCCGGTCTCGTTCGATCTGATTTTTATGGTAAACCGGCAATTCGTATGGACATCTTCCCGGGCTTTCTTTTAATATTTCAAAAAAATTCCCCAGATTTCCACTTGTCGTTCCACCTTTTATTGCCACCTTTCCATCGCACAATTTCATCTCGTATGCTCACGTGTCCGATTCGTGACATCGAATTTGTGACTTCTTTAATTTATCTTGTTTTTTTTTCCTTCTTTTATAATTGAAGAAAGATTCGATAAGAGAAAACAGAAGAGAAATTCAGATACTCACCGAGAAATCAACGTGTGACTTCCATCCCCCATCTTCGATCAGTCGTCCACCTTTTTAAGATGATTCATTTCCTCCCCCTCGATATTTTAATATTACTTAATATTTTCGCTCTAAAAAGAGAAAATACTTTGTTCCTTGCGATTATTTACAGATTATTATTATTATTCTCATATAAATTCAATTCGGAGGAAAAAGGTTATGTATGCGATATTTCGATCGAGTAATTTTTAAAGAAACTTACTTTTTACCAATAGTTTCACCAGATCGTATCTTAACGAGGTATCATCACCGATAATTCAATCAAGTTCCTCTTTGCGATCAAGTTAAATTAACCAAACCTTGACTTTTTCTAATTTTCTTCTTCTTCTTCTTCAAAAAAAAAAAAAAATTATTCAAAAAATAATTTCCACCGAAATGTACGAACCGAAGCAAACACCTACGATTACACCACGAGATCGACGACGTCTCTGATAAGATGCCCTGTCGCGTGGACAGGATGCGCCCCGAGGGCCGATTTCAAGGATCATCTCGTCGTCCACGAGACCACGCCCCCACGAAACGAACCCCTCGTCGTCTCATCCTTCCCTCGCTCTCTCGCTCTCTCTCTCACTCCCTCAGCATCCCCTCGATCCTCCAATGGAAAAGCGGGAGACCGGGATCGAGACCGCCCCAAAGTGGCCGCCATTGCCATCAATGTTCCAGACCATGGAACATTTCCGCACCTGGTGGACGCGAGGCAAGCGAATGGGTGGACCATTTTATCGATCATGCGACTTTCTCTCAAAACTATTATACATAGTATGATTATATTCTGATCCTGTGAAGGATATATATATTTGGAGAGAGAGAGATATTTGGATAAAACTGGTTGTTGGATAAGCATTTGGAAGGATTTAATAATAGTTTAATTAAATTAGTTATTTTTATTTCGTATTTTTCTTTTCGTGCAATCTATGTTTCAATCACGTTTTTAACTCGTTGGACGATATTTTAAAATTCATCTGAGGTTAAAATTCATCGTAGATTACGTTTTGTCAACGAAAAGATATTTAAGGGGATGGTTTCTTCGAGGATCCAAACACTGCAATTACGCAACAATTGTGCGTAACAAAATCGTTAGGGATGGGCGTTAAAGGGTGCGACACCACTCCGAGTAATCATATTCGACGGGACGACATAATGTACACGTTGCGCAACACGTGTCGCAGATTGCATAGTTGCGACGAAAATCGAGATGAGGTGAACCGCACTCTCGATTAATATTTCTTTTTTGTTCGCGGGTGTCATGAGATAGTTCACGCTTCAACCCCTTGACGCCTTTTTTTTCGACCGCATCCCTTCGCGGCACGTGACTTTTCAGAGGGTGTTTCAACAAAAGGGTTCATCTTGGGCGAATCTCTTCTTTGCGCGAAATCCAAATCTAAAATTGTTTATGCATTGTTTTGGCGCGACTTGAGCTTCGATTGTTCGTTTAAAAAATTAGAAGTTAGAAGTTTCGTTGAAAATATGGAATCATATCTTTTGATAATTAAGAAAAAATTTCAAAATTAAATATAGAATAAGTGAAAGTATGTTGTTGACTTTTTACGCAGATTACAAATCAGATGAGGTAATATTAAGAACGATGTGATCAATATTTAATTGGCGTTAGAGTTATCAGTTGAAAATATTAGGAAAAAGATGTTTTATCACAGACGATATATAGAATAGATTAATTCAACGTAATTTTTATTCTATATCTTTGGAATTCAACTCGTTTTAAACTCTAAGAATAAGTTCGAAAGTAATCTAGAAATATATTATAAAAAGAAATGATGGAAATATGCTCAATCAGACGTCTCTTGAACTTCTCGTTTCTAATCTCGCGGTAATAGTAACTATAAACGAAGAGAGGAAATAATGTGAGAAGGATAGAGATAGTAAAAATATTGAAATCAACGCCATCTGTAGTGTGCCGCAAATGAAACACACGGAGAAAGGATAGAAGATAGTGCGAGAAGGATAGAGATAGAATAAGAATTAATCTTTAACGCCATCTCTCGAGCGTTTTGTTGAAATGATTTGTCGAAATGATGTTCATTGCACTCGAGAGATGGCGTTAAAGATTAATTCTTATTCTATCTCTATCTTTCTCATACTATTTTCTATCCTTTTTTTGTGCGTTTCATTTGCGGCACTCTAGAGATGGCGCTGATTTCAATATTTTTACTATTTCTATCCTTCTCACATTATTTCCTCTCCTTGTCATACATATTCTTGGTTCTACAATTTCACGTGTAAGTGTTATATTATCGATAAGAATGATCGTTATAATATATTTTATCGTTGATAATATTTTATATTTCATAATTATATACTTTACATTTACATTTTTACGATATCAAAAAATAAAATTCCTCTGAAAAAAAAAACTACATAATCATCTATCAGATATAAAACTGTTCTTTCTTAAAATTTTTTCTATCCTGTCTCCATTTCTAAAACATTTGGCCAAAAATCATTCGATCTTCTATCAGATTGCAACACAGTTCTCAAAGTTGTACTGGTGAGATGATCATTCGATTTTTTGTATCGACGAATAGTTTTTATCCTTCTTGATTCTCGACACGTGGACACAAAAATATTTGCATTCCTCCATCTTGTTCTCCATGCTCGTTTAATTTCCGTTCTGACTTCGATGTTCAACAAACAATAAAGCAAAGCAACGAAAGAACCCTGAAAATATATATTTGTTTTTAAATAATAATTATTTTCAACGCTAAATTTATACATTTTCAAAAAATTTCTTTCTTTCTTTCTTTCTTTTTAAGGATAATCATATTACTTGAAAAGAGACGAATAATTGATCGAAGAAGAGCCAAACAAGTTCCAGTTTACTGTCTGCATACGAAAAGCCTAGGAATAGCGTGTAATGAGCACCAAATAACGGTATCAGTACTAGAGTAGCTTTGGCCCATCTACTGTATTTGAAAAAAAAAAAAGAATTAATAAACTTTATAACAGTCATAATAATCTCAAGAAAAATAACTATAGTGACAAAAAAGTGTATTAAATTTACCTGTATTGCATCTTTTTTTGTTGCAGATGTACCGACGTTTTGAATTTAATGAACAGTACACGTACTATGTTGAGGAACAGTAAGAAGTTGAACTGAATAACATTTATTTGATTTATTTTATTCGCTGGATCGACGTTCATCAAAGCCATACGAGAATCACTTACCAAATTTGATATCATAATGGGAATCTTTATAGGCAGAAATAGGAAAGGATTTTGATGAGTGGTCCAGCAAAACGTGTCCTCGATAGTGGCGCGAATTATTATCCAAGGTACAACCACGAAAACAGGTAATCCTTAATTAATTAATCGCGTAAATACAAATTCAATTTCTAAAATAATTAAGTTCAACTTTGAAACTTTGATCTCGAGGAAAATTATATCTCGGACAACACTTAATCCCCGTATTTGATTAAATCACGTACACCAATCGACAAGAGATCTTACCCCATCCCATCAACACGTACAAATTGATCGTTTCGCTATCCGCGAAGAATGCCCAAACGATCAAATTGTGCAAGTAGAGACCCTCCATCAGGATCCAAGAATAATTAGCCACGATAAAGTATTGCCACCCGCTTATGACCACCTTGCAAATTATTATCTGTAACGGATATATATATATATATATATATATATATACAGGGTGTTTATAAAAATGTGGGACATCTTTGGGATATCAAAACGATAAAAAAGATTTATATATACGTATATTCGATAAGGCTTAATTAATAAACATTTTTAAGTTTATATTAGATAACGCTCAGGATCGTATTGTTGTATGGCGTAGCGAAGCCCCTATACAATTTTAAAGTAATATACGATGTACATAAATATCGTAATGTAATATGACTATGCAACATTTTTATATCATTTAAAAAAAAATTTAATTATTTACAAACAAATTGAAATCTATGCAATTAGTTATTTAACAGAAACTTATTCGAGGTTAAGTTTAAATAAAAAAATTACATAATACATACATCACACTGAAGTTCATTTGAAATGATCGATCGTATATAAAAAAGTATGAGTATATTTACTTTCATCGAGGGGCTTCCGCTGCATCGCGATACGGTACTGCCGCGCACGCAACTGAGCGTTCTCGCTCTATCTAATTTAAAATGCTTGTAACTCCTTAATTAAGTCTTATCAGATATTCGTGTATACCAACTTTTTTTATCGTTTTGGTGTCTAGAATCCACCCTCCAAACGTGTTCCACATTTTTATAAGCATTTATTGTTTTTCGTGTAAATATCAATTCGGTTTCATCTTTTCTATTATTTTTCTCTTTTTATCGAATATTTACGACACAAGCGTACGTTTGGTTGCTTGATAAGAGCATAATTTTCAACGTAAAGGACGTCCACAGGTCGGCTGATGCCATTGACGAATATCCAATCTTTGACCAGTGTCATGAACGCTCTCATTATGAACGAGGCGAACAAGTGCATGTGCAATCTGTTCCTTGGATTTCTCAGTTTTCTAAGGGAAGAAGGAATCAATCGATTAATTACGAGCCAGTATTGGAGGACGAAAGAAGAGAAAGAAGCATACCTAAGCAACGAGAAAATGATCATCACTATGATCAACATGGTGAAGGACATAGAATATCCAATTTGAGAGATGATCTTGACGATAGGCAACCATTTCTGACGGCAGGCGAAAAGGACGATTCAGGACTGATTTAATTAAATTACGGATTGATTTAAAAAAAAAAAAAAAAAAAAAACGATCAAGACCTTTCAAAAAAATTCCTTACGTTCAACAAGTATTTGTATTTTTCAAAGTTTTTGTAATCTCGCAACTGAAGTATCTCGAAATATCCTAAATCCATGGAAAGGCGATCGATGAACTTCTTGGAGAATTTGCACAAGCTGTAATTGCTCTTGCGAATATTTTCAAGATTTGAGTACCACTGGCCGTTCGAAAAGCAAAATTTGCTCGCCACTGTTGTAGCAACAGATGTATTCGAGTTTAGAGCGGAGCCGATCGCGGAATTTAATTGGTTTAATGGGCCAGTTTCGGATGGACATGGTAAAATGGCAACGTTGGAGACGTTGGTGTACGGCCAGCAAAGCAGGCCGTCGAAATATGGCGGGCAATAATATTGCGACGTGATGTTTTGATCTATGTTTTCGTTTAGAAAAAAAGAAAAAGAAAAAGTCAATTTTTTCACGAGATCTTTAATTTTCGTTCGAATTTGTATCTTATAGGGATGAAAAAAAATGTACGAACTTACATTCCGCCATCAATCCATTGCATTTTCGTTCTTGTTCGAGCAAAAAATATTCCACCGATGCTTTGTAGATCGTAACTTCCGGTTCCTCGAATTTGATCGAGGCCATAGCGAATTATATATATATATATATATATACTTGATAAGAAAAAGTTCAAAATTTCAAAAATACGTTTTTCCAAAAAATGTCAAACTCGATCGAAGAAACGGATAGAACGGTGATGCGAATCTTTTGAATTCTGAAATTGAAGTGACTAGTTCCAGTGGATTAGATAGGGTATAGAAATGTTTGCACGCGCCTCACCCTCGCTCTTCTTCTTTCTCCTACACGTATAATCATCTGAGGGAAGAGAGAGAGAGAGCGATACGGATCGTAAGTAGTACGAGTCGACAACGCGTCAGCCGAAAGCCTCTTCCAGTCTCTTATCGTAATTCATCATTCCCTTTCCAATGGTGATGGATACATTCTGTGTAATGTATTTTGTATATAAAATAATTATATTTATCAGGAAGGGGAGGGGATGAGACAAGCGTCGTATACCTTATATACAATTTAGAAGATAAACGTAATAAAGCAAATCGATTAAACATGGCGTATGGTCGATCCATCAAAATACGATGATAGTTCTGTAGCCTGTCAATATCGAAGATAGAATCAACACGAGGAGTGATCGATCATCGAAATTATAACAGAGATCAGGAGATGGGCGCAGATTATACACACGGGGTGACGAGTGGAAATTAAAAAAATTATTTAAATAAAATAAAATAATAATAATAATAATAAAATCTATCCAAGTGTGTACTTAGTAGAAAAGGATATTTTTACATTTTTTTCCTCTTCTCTCTTCAAGTAAAAATAAAAATAAATTATCAAAAAGTCGATAATTATTCGATAATTTTCTCTCTTTAATGATTACAAAAAAATAATTTCTCGTAAATTATATCGTTATAAAAATCGTTCGTATCATTTATCGATATATTTCTAGGACGGAGAGAATGGACGGGGGAGAAGAAATTCTCGGCGGGTGTGTGAAGAAAAAGAACGTGGAGCCCGTGTATTCAAAATTCGTTTTTTTTTCTTTTTTTTTTTTTTTTTTTTTTGTTTTATGTTAAACTTACACCAACCACGCTTCACAACAACAGATTGTTATCTCCTCTCTCGCGTGGATCGAACTCGAGAAATCGTCTGCGCGCGCACGCGCGCGCGATTCAAATCGGCCGCGATTCGATTTTTCGATCCCGTAAAAAAATTTCCCATCCAAAACAATTTCACATCGGACATTATTACTCTTAATTAATTCTAAAATTCTTTTCTTTTCCATCTCTCCTCTTTACGAATCTTTTCCTTTCTTTTTTCTTTTTTCTTTTATTTTTTTTTTTTTTCATTTTCTTTTCCCGCATTTCGAAAAAATATTTCGCGACAAATCCAACACGCGAGATGACACAGTGACAGCGGATGATTTTTGCTGTATTTCGAAAATCGAAATACTTCTCTAAAAATCACTTCTTTCAATTTTACAGCCATCGATGGTTGGTAAGTCGTAGTTAGTAAGTACATACATATACATATCATCCTTTTCTTTGTCCTTCGATTATATTATTATTACTACCTACTCGCTCCCTTATTATCCTCTAACGCGAAACGATCGTGTTATTTACAAAGTTTTCCACGGCTATTATATTATCCGTCGATAGGCCATTTTTCTTTTATCTTTTTTTTTCCTTGAGACGTAGAGAGTGAGAGAGATAGAGATAGAGAGACAGAGACAAAGACAGAGAGAGACGCGTCTCGTCAACACGATTTTACAAATATACGCGAGAGATAAATTCATCGAGAAACGAACGAACGAACGAACGAACGAACGGCCTTTGATTCGGACGTTTCTTCTTCGCCGAGAAACGTTCCCTTATAAATAATCTAAACAGAATTTCTTCGTGATCCTCGTTATAAACGAGAGAGTATTATTTGCGTAATAGTACAAAGTGTCTTTATGGCTTCTTTTTTTTTTTCTTTCTTTCTTTCTTTCTTTCCTTCTTCTTTCTTCTTCTTTTTTTCTTCAATGATTTCTTTGGCTTCGAGGGATATGACGCGTGTGTGCTGCCAAAGAACGGAACATTCCTTGAACATATGCTCCCGCACACCTCTACTTCATTTTTAATCGTATATGCTCTTCGCGTTACACGCATTGCGTATTTTCTTTTTTTCTTTCTTTCTTTTTTTTTTCTTTTTTTTTCGAATTTTATAGCAAGTTCTATGTAGGATCTAGAACTGGCAGTTTCAAAGAGGGAAGCCTACGCGGAATGGCGTCATTCTCGTGCACGGCCTTACGGCCACGATTATATTCGCTATGTCGCGTTACGAAAAACTGATACTTCCAATTTCCCGATAATAAATTTTCTTCGATTCGGGGGGAAAAAATCGATACGAAAGGATCGGAATCCTTTACCCGCTTTCCGTTCAAAATCGATCGATCGATCGTTACACCATCTCGAATGCCTTTTCCACTACTTTTGCCCGTTTGGAATGTTTTATATATTTTCTTTCTTATTTTTTTCCCTCTTTTCCCTCGGTGGAAGTATCGTACGTATCGGTTAACAGTCTTTCAGAAAAGAAAGAATCTTCTTCTCGGCGTTGTTATGTTATCGTTAAATCGTCGTTTTTTTTTTTTTTTTTCTTTTCGAAAAAATTCGTTGATTCGCGACGAAACAACGTTAAAAAATTTCTGCCGATAATATTACCTCGTACATATTAAATTTACTACACTCCTTACCGAATATAAGAAGATGAAAAGAACGATGACGATCGATAATTTTCGTCGATCGATCAATTTTTCCAAAAATTAAACGATATTAAAATATCGTGCTGGAGCAAAATTTCGACAGAATTTTTTTAAAAGTGCGATAAGGGGAGGGGCTGGGGAGGGGATATAGAGACCAATCGTCGGGCAGATCTGGACCGACGAACATCAAATTCTTGCTCGTCTAAACCCGCTACGACGACGGGACGACGATCTCGACGATTCCCCGCCGATCGAGATCCTTTGGATAGGAACGCGCACGGTTTTCGCGATAAACGGAGTCGTTTCACACCTCGTAACGAGTAGAATTACAATTGGAAAGGCACTTTGAACGAAAAGTATGGCGAGCTCGAGCGCGAATATGCAAATATTAAAACTCGCGGCTCTCGTGTTTTCTTCAATTGACCTTTTCTTCGTTTCGACCTTTCTGTAAACCTCTTCTCCGCGTCACGCATCATCATCTCGTACAAACAAGTACAAAATATCTTTCCCTACATCTTCTTCTTCCAGTTTAACCTGGAGGGGAGGGGGTTAGAGAGAGAGGAAAAACTCAAAGCCAACTTTTCGTCCTTCTTCCTCGGCGAGAAGAAAAACGAGAAAACCAAATCGGACAGGTTGGGGAGGAAAAAGGAAACCTTTCCCCTTCCCTTCCTCCCTTGCAGTACAAAGTAAAACAAATATGTAAAAAATCTTTTGGATTTTTCTTCCTTCTCGCTCGATCCTCCCAACAAGAAATTTCTCAATTCTTCTTCCCCTCCATCGTTCTCGCAACGACATCCTCTTCTCTTCCCTTCGATTTATTTCACCGCGTTGCGTTGCGTCCCTGTCTTTCGATCGAATTCCACTTCGAACCGATTTTTCCTTTCCGATTTTGCCGGGGAGGGGGAGGGTTAGGGAAAGTCGTTATCGGGCAACCGATATCTCGACGAGCGAAAGGACGGGCGACGAGGTTGCTCTTCGAAAGGGGAGGCGCAACCACCTCCCTCCCCCGCATCCGCGCGTGCAATCCAGAAGATCGAAGGCGATCGTGTCGTTCGTCGGGGTGGAGACGAACGGTCAGAGACATTTGCCCGGATTCTGGGAACACCACTGCGGCCACATGGCTTCCGTCTTCAACCCCCGCCCGGTGAGAAGCTCCATGTGAGCGGCCAGCCTCGTGTACACGTTCTCGTCCGTCGAGTAACCGTTGGTCGGCGTGTCGCTCCTGTAAACAACAAGAAAACATCGTCACCCCTCGCCTTCGACCCTCCCCCCCTTAATCCTCCTTAATCCTCCACTCACCACAATCTCTCGGCGAGGGCGGACGCCCTGGGCCATAGCCGAGGACCCAACGAGGCGTCGCCCGTCTGCTCGCTCCATATCGCCGCCTCCCCCCCCAGAACGAGGCCCCAGTGTTGCTGGGGATAGTCCCTCCACGGCCGGTGATTGTAGACGGTCTGCCAGGTGCGGTACTCGCCGCAGGCCGCCTCCCCCGTTTCCCTCCACCTGCCGAAGCCGCAGTCCAGGTACCAAGTGTCCACGTGGGAGAGGATCACCCTGAAACCGTCCTCGAGAAGATCGGGGGTCTCCGGCCAATTGCTACCCCCCCAAGATTGGATCACGTGTATCTTGGGGTCGAAGTAGGTGGTGATGTAGGGCCTCTTGGTGAGGGGGGAGCTCCACAGGATCACGGCCTTGGGTGTTTCGTCGCGGTTCGCCTTCACCAACCTGTGCAGCATCTTTGTTTCGAACTCGGCCCACATGGCGTGGTGGTCGGTCATGTTCTGCGCCTGCATAGCGGCCGTGATGTTCCCGTACTGGGCCCAACAGTCGAGGTTCACCTCGTCCCCGCCAAGGTGGACCACGTCCCGGATCTCGGTCAGCTCGAGGAGCTCTTTGTACAGGCCCTCGAGTATGCGATACGTGTGCTCGTTGATGGGATTCAACTGGCCGCAATTCGGCTCGCCGCAATACGACGACCATGGCTGCTGATCAACGCACAGTGCCAGCTCCCCGTAACCGTACTCCGTCCCTGAATAAATTAACGAGATCAACGTCGGTTGCTGTTTGGATACGGCGAGTCGCGGCAATCTTCTTTCTTGCCTCCGATTTTTTTCAATTAGCTTCGTTTATTGAAATTAGTTGACGGTTGGTGACGAAGGATTTTTTTTTTTTTTTTTTTTTTTTTCTTTGAATGAAAGGCGATCGGAGGAAATTTTGTTTAATTTTTCACGCGGGATATTAGAGACGAAAGGTTTCGAAACGTCGTGATACGAATTTGGTGTATCGTTAACGATAATTAAATTGACAGTGGAGGAATTAGTTTTTTAAATAATTTTTCGATACGAATTAGAGAAGCTTGGCGTTGAAAATTATCATCCCAAACACTTTCGTTTTGCTTCGTGATCCAGTGAATTTGAAGAGGTATATCGTTTGTTAACAATAATTAAATTGACAATAATTAAATTGACAATATTTTTTTAAATAATCTGATATTCGTATCGAAGATCTAAATTCCGCTTGAAAAGTATCAGATTATAGAGGAGCTTGGCATTGAAAACTATTATCCTAAATCAAACACCTTTTAATTTCCTTTAAGATCCAGTGAATTTGGCGAGAAATATCGTTCGTTAATAATAATTAAATTGACAATAAAGAAATCATACGAAGTATTTTTTAAATAATCTGACACTTTTCACGGGGAATTTTCGATACGAATTAGAAAAGCTTGGCATTGAAAACTATTATCCTAAATCAAACATCTTTTAATTTCCTTTAAGATCCAGTGAATTTGGAGAGGTATATCGTTCGTTAACAATAATTAAATTGACAATAAAGTATTTTTTAAATAACCTGACACTTTTCACGGGGAATTTTCGATACGAATTAGAGAAGCTTGGCATTGAAAACTGTCATCCTAAATCAAATACCTTTTTTTAGTTTAAAATCTAGCGAATTTGATGAGAAATATCGTTCGTTAACAACAATTAACGCTTAAATTGACAGTAGAGAAATCATACGAGATATTATTTTTTTAAATAATTCAACATTTTTCACGTGGAATTTTCGATACGAAAATTAAAAAAGCTTGCCATTGAAAATTATCATCCCATCTATAAAAAAAACTATCGAGCCAAACAGCTTTTAATTTCCTTTAAGATCTAGCGAATTTGACAAGAAATATCGTTCGTTAACAATAATTAAATTGAGAGTAATAATAATAAAGAAATCATACGAGGTATTATTTTTTTAAATAAGCTGACATTTTTTATGCGGAATTTAGAACTTTGGATACGAATCAGAGAAGCTTATGAAGCTATTCTTAGCATTGAAAAGTGCACGTTAAACTATCATCCTAAACCAGATATTTTCATTTTTAATTATAAATAATCTTTTTAAGTAATCTAACAATTTTCTTCAAAATCTATGAATTAAAGAAATTTATGAAGCTTTTCTTCAACATTTTAAATTATCATCCAAACATCCTTCCATTTCCATCAAGATCCAAGATGAATTTGACGAGAAATATCGTTATATAACAATAAATAATCTAACAATTATCTCACAGAATCTACGAATTAGAGAAGTTTGTAAAGCTTTAAATTATCAGTCTAAACATCCTTCCATTTCAAGATTCAGTAAATTTGGATCCAGAAATTGACAACAATGCAAATTCATCGAGGGTACAAATCGAACGTATTTTTTAAATAATCTAACAATTATTTCACGGAATCTACGAATTAGAGAAGTTCGTGAAGCTTTTCTTCACTTTAAATTATCATCCCAAATATCCTTCCATTTCAAGATCCAGTAAATTTGGATCCAGAAATCGACAACAATACAAGTACAAACTCATCGAGGGAACGAATCGAACGTATTACTATTCGTGTGACAACCGAACATCTAGAATCTAAATCCTCGAAATATATAATAAATAATAATATAATATTAATGTATAATAAATAAATATAATAAATAAAATAAATTTCTATTTATTATATTATATATTTTATTATATATATTATATTATATTATATTATATTTAAAATTTATTTATATTATGTTTAAAATAAATTTTCTTTTGCCCGGATTAATATAATATAAAAATAATAATATAATATTAATGTATAATAAATAAATATAATAAATAAAATAAATTTTTATTTTATTATATTATATTATATTATATTTAAAAATTATTTATATTATGTTTAAAATAAATTTTCTTTTGCCCGGATGACAGCCCTCTCCAACTCACCCCACTGCCAGCCAGCGCCAGCGTGCGCCGGCGAGTCGATCTCGACGAGCACTCGGACGCCGCGTATCCTCGCGTAATCGGCCAGGTCCTTGACGTCGTCGGGCGTGTAGATCTGATCGCCGCTGTACGCGCCCCACCTCGCCATTTCCGGGAATTGGGCCGAGTCGAATGGGAAGCTCTGGGAATCGGATATGTGCCAGTGGAAGGTGTTCAACTTGGACGCGGCCATCCCGTCGATCACGCGTTTCAAACGCTCGACGGGGAAGAACTGCCTCCCCGTGTCGATCAGCAATCCTCTGTAGGGGAACGTGGGCTTGTCCTCGATCGAGGCACGGGACAGCACCCGCAGACCGCCCTCCCGCCCGCTCGTCTCGTCCCACCAGATCATCTGGCCAAGCGTCTCCAAACCGTGCCTGGCCCCGAAGTAACTCCTCCCGATCACTCGAGCCTCCAGCACCCTCCCCCTCGCCAGCACGTCAACGGTGTAAGACTCGTCCACGTCCAGCCTAGGACCTGACGCTTCTCCGTTACCGGCGGACAAGTATATCACGAACGCGTCCACCCCGGGTCTGCTCTTCGCGTTCGGCGTCTTTATCAAGCTCCTCGTGTTGCCTGGAAATGAAGGCGAGCCGCGCGCGAGGTTTATGTAAGGAAAAATTGAGAACAGATATTACAGGTGTGCAGATAAGTTCCTTTTTTTTCCAAGATGGTAACTCGTGATTCGAATTCGAATTGCTTCGAGACGTCTGATCTGAAAGACTGTTCTTTAACCCTTTCGTTATTACGGGCGACTAAAGTCGCTCTATGTAAAATACTAGTGACGTATATTGGCTATAGTCGCTCTGCATAAATAAGATGTCATTGACGTACTATGGCGACTAAAGTCGCTTTGAATAAGATGTCACTGATACTCTATAAGCGACTATAGTCGCTTTGCATAAGATGCCATATTATGGCCGATTAAAATCGTTAGAGTGCTACTACTGACGTATAATACTACGGATGACAAAAGTCGCTCTGCATAAAATGCCAATGATACACTATGGACGATTAAAGTAGCTCTGCATAGGATGCTAATGATATACTGGGTAACTACTATAGTCGTTCTCCATAAAATGTCACTGATGTATACTACTATGGACAACTAAAGTCGCTCTGCATAAAATGCCAATGATACACTATGGGTGATTAAAGTAGCTCTGCATAAGATGCCACTGATATGGTTACTATGACTATAGTCGCTCTGCATAAGATGCTAATGATATACTGAGTAACTACTATAGTCGTTCTCCATAAAATGCCACTGATGTATACTATGGATAACTAAAGTCGCTCTGCATAAGATGTCACTGATACACTATAGGCGACTATAGTTGCTTTGTCACTGATATATTATGAACGACTAAAGTTACTCTGCATAAGGATGTCAAAAATGAAACGCTATAGTCGCTCTATATAAAATGCCATTGATATACTATGGTTACTATGACATAGACATTCTACACTATATACTATACACTATACACTATACTCTATAAAATGTTAATAATATACTATGGGCAACTACTATAATTGTTCTCCATAAAATGGCACTGACGTATGATACTAAGGACAACTAAAGTCGCTCTGTATAAGATATCATTGATACTATGGGTGATTATAGTCGCTCTATATAAAATTCCACTGATATACTATGGACGACTATAGTCGCTCTGCATAAGATGCCACTGATATACTATGAACGACTAAAATTGCTGTGCATAAGGATGTCAAAAATTAAACGCTATAGTCGCTCTATATAAAATGATATACTATGGTTACTATGACTATAGTCGTTCTATATAAAATGTTAATAATACACTATGGGCAATTACTATAGTTGTTCTCCATAAAATGCCATTGACGTATAATACTAAGGACAACTAAAGTCGCTCTGTATAAGATATCATTGATACTATGGGTGATTATAGTCGCTCTATATAAAATTCCACTGATACACTATGGACGACTATAGTCGCTCTGCATAAGATGTCACTGATATATTATGAACGACTAAAGTCGCTCTGCATAGGATGTCACTGACAAATTATAGGCAACTATAGTCCTTTGTATAAAATTCCATTGATATACTATGGGCGACTATAGTTGCTTTGCATAAGATGCAACTGATATATTATAGGCGACTATAGTCGCTCTGCATAAGATGCCACTGATATACTATGAATAAAGTTGCTTTGCATAAGGATGTCACTGAAACGCTATAATCGCTCTATATAAAATGCCATTGATATATATATATATATATATATATATATTATGGGCGATTAAAGTAGCTCTGCATAACATGCCATTGATATACTATGGTTCCTATGACTATAATCGCTCTACATAAGATGCTAATGATACACTATGGGTAACTACTATAGTCGTTCTCCATAAAATGCCACTAACGTATAATACTATAGACAACTAAAATTGCTCTGCATAAGATGTCATTGATATACAATGGGCAATTATAGTCGCTCTATATAAAATACCACTGATATATTATGGGCGATTATAGTCATACTATTTGAAATGCTACTGATATACTATGGCTACTAGTTGCTCTGCATAAGATGTCACTGATGTAT
Organism: Apis laboriosa; assembly: GCF_014066325.1. Taxonomy (NCBI): domain Eukaryota; kingdom Metazoa; phylum Arthropoda; class Insecta; order Hymenoptera; family Apidae; genus Apis; species Apis laboriosa. The sequence goes on from NW_025222452.1 coordinate 1,038,964, forward strand.
TATGGGCAACTATAGTCGCTCTATATAAGGTGTCATTGATATATTATGGGCTATAGTCATACTATTTGAAATGCTACTGATATACTATGGCTACTAGTTGCTCTGCATAAGATGTCACTGACATATTACGGGCAACTACAATCGCTCTATATAAGGTGTCATTGATATATTGTGGGCGACTATAATCATACTATTTAAAATTTTACTGATATACTATGGCTATTAGTTGTTCTGCATAAGATGTCACTGACATATTATGGGCGACTATAGTCGCTCTATATGATGTCATGTGTCACTGATACGCTATAGGCGATTATAGTCGCTTCGCATAAGATGCCACTAATGTACTATAGACGACTAATATCATTCTACATAAAATGCCAATGATACTATGGGCGACTATTATAGTCGCTTTGCATAAAGTGCCACTGACGTACTATGGGCGACTATAGTCGCTCTATATGATGTCATGTGTCACTGATACGCTACAGGCGATTATAGTCGCTTCGCATAAGATATCACTAATGTACTAAAGGCGACTAATAAAATGCCAATGATATTATGGCGACTATTATAGTCGCTCTGCATAAAGTGCCACTGACATACTATGGGCGACTATAATCGCTCTGCATAAAATGCCGCATATTATACATATGACGAGCGATTGGAGTCATTGTACATGGAGTATCTTTTTCTAGAAAAGTAGCATCGATATTTTATTTTTATTATTTGTTTCTCACGAGATTCCTCGACAATAAAAATCACCAAAAAAAAAAAAAAAAATAATAAACGCGGCCGCTGACGATCTTTCTCGAGTACTGTGCATATTTTTATCGCGGCGAAGAAATTGAGCGTAGCGAAAGGGTTAAAAAGAATCGCGACAATTTCGAGCGAGAAGCTTCGCCGCTTACTTTTTCTGTTCCAACTTAGGAGATCAGGCGTCGAAGCTATCGAATCGGTTTGCACTGGGAGAGAACGCCGGAATGTGAAAAAAGTGGTAGCAAAGATTTAAAACCGGAAATTTTAATTGGAAGGACGACGATCGTTCGGATGCATCGAGAAAGTTCGACGAGTGGAATCGGCCGACGAGAATTCGATGACGCGAGAAGAATCGGCGAGAAAGATCGGATAATCTTGTGCCTGATTCACGCAATAATAAAATCTTGAATTTGGAAAAAGGAAAAGAACTTATTTGCACAGTTAATAACTCGAGAAACGAGAAGGAAGAAAGATATATATAAATTATGATGCGTCACCGATGAAGACGTCCTTGGCGTGTTCCAACAGATTCCTCGTCTCTTGATCGCTGGTGTTCACCGTGACGAATTCGATTTGCTGCAGGTGTACGATCACGCTCTCCTCGCCCAGGAGCACGTTTCCGGTCGGCCTCGGCCACAACAGCCTGGTGTTTCCGCCGCAGAGCGCGATGCAACTTGCCAACGAGGTCCTCGACGATCTGACCGCCCTCCTCTCGCATCTTCCTGCCACGCACACCCAAGACCATGGGCTCTGAAACGTCCTGCGATCCGATGGGATCGCGAGTCGCACGAGTTTTAACTAGAATTTTCTTCCATCTTTCTCTTCTTCGTTTTTCCATTACCCTCCACCTTTTAATTTTAATCGCGTTTTTTTCGCTTTCGTTTCTTTTTTTTTTTTTTTTTTTAATACTCGATCAAGCGTCAGACTCATCGTGAACATCGCTACACGGATGTGAGAAACTTTACCAAAAGTAAGGTAAAGATCGAGACAGAAGCATTAGATTAGGAAAACAGAGAGGATGAATACGAGTAACGGTTAATTTTTTTAATGGCGGGTTACACACATGGATATCTATAAATATATATAAACAATAATGAAAATTAAATAATGTGATGATGGAGGGTTATCTAAACTATTTTGAGAGGAATACGAGAGAGAGAAAGAGAGCGAGAAGTGTATAAAGTGAGCGTGAGAGGGGGGATGGAATTAAGTGAAAATCGTAGAATTAGCATCTATAAAATACATGTTTCAAACAATCCAAATGAAACATTAAAACTCGAAATAATAAAATCGAAAATGATTAACATTGGAAAGGTGATTAGTAAAAAGAAGCATGGAGCGTGATGGGAATTTTATAGAAAATAGGCATTCCCCCATTTCCAATCGTTGATTATTAATTTCTTTCGCGAAACGATCCGTGATCAGGATCGAAAATTAGTTCTACTTTAATTTTTTCCGGGTTTGTTAAATTAAAATTGGAAAAAATTGTCGAATCTTGGAACAAGCGAAACAAGCGATCGATCGTTTGATTAGAAATCGAATAATCCAAAATGAAAGAAACGAAGAGTGTCTTCATCTAGAAGAATAAAGTTGAACAATTAATTGTTCTATTAACTGTAAGACGGTTGATCAACAAATGTAAAATGTTGGCAAATGACGAAACGAGCTTGGAATAATGTTAATAATCCGATCAACTAGCGACACACATTCGATAAATCCCCGCAAGAAATATTCCGTTAGTCGGAAGAGCTGTGTCACAGCTCGACACAGAATTACGATTTATTCACGTTCGAACGAGTTATTCAATTTTTCTCCGAGACGCGTATAAATATAGGATCGTTTTTTTTTCTCTCTTTTTAATTCGATTTCACTCACAGACGCGATTTTCACTACACTTCGAACAATATTAACGAGCGTGATCGTTCAATTTATTGCCGACTGCTATTCTAAAAAGCAGTGAATGTTGAGAGAATGATGATGATGAGAGAACTCGAGAATGAGATGTCCAGAGACGAATCGATATTTATTACTGATTTCCTGGTTGATATAAAACGGTGGTAACGGGAAAAGCGGGTTGCAAATCGTGAAAAAGGTACGTTACAATTATTCTAAATGATGTCTCTCGACTATCCATCATTTTCGAATTTTTCCAATACTTCGATTTATATATATGTTTATTATGTTTATCTAAAAATAAAAATAATAATTTAGAAAAATTCTTGAATGTTGGATAATTTCAAGAATCGTGGATAACGAAATTCGTTACGTTAAACAACGATTATCGATTATATAAAACGCTATAATAAACACTATAAATTATTACACACATTTACATTCCCCATACGAAACATCGAATAATAGTGAGCACAATAATAATTTCGCATTCCTCGTTCACCGATCTTAAATAAGTAAACAGAATTGTATACTCGATCGATGAGCAAAAAATCATCGTTTACAAAGGCCAAGCTGGACAATTTAAATAGAATGGGCAGGGGAGAGAGAGGGGGGCATGCAAAGGACACGAAGGAGAAAGCATATGGACGCCGTGGGAGTGGGGGTAATGGTGTGCGTCCCAAAGAATGCAGAGCCGAATGAAGAAAGCGGGATACGCGACGATAGATCGGTTCCTGGACGAAAGAACAGAGAGAGAAAGAGAGAGAAAAAACTAAAAACGGATGGCGTTTAATGATGAAGGACAAACTTCTGAAGGAAGGAGAGAAAGAGAGAGAAGGTTAAAAACAAAAACAAAAGAAAAGAAAAGAAAAGAAAGAAAGCGTTCTTTTTTTTTTCTTTTTCTTTTTCTCTTTTCTAGCAGGTAGAGACATCCCTCCTCCGGGTTGGGAAAGACGTTACCTAGGCTCTTCCAGATACTCGTAGAGCCGTTCTCCGGGTCTCTTCGTGCTTTCATTACCGACCAGGAAAGTAACCAAGCCTCGTTGCAACTCCTTCAGTCTTTGATGTCGATCACCGAGATGCGGAAGATAATGAACGAAACGGAATGCGGCAACAAAAGTTATAAACAAAGATTAAATAAATAATCGAGGCGTCGAGATCTTGCGTGTGAGTGGTAGGGATGATAGGTGGGGTGGGTAGAGTAGTAGAGGGGGAGACTCGTTCGCAAGAAACGAAAGAAGAACAAAGATAGACGTGTACACGTGGCGAAAGGAGAAGGAATTAAAACGCGATTATTTTTATCCTTATTCTTTATCCTTCATCGAACTCTGAACATCTCCTTTCCCACTCTTTGTACACGGTGAAAATAAAATGATCGAAATCGAATTTTTATTCAAAAACGATCGAGAGACTGAAGTGGAAAAATGTGGCGAAGAGAAGATGAAACAGAGATAGAGAGAGAGAGAAAGAGAGAGAAAGAAAAACGTTAAAAAAACGAAGGAACGAAACCTTGCGTTCTTTCTTCCTCTCTAATTGGATTCGCGACGAGCGTGGTCGGGAATCGTAAGATCGACGCGCGACGAGAATGAACGATCGAAGGTGGCGGTGTGGCGCCGATCTTCGAGTCTCGAGGCGAGCTTAATAGGCGGTAATAGACGCGGACTGTGTTATCGACCGGTTCGGCTGAGTGGATCGTATTGTCGCGTGTACGCTACTCACCGTCGCGACGAGAACGGCTGAAGGGAGGCGAGTGGCGGGGCGTGAGCGTACATCGCGATCAGCAGGATCCCGGTTATCAGAACAAGGAAGAGGAGGATCTTCCTCATCCATCCGCTCGACATGTTGCCCACCATCCTTGCGAATCTGTAAAACGATAAGAAGTGAAATTTTTTAATTTATCTTCATTTTTTTTTTTCGCTACAACGAATCATTAAAAGTGTTAATAAACGAATGAATGAGTGAATGAATGAATAAATAAGAGAAATAAAAGATATTGCGATATATACGACTCGATGTCGATCGATCCAACGTGATGTGAAAGAAGTTTTTCTTCAATCTAGATAACGATTAAAATCACAAAATCGATAAAATCGGAAACGCCACGTTACAATCTGCGATCCTCGAACAAAGTCTGATTGGAATTGGCTTTGTTTCCAGTATATATATATATATAAATTTTATAAAATATCGATTTTTAAAAGTAAATAAGATATCGAATTTACTAATCTTATCTGCTTATAGATATGACTTTACGTCGAGATATATACATATATCTTTTTATTTCTTCTCAACATCAGAACATCACAATCCATCAGAAATTCTTTTCTATAATTTTATCAAAGTTTTATTCGAATGTATCGTTCTTTTATTTATTAACATCGCGATCCCGAATACAGAGCTACAGAATTACGAAACTCTTAAAGAAATAACTATTTTTACAATCTAAGAATTGCGCTTTCATTTACTCGGAATTGTGAACGAAGCCATAAATCGGTCATAAATCGCGTTTAAACAAGCCCAATCTCTAAGTGATAAAAAAACAAACAACTTATCAATTGAGACAATTTTTCTTTCTTTCTTTCTTTCTTCTTTATTTACCTTTCCACGTGAATCCGTACGAAAGCATCGTATACGAGGGAGCAGACGTTCATTTCGAGCAGTGTCGATGCATCGGCTAGAGGCTAGAAGCGACTTATTCCGTAGTCTCGCCTCTACTAAGTCGGAGGGACCGGACTCGTTCGCTATTCGCGTATCGGGAGACTAAAGTTTTCGTGTTAACGAACAACTACTGGCTCGAGAATCGATTAGAAACAACCTGTATGGTGTGGTAAATCAATTCGAAGGACGGGCAAAAGTTTTATATCGCAACTTTATCCAGTTTTTAATTAATTAGAAACATAAGATAAATCGCAATAAATGTTTCGACGCTTTTTTTATTTTTCACGATGATGAAATAATTGTTAACGAATAATTTTTTTCTTTCTCTTCTTCTTTTTTTTCAATCATTTTTAATCAAAATATCGCTTTTTAGGAGGAGATGAAATCAACGTTTGAAGTTTTTAAAACGCTTTTCGTTTTTTTTTCTCTTTTTATGTACACAACTCCATAATGGAAAATATTCATAAGGGAAAATTTAAAGAAATTGAAAAATGTTCAGAATTTAGTGCTTTATCGCGAGAAAGAAAAATTGGAAAAATTATATTCAAAAAATGGAAAATTTAAAAAGAATTTTTCATTTCATCGTGCATTAACAAACTCTTGTTAAAGTCACAATTTTCGAATTAAGTAAATTTTCACGTAAGATAACGTTCAAATATTTTCGTGAATCACCGAGTATGTGAGATTCTTCTCTAAAATATAACACTTACTTTGCTCTATTGAAAATTCTTTTCTACGTAATCGCGTAAAAACGAAAGAAATAGGTCGCGACTCAAAAGAATCGAAACACACGTATATTTCTTTGCACGATAAACACGGCAATTTAATTCTAAATCAACTACGAACGATCGTTCGTTCATTCGCCCTTTTTCTCTAAAAATTCCAGAAAAAAGTTTCTATCGTTCCCTTACAGATTAAGAATTAAATATCGATATTTTTACATAGATATTACAAAGATATAGATAATAGATACATAAGATATCGAATTATTTTTTCTTTCTTTCTTTCTTTTTTTAACGCGAAAACTTAAAGCCACAAGTTCCTTCTGAATTGGCCGACAAAACGGGGACGTTTTAGCGCACAAAGGGTAGTGGTGGTGGTGGTGTGGTGGTGGCGAGTCGAGATGGTGTGCGTGCGCGTGTGTGTAACGCCGAAAAAGGAGGCGGTATTCGAACAAAGGCTTTTTGTTTCAAGCAGACGGACTCGTTCCATCCCGATACACGGCCCCGGTCGTGGTTGGACACGCGTAAACGTGACTCACCACCGTTGGGAACCGACGCTTTCGTGCAATTAGGTCTGACGACGACCCTTTCTCCAAGGCGTGTCTTCCTCCACTACGAAAATAACACGTCGTCCCTGCTCTGATTAAGAAAAGCCTCGATCCAATCTCTCTTTCTAATGGAGATTGTTGAAAATTCGAAGAAGAAGGAGAAGGAATATTGTTGATGTGAGATTTAAAGATTTTCCAATCTTATTTTTTTTAAAGCTAAGAAAGAATCGCGGAATCTATTCGACAAATAATAACACTCGATTATCTTATGTACTTTATATTCTGTTTTAAACATTACGTGTTCCAACGTACAATGGCTCGCCAATCTATTCCCCAACACTTTTTTTTATTGCTTCAGAGAAATATTAACGAAATTTTGTCACTTCAAATTCAAATCAAAATTTACTCTTGTAAATCGCTCTAAAAGAATTCTCTTCTCTGTAAAAAATATTGTATTAAAAATTGAAAATAAAATGTCGATCGTTTTGGATCGGATTGATCTCATTTCCTAAGAGAGAGAGAAATTTTCATTAAAATCAAAATTAAAACAGTACTTCATACTCTGTTCGAACATTGTTCCAATTTGTTTTTACATAAAATTATACGTACAATAGCTCGTCAATCTATTCGAAAAATTTTTTATTTATCGTTTTAGAGAAATATTATTAATCGTTCTACTATAAAAAAAAATTCTCAAATAAAATCGTATTAAAAATTGAATAAAATATCTATTACAATTGATTTCATCCCCCGAGAAAGGGATTTATCTATTCCACGTATTGCATAAACTCTTTTATTAAAATCAAAATTAAATCGATTGTAATATCGTTACATCCAATACCTTCACAAGCCGCCATATCCCTCTATATTTCGTGCCATCCAATTTTCTTTTTTTCCATTTCATTCCCGAAATTTTGTCCACATGGTGAAAAGCAAACCAAGCGAGCGAGAGAGAGCAAGAGAAACGCCGAAATGTTCAGGTAACGCCGAGAAAAGGATGGAGAGAGTTCGAGGAAAGCGGCAGTTGCGCCCTTTAATAGTTGCACGTGTACGGTCGAGGAGGTCTCGTCCTGTGGCGAGAGGCGAGGCGAGGCGAGGCAAGGCGTCACGACGCTCCGCGGCGTGCGCCGACGGCGTACGTCGCGGCGTCACCACGGCTGGTAGCCAGGCAACGCGCATAATACGACCACCGTGAATAGTTTGAAACGAAACGGTCGCGGGAGCGGATCGAGTCCTTCCACGATCTTTCTCTTTCCCTCTCTCCCTCTCTCTCTTTCTCCGTCCTTCTTTCTTTCCTCTCCTCCTCCCCTCCGCTCCGATCCGTCGTCGCCGTCGTCGCCGTCACCGTCGTCGTCGTCGTCGTCGTCGTCGTCGTCGGCGAGCGCGCTCGATGGAGAACGGAAGTGGCACGCGACGACACCGAAGGAGACCGAGGGAACGCTTGTACGTACACGTTGTGCACGTTTTCATGCCGCGTTTCCATATCTATCTCGTGGCGGTAGTTTATTCGAATAAAGGCGTTCATTTCTTTTCTTTTCCGTTCTTTTTTGTTGTTGTTTTTTCGCGAGAAAAAAATGGAGAAGTTTTTTATTTTTTGGAGATAATTTTTTTTATGGTGGTGATGATTGATGGATTGGATTGTATTCCTCTGAGAAGTTTGAGCGAGTGTTCCTCTTCTTTTAATTTTCAATCGTGATTTGAGAGAATTCGATTCGATCGCGAAAAGACGAACGATTGATGAGCGAATCAAAAGTTGTTGTTGTTGTTATTGAAAAAAGTTGTATATCGTTTTCGTCGTATCATATCTCTAGTGGAAAAATTTAAAAATGAATCCGTCGTTTTGCGTTCTATCTATCCCGATATATCGTTCGATAATAATCGAGGAATAAACAGGAGCGGGTAAAGAAGAAATATACATCATCACGGTTTGATGAAGTCAATTACTTCTTTGAATACTTCATCTTTTTTAATTGTCGGAATAGTGAGATTGATACGATACGATCACGCGTGTGCGTGTGCGTGTACGTATGTGTATATGTGTGTTCAGTTTCAATTTATCGAGTAAGATGAGTTATGTAAAGTCATTTGAATGACGAAGGTTACCTTTAAATTATTCTTTAGTCTGATGTATTTTTAACAACGGTAACAGTAGTCGAAAAGGAAAAGGACAAGGCTCGAACTTTCTACAAAGTTTCGATTTCTAAAAAAACGAATGGAACGAATAGAAATAATTGGCCCACGTCCAAATATATGTATCACGTTCAGATACGACGATAATTATATACGCGACTCGATTCGATTTAATCGGTAAGATACTTGCTATAACACGGCACGTTATAATGCGCGTTAAAATACGAGAGTTCGAATCGATGGTGTAATAACCCGCCTTTACTTGTACACGCGGGTTTTGTTTTCGCGTAGCGTCGTAAATAAATACACGGTATCGCATTTTCTTTCGATGTTATAAAAGGAGAAAGGTCGGCAGGCGCCGTTTTATGCACCGAGCCGAGCTAAAAGTTTCGTCGATCGAGTAAGTAGGCTCGCCACACAAAATCGATCGTGTATACTCGTGAAGGACGAAACAAATGGCGCAAGAATTCTATAAAGAAGCTCTGTTCGCTCGAATATCATTTATCTTGCATTTATCGCGGTTAATTTCTCACGGTAATTTAATACAAATAAAAAAAAAAGAATAAATAATTACAAATTTTCGATATAGTGTTATATGTGATATTTGATATTTGATGAGAATGAATAGATCGATTCGAAAATCTTGCAAGATAAACACACGAGACAGTGTATTTGTTGTTGCGTGGCTATTTTAATACCATGTCAAGGAGTTAATTACGTACGCTCAAGATCAATCTTCGTTCCTCATTGGAACGGTATGAAACTGGGACGTATTGTAATTCCCACGTGAAATTCCTTGAAGCGTTTAATCGAAGCCTTCCATTCATTTCTCTTCCCTCCATGCTAATTTCTTTCGTCACGAACGTATATTATTATTATTATTATTCTCCTCGAGCCTATTTTAGGTCGTTAACTTTCATCGAATTCTTTCGTTCCTTTGTATCGTGCGAATTCAACAAATTCGTTCGAACCAATCGAAAATTCGCGAATCGAAAAGAGATTTTTAAGAATCTTTTCTTCCTTAATTAGGTTATCTTTAATCTCGTTCGATCAATTCGTCGAGTAATAAAATTATTTATTACACATCAAAGTAATTAAATATAATTGCACAATGTGAATATATGTAAAATAGACGAATCTTGTTACATACAAATTTACTATATCGCGATATAGGTTAAAAAGACGAGGACGAGTTCGTTGCGTAAAAAACTACCGTCCAATTCCTTTTCTCTCGTTTTTCGTCGTTGAATTCACGCGAAATCGACGCATGCGCACTCTTGCCTCGGTTCGTCAAACCGTCTTTCCATCTAGCACACTCTTTTTCTTCTATACCAAAAAACCAAACAAAGCGTAACCTCGCTTGATCCGACAAATTTTCGAAAGAAATTAATTATCGAAGCTTCTTATTTATACTTATTCATTTAATTTTTACTTTTTTTTTCTTTTTTTCTTTTCGTTCAAAAAAATTATTCTTCATTCAGCTAATTTTTCTCGTTCGGTTTCAAATAAATGGAAAATATTTTAATCTGAGAAGATATCCGTTACGTGTATTTGCGCTACCGCTGTGCGTATACCGCTGCCAAATATCGCGATGGAACGCGGACCAACAGGTTGGGGGGAAAGGGAGAGGGGAAGGGGGTGAAAGGGTAAAAAAGAAAGGGATTAAAATTGCGCAGGTAGTGAGTCCGCGGTATGCGAGGAAAAAAGGAGGATTTCGATGGGAGGAATGGATCGAGGGCCGAGTAATTCGATGCAAATGGAAAAGGGGGACGCATCGAGGACACGGGTTCCACCAACCTCGAACACGCCGCGAACGAAAACGAGTCCTTAGACTCGTATAGACTCGCACGGGCGAGAAGGCAAGGGGTGGCTTTTAGCTGGAATTCTCGCAAAGGGCGTGATCGATAAACCGCGACACCGTTTCACAAAGGCCTCCGTGTGCCTTTTCCCCTTCTCTCCCTCCCCTCTTGTCTCTATTCCAAGCAAAACGGACTAGAGCGACCCCTTTTGCTCTCGATTGATCTTTGCTGTTTTCTCTCTTCTTTTTTTTTTTTTTTTTTTTAATTCGAAACTCGCCAGACTCGAGACAAATTTATTGTTGTTGTTGTTATAGATATTTGTTGGAAAGAAAACAGATAAAAATCATGAGAAAAAGGGGGAGAAAGGAACATTTCATTCAGGGCAGAGTTGGGCAAGTTGGAAAAATAACTGGTTAAAAATTTCGAATAAAGTTACTTTAAATGATTATTTAATTAAAATGTTCGAACAACATTTATTCGTAGCTATTATAGTTGGTTTTCGCAATCTCAGCCGTTATTTGCAATTATTATTATGCGAACGATAAATTATTTAAGTAACTTTATTCTTAAGTTCAAACTATTAAATTTTCCCCATCTGTAACTGTCCGTATTTAAACCTCGATGTATTAGCACAGGCATCCAGAGCATTCTAACGTGTAGATATCATATAAAAATTTTTTTATTTTCTCATAATATGCGTAACATGATTCATAACGATAATTTATGTAAATATAATTTCGCATTCCAGTAATTAAGGTAAAAATTGTACGTATATTATAGATAGTTTCGAAAATATTTCTTCTTAGATTATTATTCTTAACGTATTAAAATATTCGAACATTTATTCGTAGCTATTATAATCGATCCGCTTTTCCTCAGCCGTTATTTGCAATTATTATTATGCGAACGGTAAATTATTGAAATAACTTTATTCGTAACTATTCTAACTTCAACTAAATTTTTAAATTTTCTCTATCTATAATCACTGTCTATAATCTAAACTTTGAATAGAATCCAGAATTATTCTAACGTGTCGATAATATAAAAATTTTTAAAAAAAGAAAAAAATCGAAATTCTGCTGGAAAAGTAGAAAAAAATCTGTTTTCGCTTTGCTCGATGATAAAAGAATATTGATCACGAAAAGTTTGTGAAAAATTCTTTACAATATCTAAATTATCTAATTTAACAAGTTGAGAATGATTATATTTTTTCGTTATTAAATTTATGTTATTATGTTATGTTATTAAATTTCAGTCTTTATAGATATATCATAACATGTATACGTTAATTATAATTCGTGACGATAGTTTAATTTATAAATGTAATTTCGTATTCGAATAAATTACTACTAGATAGTTTCGAAAATATTTCAGCACCCAATAATTATTCTTAATACGTAACTTCGTAAACAAAAATAATTTTTATCATTTCGAAATATTCAAATTATAGCTTTTTTATTGCTATATAGTGTAAATAAAAGTGAAGTGGAGACAGAAATCCTAGCAAAGATAGTTATTACAATATTCATCCATATGGCACTAAATTATTAATATGTTTTGAATAATAAATTAACTTTATCCAAATAACTTTATTCGTAACTTTAACTATTAAATTTTCCCCATCGCTGTCTGTAAACCTAATTGCATTAACATATAAAAATTTTTTTATTTTCTCATAATAAATTAATTATAATTTGTAAAAAAAGTTCAATTTATATAATTGATATAATGTAATTTCGTAGTAGTTAAGATAATAATTGTACGTACACTATAGATGTATACTTTTCGAAAATATTTCAACAAGACGATTACTCTTAAGGCGAGTTCGTAAATAATTTTTACGATTTCGAAATATATGAAATTATAGCTTGTTTACTTCTATGTAGTGTCAACAAAGTGGAGACAGGCGATCCTAAGCGAAGGACATCAACTCGTTGAGAAAAAAGTAACCGGTTAAAAATTTCGAATAAAGTTAGTTTTTAAATAATTACTTATTAAAATCCTCGAATAAAATTTATTAGTAGTCGATCCTCTTTTATATATAAAAGCTCGATCATTCGCCGTTAAAATTATTCGACTATTTATTATCCTTTCGAACGATAAATTATCCAATCGAAACTTTATTCCTGAATTCAACTTTTATTAAATTTTGAAAAAAAAAATCAATCGTTTCAGGGAGACGTCTCGATTGACGATGACGATGTTGGTGACGAACGACACTTCGGACGGGCGTAATGGGACGAATGCGTGGGACCAGGAGGACGTCGTTTCGTCGGAATACAACGTGACGACGACGGCGAGCGGAGCGGCCAGCAAGACGAGTCACTTCGAGACCGATTTGCACGGAAACGTTAACATCCTTCTCGGCGGGTGAGTATTTACGATTCGATCCAACTTTCGATCATTTTTTAAAAAACGCGTTTTCAATTTGCTCGAATATTTTTTTCCCCTTTTTCTTACGAGCAGAAATCGCGAAGAATTCGTTCGGATTTAAACGTTTGTCCGTTGAATCGCGGAGAATCATCGTTGTGGATTTTTGTCGAACAGCTTTGGAATGAAATTATCGATGAATTTTTATCTCGAACAAGTTATTTGAAATTATTGAAAGATTCGTTCAAATATTTTTCTACCATCCCATGACAAGTATCCCAGTAAAATTTATTCCCAATTTATGGGAACGATTTTATCATCTCTGAAATAGAGATAATTATAAAATTTAATTCGAAGTTATTTTCGTTCGATTAAATCTTCCTTCAAATCGCATCGGAGTATTAAATAAATTAATAACGACACGTTTTTCCTTCTCTTTTTTCTTTCTTTCTTCGCGAATAAATTATCTTGGTTATTTTCAACGGTTTCATCGAATAACGTGATTGATCAACGCGTTACGTAACGCGTTGAACGACGTAGACGTGTTGCATTTAAAATTTAAATAATACAGCGAGCCGCGAAACGAACGGACGTCTGAATTCAGAGAAAAATTGTGGCGAAATGGAAGTATGATGTTAAGAAAAAAAAAATTTGCACGCGTTCTCGCTCTGCCCATAATCGGGAGGGGGGAGCGTGTTAACGAACGCCCGCAGCGTCCCGTCCGCCCTGCTCAATTAAAGTCTAATGAAACTTTCTTCGCCGCTATTCCCGACAAGGTAAAGAAAAGATAACATCCGGCGAGAATGCTCTAGCCTCCTTTCTACACCACGCCGTACACGCCGTATTTACCGAGTGAACCACCGACGGATCAGTGTTTCTCAAACTCGATCGCTCAAGGACAAGCAAGGAGCGAAACTTTTCACCGACTTTTGTAAACAAACGGATCTTGAAAAAAAAAGAGAGAGAAAGAAACGCGATAAATATTTATATTAAATTAAATTAATACGCAAAACGGGGAAAAAAAAATTCTCTTTCTCAACAATTTCAATCGACGACAACAGTTTTGAACGAATTTATCCTTCATCGAATTTACATATCAGAGTCAGATCCTCGAATTCAGCTGAATGAGAAATGGGAATAAAAAATCGAACGGAAATAAATAAGGAGGACGGGTCGTGTTATTACGGTAACCGTGATCCCTTTGTATCACGAAGAATGGCCCGAATTGCCACGGTTGGCGAATGCTTGCGGTCGTAGAAATTGCGCCTCGAGCCAACCGTGAAATCGCGGCCTCTCTCGTCCTTTTACGCGGTTCCTCGAGTCGCGGATTCTTTCCTCGCTCCTCCAACAATTTCCAACTTTCGAAAGTTCGACCCATCGAAAGACGCGCGCGCACAAGTGAAAGCAATAATCGTTATCGCAGGCATCGTAAAAAAATGGAAAAAAAAGGAGAAGAAGAAGAGAGAGAAAAGGAAAGAAAGAATAATCGTGAGTTTATGACGGTTTTTTCAACACGAGTTAATGGAGTTAGGTTAATCTTTTCAACGGTTGCTCTTTTATTACTCACGTTTTCAAGAAGAATCCTCGCTTTCTCGACGGACGTACCATTGTGTAATTGTTTTCTGTCGCCTATAATATAGAGCAGTTCGATTTTAATTCGGTTGAGATCGAATTTTTATTTGTTTTACGTTCGTTAGAGAGATAGTAAAAAATTTCGAGTCGATTAAATTTTCTTCGCACATATTCACGTTTCTATGGTATTAAAGTTGTCGAAGCTTGTTCGGACGAGGACTATGATCTACGCAGCGGTTTCAAGCATGGCGGGAAAGGTTAACGCGCGCTAAATATACGCGCTCGATGGTCCCCATTCCCTCTCCTATGCTATGGTTATTCTCACTACTATGGTACGTGATCCGTATACTTGCAGGGCGATGCTCAGCGGGGTGATTATGGTTGTCCTCCTCATGTGTTACTGCTGTCACAAGAGCATTCGAAAGAATCGGCCGCAAGAGTATCCGCAATACTGGAGGACGGAACCAGACGCGCACAGCCTCGAGGTGTTCACCACGGAAGCGCATGCCGCCGTGAGTATCTCTGTTTCCATCCATTTCCAGCCAGAGATCGATCGATCAACGCTCCTTTATCCTCGTACGAAACTATTACTACTACATTGTAATTTCATCGATGCATTTTTCCTTCCTTCCTTTCTTCGATTCGTGCATCGAGTTTTCGAAGACGAGAAATATCCTTCATCGAATAAAATCAATCCTTCCAAGATTTATAACCGTTTTGAATATATACTTTCCAATTTCATCGATCCATTTTTCCTTTCTTCCTTCCTTCCGATTCGTGCATCGAATTTTCGAAGAAACGAAAAAATCAAATTATTCACTTATGAGGTGTGAAAGAGTCGAGAAATATCCTAAATCAATCCTTCCAAGATTTATAATCGTTTTGAATATAAATTTTCCAATATTTCTCCGTTCCAAAAATACTTTTTTACCGCGAACAGTAAGGCTGACGCAAGTTTTTCTCTTAAACTTTCGCGATTAACGTATTCCGTGTAGAAGAGACGCCATTAGCACATACGTGCATTTTTTACAAGTATAATAGAAACGTCGCCTCTACCGAGTATAGAAATAATTCGCTTGCAATAATTCGCAAATTCTCTCTAGGCAAAGAGACAGAGGGGGGATAGAACGATAAGATGAGATCGCAAGTTCGAGAAAAATGGCGTGGAGCGGTTATTAAATATCGCGTGGAGTTTATTACGCTCGGTCTGTACGCGAACTGTGTACGCGCGTTATGTAAGGGCATGGTTAAAATAGCACGCATAGCGAGCACACCGAACTTTCCGTGGTCCGATCGGATCGAGGTGGATTTAGGCGGCGGCGGCCATATCTACCCGAAACGGCCTCGAAACAATAGTTTATTGCCCACTTTCGAGCCGGGCCAAAAACTAAAATGGCGGAACCACCGAAATGGCCCAACGTTCCATCGAGAATTAGCGGGTTCGTTTCGATCGAGGCGTATCTAAAATACGAACGTTATTATGCGCGGATCAAGCTAGCAAATACGCCAATCATTCTGTGAAATCGTTTTTTCGCTTCCTTATCGGCTGAGCCGATCTTTTTTTTTTTTCTTTTTTTCGAAACTTTTTTTATTTGTTACGATGTAATTAATTATGTGAATAAATTAACGAATTCGAATTTATATAAATTTTTCTAAAATATTTATTCGATACGTTTGATAAAGTTGAAGTCGGCCTTTGAATAATTTCGAATAACTTGATTCGACGTTTCTGGTAATTTTTAACTTGATACTTTAACCAGTTACTTTTTCAACTCGTCGATGCTAAAACATTGGTTTTCTAGAAATTCGTGGAAATGGCGGCGCGTGATGTCGAGGAGGAGATACGAAGCAGGCTGTCCGATCTAAAAATATTGGAAAATTGGCAATGACGTAGCGGTCAGGTATCGCGGGAATAACTATGATTCGAGGGAATAAATAATCACGCGGTAGGATGCTAATTAGAGTCTAGACTAGCTGGTAATTAATGTCCAGATGAGTCAACCATTGTAGCAAAGCTTATATAATCGTATAAGCGAATAATTAATAATTCGTGCAAAACATCTGGATTGTCATCCGTCGAGTAGATTGAACGATAAAACCAATCATTCCTTATCGTTCTCTCGTAAATCAATTAAATTCCCAAGATTAACCACGGGAAACATATATATAAACTCGATTTGAAATTTTCAAGCGAGGCGGGAAAATAATTCACCATTATTTAAATTATTCATCGTTATTTCTTGAACGCTTTATAAATTATTATTAACGATCCGTTGATAATTTAAAATATCATGCCATGCATATTGTTGTTCAAAAATTCTTTCACGTCGAGTCGAAAATAAAATTCTTCGATTCGAATTAATTTAAATTATAATTTAAATTTATAATTTAAATTATAAATTTAAATTTATATTATTCACAATCGAATCTCTTCCTCGACAAAATCGTTCGAAATCGTTTTCCAAACGACGCAAAGATTTCCTTTCTTTTTTTCTTTTCCAGTGCTGCGAGAGGCAACAACAACAACAACAACAATCGGCGACGACCGAGGGAAACCAGGACGAGAGCGCCTACGACGTTTTATCCTGCCCCGTAACTCCGATTTCCGGCCCCGGCCCACCTCCAACTTACGACAGCCTGATCTTCGATCCGAAAAGCCTACCCACCTCGATGGAGAAGAAGGGTGAAGAGACACCCGGGTCCATCGTTCCCTCGATGGTGTCCACGTTATTGGGGCTGAGCACGAGCGTGAGATCGGGTTTGGAGCGTAACGAGGCCGTCGAACAGCAAGCATCGGACGAGGGATTGCCTTCCTACGAGGCCGCTTTAAAGTTGGACGCGAACGGTTACGTGTGACACGCCCCTGATCCCCGAGAATTTTTCACAATTGTGTTCCTTAGCGTTGTGTTCCTTTCCACGGAGAGCGAGATGAAGAACGAAGGGACGAGGCAAAGAAAGATGGAAGAAAGAAAGGGGATTGGAAATTAGATAGTGTCTTTCGTCTTTCTTTAGGTTTTTAGATCTCGAGATCGGAGAGAAAGTTGGCCGAATGGAGTCGTAGCTTTGATTAATTAACGCGAGCTTAGGAAAAAATTATTTCCCTGATTCCCGTAGTTTTAAAGAGAGAGAGAGAGAGAGAGAGAGAGAGAGAGAGAGAGAGAGAAAGAGAGAGTATGTGTGTGCGTGTGCGTGTGCGTTTTCGATGGACAAAGATTTTCGATTAAAGATACGATCAGCGTGGATAATAAAATACTGGTCCGCTTCTAATGTTAGAAAACGCTTGGTTCTTGGAAGAGATTTCCTATTCTATCGATACGAATCGTAAAGGAAAACGCGAATGGGCGAACAAAGAAAAAACGAGGGCGAACGAAACGAAGAAAAATCCGTGGAGCGATTTATCTCGTTGTATAGATTACTTTCAAATTTCGCGTAACGTAATAATAATCTGTGTATAATCTGAGTAAACTGAATAAACATCGGGGGAATAATAATAATAGTATAACGCGAGTTATGTTAGCTCGCTAATCTTCTTAAAGATCCGAAGAATTGATCCTAAAAATACACAAAGCTTGAAACGTTATTTCGAGCGAATCGATCGATGTAAATTCGTGTAAATAAAAGGGGATAGAGTTATAACAGAATTATTATTTGCTCCGAGAAAAGCTTCTAATCCGATTCTAATCATTAAAAAAAAATATATGCAAAGTCGGCGTAAGAAATCGATCGTCTTATCCTTCACCCGGCGAAGGCCACTTTAGTGGTCCTCAATCATATCGTTGATCAGCTTAAAGACCACTTTAGGCGGGCATGAATTACGCCTTCGTTTATGGTTCGTTCGCTGGAGCTGATCGAGTGTCGCGAATTCGTCTACGCCGTTACTCGACGCGATTCGACTTCAACTCCTCCTCGGAACGTGCGCGCGCAACCAACGAATATTTCCCATCGTTGCGACGAAAAATCGCTATTGAACGGGGGACAATTTTTCGACCGGGATGGCGATCGATGAAGATATCAAGAGGTAATTTTTCGTGTACGAGGGAAAAGAAGGGGAAAAAAAAAAAGAAAAAGAAAAAGAAAAAAGAAAAAAGAGCTTTGATCGAGGTAAAGCGGAAGGTAATAGAACGATTTGGTTTTTTAACTCTTCTTAAAGAAATGGAACGCATCGATTTTACTCGGCTCGAATTCGAATAATTTATCCTCAAGGCTGTTTGCAAATTAATTGCAACGATTTGTTCTCCGAGAGAGAGAGAGAGAGAGAGAGAGAGAGAGAGAGAGAGAGAGAGAGAGAGAGAGCTAATAAAACGAACTTTTGATTAATTATCGGATATCTTAATGATAACGAGTGTGTTACAAAACACGTTCGTCTAATGGAAACAAAAGTGACAAGACAATTTTATACATTATTTACTTCCTTTCGAGTTTTTCTCGGTTACGTAAGGAAAGGCAAAAAAAAAAAAAAAGGAAGGAAGGGGAGAGAGGAGAGGGGAGAATTGTTATTTAGACAAAATTACAAATCTGAAATGACATTACGCGTAATATTAATTTCAATAATGTAAATGATAGTGAGTGTGTCACACTTTGCTTATCGTCGTGCGAATTATTTAACGTGTTTCATTTTCGAAAAGGAGGAACTGATAAAAGATAAGCATCATTATCGTTATCGAATAGCTAATTTCAAAATTAGCATAAAACTAATCAATATCATCCTTGTAGTAGAAATCTACTGATAATTTCTAAGTGTAATTAAATGATAAAAATGTAAATTTTTTTATTTATTTATTCTTATCGCGTGTGATAATAATATATATATATATTTTTTTTATATCTTGTAGATATCGACACTAGATAAATGTCTAATGCTCATTTTTGTATTTTCTTTCTTTTCAATTTCAATTATTTTGAAAAAAAAAAACAAAATACCACAAAGAAATCATTGATGCTCAACATCAAAAGGAAACGTTTATTTCAGTTTATCCTTAGTTTGCTCTTATCAATTCCTCTTATCGTAAACCACGAATATTTTTTTTCCATATAAATAAAAACTCTTTCCATTTATTACATCAATTAATTCAATATAACTAATTAATAATAATTTGTGTAACATAACATAAGTAACGTGACGTAACTAACCAATAAAATATTTGATAATATATGCGCTAGATTTCTATATTATACGATAACCTTATCATTGTTTGTTTTAATTCACTCCGGTTATCATTCGGATATGATAGTCGACGAAAACTATTTTTTCGTTCGAAAGTTGGAAAGTTAGAGATAAAAGATAAAAAAAAGTCTCGCAATTTTCATTTTTCCATCGCCCCGAGCGGCGAACGAAAAAGAAGAAGAAGGGATGGAAACGACCCTCGTGATTCGACGATTTCCGCCGATAATAAAATATCGTTTCACGCCCGTTTCGAAAGGAAGTCTTTTTTAATCGACAAGCATCGCGAGATATCGACGAGACGAAATCGTATAATCCTCCCTCGAATATTCTATCGAATTCGATCAATTCAAAATTTAACAATAATTCGACCGAACAATAATATACCGTCGTTGGATTTTTAGTAAGAGCGAGACCTGTTGACTGGAAGAATACTCGATAAGAAGCTCGAAACTCGTGACCCGTGCTCGCTCGCTCTTAAATTCCTCGTGTTATTCTAAATAGGAACATATATATATATATATGTCTCGATTGATTGGCCTTGCTTTTTATGGTGGCACCGATATTTTATTATCCGCTCATCAACATCGTTCCACGACAGGATAATCACGTGTTTTACAACGTAAGGGAAGACCAGCTTTCGTTTTTTCAAAGTCTTCTCTCCCTTTTCCGTATTTACCCGTTTAGGGTTAATAGGATATTTTCGGTTTAAAGAGGTATCGAATAAGCGTTGGCGCAACGTTCGCTCGTTGCGTTTCAACGGTTCCGCGCATGCTCCATGATTCGAAGTTTTTCTTCCTTCAATAAGTTTTTGCACAGTAATAAAATTGGTCATGATCTCAAAAGGAGTTAAGACGCTGTTCAGTGTGACATTCATTTTTTGTTTTTAGGAGAGAATTTTACAATTAATTTATTTCTCGATCTTGAGTTATTATTTGTCTCGAATTTTATTTTGAATTATAAAAAAAAAAAAAAAGAGAGAGAGAGGAACAAATTAAATTTTTTTTTACGTTCCGCTCACGACTCGGATAAGGAACTCGTTCCATTTCGGTTCAGATAGACGAGTTGCTTGAACAAATAACCGATCCACGAGTAGCAGTAACGGCGGGAAAGACAATGGCAAAGGCGAGCCAAGATCGTCTCGAGTCGTTTCCTCGTCGCGTATGTCCTCGAAAGCGGTGAAAGCGGCTAACAAAGAGCATCAGAGTGTCGTAATTATTATATTATTTCGAAGCAAACGCTATTTAATTTTTCTCTTTTTTTTTTTTTCTTTTTCACTCTTCCAGTGAACTTTTCAATCTTTATGAGACGTTTTCCTTAGAAAGAAAAGTTATTCCGATATTTTTATCTATCTAATCCTGTATATCTATATTTATAATTTTTGATTCGTTTGTTCTCGAATGTAGAATATAAATCGAGATTAATTGATATTTCGAATTCCCCCCTCTCTCTCTCTCCAAAGCAAGATAAAATCTAATTTTTCGAATGATAAATTAGTATATAGGTAAAGCTATTTTTATTCGTTATTATTTAATTGAACGATTCTTTAAGTAAAATAAAATTCCATCGAAAGTCCATCGAAAGTTTGTAACGAAGGAATGACACGCGTGACGATAAATTATAACTTGATATGGCGTGAAAATCGCGTGAAATTTTCGTGAAATAATAGGACGATAAATTTAACAAATTTGCTATATCGAAATGGTTCGACATAAATTAATAATTCTGAAACAAAAAAAAAAAAAAAAAAAAAAAAAATACGACACGATAACTACTGCCAACTGTAAAACTAATTACACGCATATTACGTAATAATAAAGTCTCAAAGATTGGCGGCAAATTTATTATTATAATCGTCTATTTTAAGTTTTGCGTTTGAAGTTTTTTTTTTTTTTTTTTTTTTTTTTGATTAAAAAGTTTAAAGTTTAACGAATTACGAAACGAATAATTCTAAATGAAATGATCGTGAAAAATGTTCGAACGTTGAAACGATAAAACCGAAGACAAAAATGAACGATTTAGAGGCTTGAATTTCAAAAAAAAACGAAACACGGGAAGAAATATTAATGGAGTAATTATTGGACAATAAAATAAAAAGCGATTTTATGGCCGTTAAATCCTCGTCAAACGATTTGTTCTTGCCGTAAATTTATCGAAATAACGATAAACTTTTAAACTTATTTATATATAATTGGACAAAATTGAGATCGCGTATAATTTATTTTAAGGATAGTTAAAAAAAATGAAGATTAAAAAAATCGTTATTAATGGATGCAATTGCGAAGATTATAAAAAGTTGCCTTATAATCAATACTTGATCGAAAATTCGAAATATATAATCGTAGTTTTAATCGATTTACTCTAGTCCTATCCATTACTACATATTCACGATTTAAATATTTACCGTTTCTCACTTTCTTTCAGATCGATCACCGTATTTCATAAACACGGCGTCACAAACAAATTCGTCGTAAAAAGAAAGGAAAAAAAAAAAAAAGAGAGAAGAGAAACGGATCGATCGAACTTCGTGCAAACAACGATAAATAAAGCTTATTACCACTATTTATCTTCGCTATTAAGCAAGTTTTTGCTGCCTTTAGACTTTATCGTGGAAACACGCTTTGTTCGATAAATTCGGCCAAGTACGTTCTTCCGATACCGCGCTCGATTTCATTGCCCCCGAAACCTTGAACGACGTTATTAAATTGTGCAACTCATCGCACGGCCAGCTTCCTTGTGCGTGGATCTACATTGCGTGGGTGGCCAACAACAATTACGAGAACATCCAACGATCGTCTCTCTTCAACCGTTCTATAATAATCTTCCTCTCTCTCTCTCTCTCTCTCTCTCTCTCTCTCTCTCTCTCTCTCTCTCTCTCTTTCTTCTATGCGTCTTTTTCATCCTATCCAAATGCAAATTATTTCTTATTTCCATTTCGAATTTCTCGATAAATAATGATCGATCGATCGATAAATCGATCGATTCGATGTATTCGAGAGATAATGTAATAATTATTATTAACTATTCGAAACACGGAAAATTCTGCGATTCTTCTATTTCCGAGAATATTATTACATTCGTATCATTGATAAATTTAACAGGATGTACTATTTTAGCTCGACAGATAATTTTATATATTCCTGTGTTTACTGTGTAAAAATTATTTTAAAATGAACGAATCATCGATCCATGTATATTGTTTAGTTACGAGTTTTTTAGAGAAACGGAAACGAAGAGTTCTATTTTCTCGAGATTTTTCCGCAGGATACCCAACGAGAACTCGTTTTTCGACGAAAGATAGAATCATAAGAAGCTATACATATATATATATATCATTTTTCCTTTACGAATTTTCTACGTATTCAACGAGAAAGGAAGTCCAGTCTGGCCTAGTTTCCTCGAGCTTCCCTGTATCCACGTATGTGTATCTCGAACAATGTGAAAGGACTCGGACTGCTGATACAATGTTCATTATAGAACGTTATAAAACGGAAAAATAGAATCTTTTTTTTTAAATCTTATTTATTCCAAACTTATTCCTTGAGAAATGACAAAGAAAAAGAAAAAAAGATGATTATTCGAACGATGATCGAAACGATGATCAGAGATATCAAATACTTTTTTCTAGATTTCAAAGTCGATTTGATAGACGAAGAAAAGAACGAAATTCGATTTTTATCTTTATCGACAATAGATAAGGGAGAGAAAGTATCATTTGAAGAAGAAAAGAAAAAAGAAAAAAAAAAAAAAAAGAAAGGAAGGAAGAAAGATAAATTTGTAGATAATCATGGCGCGTTAGTTGGTAAATGGAAGATGACTGGCCAGGGAGATCAAACTCGATTAAACGGGGCGAGCTATAGGTATATTCTGATGCTTGCCCTACAAAACTTGAGGACCTGGTTATGAAATACGCCCTCGGCTAAATATAGATATACCGATACCGACGAAAAGCTTGCAAATTGCAAACTTCTATCATTCCTTGTATTAAGGAGAATATATTACATAATATTACATATATAAAATATATAGATTGGTATTGAAGATATTAAAAGATGTTATTTTCATCGATTATTTTAAACCTTATAATTAGAATATAATATTCGATAGTTCGAATATTATACGAAAAAGAAATACGATGGAATTTTAATTTCAATTTTATTGTCGTTAAAGAAGATGCCAATAATTGATGATGAATATATCGATAATATTATTCTTTAGCGATAAAATTTCTCAAATAAAATGTTACAACAAGTTTGTTCCTGTTAGTGGTTTAATTTAATTTTAATTTAATTCTAATCTGGAACTAACCTAGATTTTGTACCACGTCTAAATTGAATTAACTATCACTTGTCGGTATCGTGTTATGAGTTTATTAATTAAATAATAATAATGAAAACATCGAAAAAAAAAATGTATCGACGTCAGAATTGTTAAATAAACTTTGCGTTTCTTGCTCTAATAAGATAAGTTTGTTTTTCTCTTTTTTTTTTTATCTTCTCTTCTTAAAATCCAATTCTATATTGCTCGGGAGAATTTAAAATAAAAAATTATTGAATAGTTTTTGAATTTTTAATCTTTTAAAATTATTCTAAACGAAATTACAACGAATCCACATTTTGATTCTTGTATTTTTACATTTTTTTCAAAAATGAACGATTTCTAAATTTTTAAAAATATACAAATACCGTTTCTTTTTTTTTTTTTTTTTTAACTTTCCCTCCCTCCACAATTTCGTTTTCCATAGGATTTAAAGCGGAGTAAAATCATGAAATCGAGCAGATCAAATACATCGAATATCGAAACGATCGAAACGAACGTGCAAAATTCTAATTTCAACGCAGGCGTGGTAATATTAATCCGAGCCAAATGAAATTCGGCCGATCCGGCGTAATTACGTGCCTCGTAAATATTAACAAAGGATTCGTGTTCCTGGATTTCAATATGAAATACAATGAAATCGTTTTTAGGAAAACGAGAAACCACTGACTAGATGGAAGTAACAAGTTTCTGATGCTTCGTATCCTTTTTTTTTCCCCTTCCCTCGTTCTTTTTTATCATTAACTCGAAAAATATTAGTTAATTTTTTTTCGAATAAATTTATTCGTCTCAAAAAGAGATAAAAATTTCGAAATTCGGTCGTTACTCTCTACAGACGTTATATAGAAAATAATTAAAAACGCAGCTTAATGATACATAGATGAAGAAACATGGAACGAGAAAATTGCTATTAAGAAATTACAAGATGATTAAAAACGGAATCCACAATTTTTATTCTAATAGAAACGTTAATGAGATAAAAAAAAAAAGATCAAAGAGAGGAAAAAACGAAGACAATGAATTTAACAACCGTTGTGAATTCTGTATTTTCCACACCTCGTTTGGTGTGGAAAAATTAACAATTAATAAGAAATTGAAACGTTAAATGCCTTTGAAATGATGTAAAATAATACACAGCGTAAAAAGATACAAGAAGCATGTTTATGCACGTATATCAAGATTTCATTCGAATCTTTTGCAATACTCTAAACAGATTAGCGTTCAATCACGTTGCATTTAAACATCGATTAGCGTCAAGCCTTTAAACCTTTAAAGGTCCGCAGATTTATTAAAGTGTCAGTGGCGACAGCGACTGCAATGCGAGTCGATCAATTCTTCCTTCGAAGCGATCGCGTCCCACTGAACCATCACGTCACGTTTTCTAGAGAATTTCTCGCACAGCATACTAGAGAGTCCTTTCCATTCACCTGTGTCCCTCAAAGTGTACACACCTAAGTGTCAATATACGGTGGTGTAGCATGTAAATATATTACGCTTTTGTAAGTATATGTACGCCGCACGGACAAGCGTTTGACTATAGTGCGACAAAACACAACAAACTAATAAAAACGGATCAACTAGGGGTTGACAGGACAAAAATCTGGCTGGTATACGAGGTCGAAAATCGATGCAGCGGGAGGAACGCGTAAAACGCGGCGTACCACGCGATTAAAACAATGCCGGATCATAAGAGTACTCACCTAACCTTGCTCTGCAGGATCGCTTCTCCGGTTGCTGTATCCGCGTTGTTCTCCCTACGAGGAAACTTCCATGTACCGGTTCCCCTCTTGATCGATCTCAGTTCAGTGTTTAGGGAATACCCTTCGATGTGTACACCTTTAGGGGAGGCATTGAGATGGAGAAACGTTCATGGATAACGGTATATCCCTGCCATGTCGAAAAAAACACGAAAAAGATCCACACAATTTGCCGCTCGCACGCGCGCGCGCGCTCACTAAGCTTTGCTACTCACAATCAGTGGCACACTGAAGCCGCTGAAGTGTACTTCGCCTCGCACGCATCTGTCCGCCAGGTCTGACGAGATCTCCCACGGAATCGAAAGCGTCCGTACGCTTTTGCCTCTCCCGCGCCTCTACATTACGCTTCGCACGCTGAAAGATAACCAACTCGCTACACTAACGAACTACACTCGCGACACTCGGTCGCCGACTAAACATGTTGCTCCCGAATTCAGAGACATCTGCAGATAGGGAATGGAACTAGTAGCATCGTCGGTGGATTTTAATTGAACCATCGACCGGTGAATGAGGACAGAGTATAACGGAATATATATATTCGTTAATTTTTACGTAGGTGAAATAGTGAGAGAAACTTGAAGGTCAAATTAATTTTTTTAATCGGAAAACTATTCTTTTTTCATCCATAACATT
The DNA here is from genome assembly GCF_014066325.1 of Apis laboriosa. Classification (NCBI taxonomy): domain Eukaryota; kingdom Metazoa; phylum Arthropoda; class Insecta; order Hymenoptera; family Apidae; genus Apis; species Apis laboriosa. The sequence goes on from NW_025222452.1 coordinate 1,065,283, forward strand.
ATTACGATATTATTACGAAATTTTATTTTAAGAAAAAAAATATTAAGTAAAAATTAGTTCGTGAGATATTTTATCTGTAAAAAGTTAATTATCTTTCTTTTTCTTTCAAATTTTAAAATATTTAAAATTTTAAGATTTTTTCAATTTGATAGTAAGGAAGTAAAATAAATTTTAAATCATTGAAATTAATTGCGATTAAATTAATTTGAATTAACCGCGAAAATTTTGTTTCGAATTAAAAATTGGATATTAAAAAAATCAACAGTTTAAAAATGAATTCTATGAACAATTTAATCTACTTCAATTCGAATTTTTTCCACTAATATTACGAAAAAAAAATTAAATCTATTTTTAAAAATCATTTTGTCTTCTATTAACTTCTAATCAGTATAATTCGACGTTCTTAAGATACGGCAATTGATCTATATAAGAATTTGAATTATTAATATTGTATATATATGTATAAATGTTATTGTAAAAATAGTACTGTATGATGATATATTTGCGAATACAGTACTTTTCTCGTTGCATGATTTTCACAGAAATTTTAGAAATGTTTCCATTGCGGTGTACTGTCAAAAATAGAAGGTTAGGGCTGTTCTAACAACAGTATTTGACGTGTCAGTGCAATTGCAAATGGCGGGCACCAATGGTGACATTTTCTCAATAGGAAAGAAAATCGAGAAATTGACGATATCAGGAGAGGAATCAACGAAAAACGAGGATGATAGCGAAAATGGAAAGAAGCTGGTACCTCGACTATGGGGTTTCGAAACTAAAGAATTATACAAAATTGCAGTTAATTTCTACAAAGGTAAATCAATTATATTGACAGTTTATTAGAATAGTTTCGTTATTCATTTCTTTAAATTAATATTAGAAAAATGACATGTCCCTATTTATACGCGTTATTGCATTGTTATATGATACATTGCTAACATATTAAAGTATTGAATACATGAAAATTTTACTAATGATTATTGTGTTGATTTTCTTTTTATTGATTGCTAATAAGTAAATAAAAATTAATTATTTTAATATTGATATAATTGATAATAATTTATGTAAATTGTATGATAATTATAGAGAAGGAGGGTAAAGCTGTCCATTTGTCTTATGAAGACAAATTAAAACTAGTAGCTTTTACTCAGCAAGTAACACATGGGAAATGTACTGCAGAAAATGCACCACCTTTGGGTGTGTTGGATGTAATTGGAAAGGATAGACGCTTGGCATGGCAAAATCTAGGAGATATATCTAAGGAACAAGCAATGGAAGGATTTATAATTTTGTTAGATAAATTATGCCCATTATTTAGAACAGTTGTAGAAGCACAAAAAAGAGATATTGAGGAGAAATTACGACTGAAAAAAGAAGAAGAAACAAAGAAATTAGAAGAAGAAAGAAGATTACAAGAATTAAATGAACAAAAAAAGAAAGAGGAAGAAGCTAGATTAAAGGAAGAAATTCAGAGGAGACAAATTCAAGATGCCTTAAATCAACAAACGTATTATCAATTTAAAATGTATGCAGAACAACAATATCCTGGAAATCCAGAGCAACAAGGTGTATTAATAAGGCAGTTACAAGAACAACATTATCATCAATATATGCAACAATTGCGTCAAAATCAGTTACTCATAGAAGATCAAACCCCAGAAATGACCACTGCCACTATAGAAAATGCTGATAAGGAAGAACAGAAAGAAACAAGCGAAACAACTCAATTAAATGAGGAAGATTCTGATGACTTGCAAGATTATCCACCTATAGCTCCACCAGAAATGTGGACTAGAGGAGGTGTAGAAGAATTTAAAAATACTATTAGGAGAGAAGATAGCGATGCAGTTATTAAGGTTGGACATGGAGAAACAGTAACAGTTAGAGTACCAACACATGAAGATGGCTCTTATTTGTTTTGGGAATTTGCAACAGATAACTATGACATTGGTTTTGGAGTGTTCTTTGAGTGGTCAAAACCAGAAACCAATCAAGTATCGGTACATATTAGCGAGTCTGAGGATGAGGATGAGGAGGATGATGATTATGAAACAAGAGATGATTTAGAAAGTGGAATAGCAAATGGTTCGATTCCATCTGATTATAAACCATCACCACCACCTACAAGTATGGTAGTACCTGTAAGTGTATCTATGTATCACTATTTTCTCTTTTAATAGTATCCAGCATAATAAAATAAAAGAGAAATATAATTATTTCTATATTAATAATATTTTTTTGCTATACATATAATGTTTTTATAGACTTTTAGGAGAGATTCGCAAGATGAAATCTATGCGGGAAGTCATAGATATCCAGGACAGGTAAATAATATTTTTCAAAAACATTCAAATATTTGTAAATTATCATATGTTGTTATATATTTATTCGTTACAGGGTGTATATCTTCTTAAATTTGATAATTCATATTCACTTTGGCGAAGTAAAACGCTTTATTATCGAGTCTATTATACACAAAGTGGTTATGTGCAAAATTAGCTTTATTAAGAAAAGAAAAGCCACTGCAATTCACTGATCGTACAATTGTTGAGAACTAGCCTGATATGATGTTTTGCCGATATTGCTAGTCCGACTAAATGAAGAGTCCTATCTATTATTTCTGTTCACAAAACCAAGTGTTTGCAAAACGAAACAAATATACATTATTATAGTTATGTAAAGACACTTTATTGTTTAATGTGGCAAGCAAAATGGGCACAAGTATAAAAGAAAGGTTCCTATTCCCTTTCCTGTTGATGTTTGTAAAAATGAGGAAAAAAAAAAAAAAACGAAATGTATAAAAAGTAAACCGATATATTAATGTCATATTCGATTGTACATTATGCCAGTAATATATCGGTGACTTCGTGCATAATAATTGTTTTCTTATGGTAAAGATTTTAATCTGTTTTTGTTATTATCTCACTCGTATCTGTATCTTATACTTTTATTAATATTATCCCACATTTTAGAAAAATACATTGAAATCAAAACATTCCAGTATTTTACTTTTCCTTGTCGTAATTTTTATATATGAAAAATTAATCAAAAATTGCAAATACTTTGACGAAATAAATTTTTTTTTGTGTTAACGTTTATTGTACTATAATCATAACGTTTGTTTTTTTTTTTTTTTTGTTTTTACAAGAATGAATTGTATATCGTCGTTAATAATAATTATAATAGTTACATACGTAGCAGTATATAATTACAGGCTTCTTACGCAAACGAATATGCGTGTATGTATCGCATATAAACACGTTCTCAATTATCGCAATAATGGACAATTCGCCGTATATTAAACAATTTTTTATTTAGAAGAGCACTTTTTAAGACGGCATGAGTATGTTTTTGTTCTTAAATATTGTACGGCAATGAGAATTGTGTTATACCTCGTTTTTTTAATTACGAATTATCGCATGTATTCGCATCAACATCAAGCAATAATCTGAAAATGTACTCATACAATTTCGCGATAGCCAAATTTTCGTATTATTTTTTTAATCGAAATATTTTATTCGATTTGTAACGAAGTAAATTTCGATTCGTGTTTAAGAATAAACACGATTCGATTATTCGTACTTATGTAATCAATGTTTATTCATATATTTTTCGTCGATTATCTTAAAGCCTAGATCTGCCACTATTAAAATTATAGATCGATGAATTTTATAAACGTTGAAGGCTAGAGTAGTTCGTTGTAAGAGACACTTTCAAATTGTAATATTCAATTTTGATGCTAGTCAATGTGCATCCTATTAAATAAAATCATTTATCATTAAAATTACTATGATGTGATTTAACTCGCCGTTAATTATTAATTTTATTTATATTTTTATTTTATCGTATCAAATTGCAAAAAATGTAACTCTTTTTTTTAAATATTTTGTGTTTAATTACAATATTACTTAGTTGTAATATTTTCTGTTATGGAAAGTGCCTCTTTATGGTTGATTTTGGTCAGATGTGCTTATCGAACATTCTATCGTATGCGGAGCAAAAAATTTATCATACGTTGTTTATATTAAACTTGAAAAGTAATTACACGCGTTATCCTGAGATGCCTTAACATTTACATATCATGAATATCGAAATCAATTATCACATGCTTCGTCAATCGTCATTCAACAAGTTGCAACAAGCCTACTTTCTATGATGATTCAGCTATGCTTTCGTTCGTTTGTATTTCGCGCTAAAATGACGGCAAGTTCTACTATTTGCGATTATCGAATCGCGCTTACGATTCTCGTTTAATAATTTGAAAGGCGAATGTGCGTACATCGTGTAATTCGGAAGTGTCAAAAATCGGAAAAATTTTCGTGATTTTGTGGAAACTTTTATAGTTTTATGGAAGATTTTGTTACTTGGACAAGAATTTTATGGCTGTGAATAAAATTTTGTCGTTTTTCTCCCGATTTAGCAACCAGAATTGGTAAGTACAAATACAATAATTAACCGATGTTCGAATTTTCTTATTGTATATACTTATGACGCATTAATGAATTTCAATCCATTCGAATAAACGTTTTTTTGACGAATAAACGTTTTTTTGACTAATAAACGATAAAGTTACATATCTAGAAACAGAAATTTGTATAACTGTATATAATATTTTCTATCTATCCCTTTTTATCTTCGAAAGAAATCGTATTTCGAAGAAAAATTGTCCACTTTTCTATCAAATGATTTAGTTAATATTGAATAGATCGCGATAAGTAGCACTTAATTAATGTTGCTTTCCGTCGACGGCGAATAATCGTGTAAAATTACACGTACACACACATGTATATATTACAGATTTCAAAATCCCAATTAATTTACTAGATAAAAATTATCATGGTATAATTAAGGTTATTAATTTTTTCTACCAATTAGTCACGTAAGTATCAAGTAATACTTTTTATATAAACACGATTAAATGATGTTTCAAAGATACATATATTCAATTTTTTAATTCATAGAGAATGGAACAATCTTCCATCCATAAATTGAGTAGAAAAAACATTCATTTTTTTTTTCTTTTTTAGAATCCTAATTATACCACGACCTTTAATTTTTTTTTTCTTTAATATATAGTAATTTCTATTAATGATTATCACGATCAGCAATTGGCATCGATACACATTATTCAAGTATATGAAAAATATCCTCCTAAAAGCATTAACAATGCGCTTTGTTTCCTCGTTAATATTATAATAATTATATATGTATATTATATATATGTATGTATGTATGTATGTATGTATGTATGTATGTATATATGTATGCATGTATGTATGTATATCGTATGATAAATACAAAGTTCTCGATCAAAATATCGAAAGACCGGTAAAAACGATCAGAATTACGCATAGCTTCTTTCTTCTCTGTTGCAGCGAGCAAACATGTAGACAAAAATATATATATATATATATGTATATATACTTATATATTTTTTTTTTTCGAAATTTTATTTGCACGGAGAAGCGAAGACTTTCAATCGTTTTTCGGAACGGATTTTTTCTTTTCGATTTATTTCTATTTTGCTTGTAAAATCTACGTATTTTCTTCGTTTATATTTGAGCGAAAGTTCTCTTTACGAACGATTGCATTCATTCACGAATTGTTTTTGCGCTTGACGCTTTGCAAGAATTAGAATGTTCTCGAGTGGTAGGTGGCGCCTCTTTCCAAATACGCATACTCAGTCGAAATATTTACCTATCTCAATATTATCCCATTACTTTACGTAACGAGCAATTATTAGTTTAATGTCACCCTATCGAAACAAGGATCGAAATACTTTATTCGAGAAGAATTATAGAATAATACGATATTCAAATATCGAATCGAAATTCCACGAGCATCGGCACAAATTGTGTTATCGTTTAATACAATCGATTAAAAATCCTCCAATTATCATTCGTCCCTCTTTATATCTCTTTCTCTTTTAAAATCTCTCTTCACGATCGCGGATCCAACCGACGTCGCACATATATATATATAAATACATATAACCCCGTCGTATAATTGACGCTGGCTCAATTATAAATTTTATCACGACGTTTAGAGAAGTTTTTTTCTTTAAAAATCCAAATGAGACACGATATTGGCAACATCGACAGCGTTACACGCTCGAATTTTTTTTCTCTATCTCTATAAAGAAAGAAAGAAATATCAATCGATCTTTCGTCCGAGATCACACGCTCGAAGCGAAGGCGGGCCCGTGTAAAATGTGCATTTATTACGGTGTATGTACAGGATGTTGAAAATGTGGCAGGACGGATATTTACAAATTCAATCATCTCCCTTCCATCTCCCTGGTTACAACGACGTCTCCATATTCAGATTCGCCCACTTGTTGTTGTTCTCCCCTCTGTAATCCTCCACCCTTCCCGTGAAACTTCGACGGAAATTCGCCTCGTTTCTGACCGATCTCGTTCGCCTTTCCGTCAATGAGCGTTGCAATTGCCCCTTGCTCGAGGATCCGCACGACCCGTTCACCGGTGAAACATCGTCCACCGTTTGATCCGCGCATTTCTCGCCGCGGCTCGTTCCGTCCATCGAGCCCTCGTAAGGGGGGAACGACGTCCCGTGTCGGTACACGGCACGAGTTTGGTTCTGTTTGGCGGTGAACCGTATCGCGTCCACCGCGTCCGTGGACGCGGAGAAGGCGTACGGATAGGGATGCTGGCGATCGGGCGGGCAGGAGAAGAAAGAAGGGGGGCAAGAGGTGTCCGAGTAACGGTGTCTGCGGCAATCTTGGAATCGGCGGCGGGACGATCTTCGATCGCACGCGAGGGATCGTCCAAGCTGGCCGAGGACTGTCTGATTCGGCGCCTCCTCGGTCGGGGTTGAGTCCACTTCCTGCCGCGTTCGAACCACGTCCTTCCCTCCGAAAGGATCGCCTGGGCAGACCTCTTGTATCGGGCTCGCGAATATCAGAGTTCTGAATCGAACAGAATCGCACGGAAGAAACTGCTCGCGATTTCGTCCCATTTTTCGCTCGAGAATTCGAAACGAAAAAAGAAGTATCGCTCGAAAAATTTTTTCAGAAAACTTACCTGTTGCTCCCCCGTTCCTTCCATTCCTCGCCCTTCTCGCCCGTCGACGCTTCGTTCTCCAACAATTGTTTCCTCCTCCTTCCCCTCCCGTCCAGGCTCTCCCTCGATCTCGAGAACGAAAGATCGAACGATCTTTTCTCCCCGACGTTGGTTTTGGGGAAAACGGGGCGCGTCGGGGCGCAACCCTCGTGATACGAGGCCCGATTCTCCGAACGTTTACCTCCTCCTCCGTCCTCCTCCTCCTCCTCCCCGTCCGACAAATTTTGAAGCTCCCTCGCTGTGATCAGGGTGTACCTTCGTTTGTTCTGCTTGAGAATCGATTTCAGGCAGAAGTACGCGTTCGTGTCTGCCGCGAAACCGTCCCCCTCGTCCGACATGGGATTCGCGATCACCCTGCTTCTCGCCGTATTACCGCATATCCTCTTGGGTATAGCGCCCCTGCTCGCGTCCATTCTCGACGACCGAGAGTTCGTTTCATCGAGGGAGCAAAGGGACAACCGAAACTTTCCCTCCTCCTTTCCTCGGCCATCGACCACCTCGCCGCGCCCGTCCCTTCCTCCCATCCCATCCTCGACACCACCGCCAAACTCCTCCTCTTGCTCGCTCTCCAATATATTTCTCAAACTCTGCCCGTTCAACCTCAGGAACCTCGTGTCGGCCTCCAACGATTCCGACCTCGACCTGAGATTCGGCTCGGACATGTCGCGAGGCATAGTCATCGTCATCGCCATAGCCATCGTCCTCGGCCCCCTTCTCACGCTTTGGAACCCTCTCCTCGAACCCCCGATCCCAGAACTCCAGCCCGAGATGCTGCACTCGCTTCTCGACCACATCTCCGCGGTTTCCAGCCGCGCCTCGACCAAGTATTTCCCGCAACTCGCGCACTTTCCGCTCGCCGTAGTCTCTCCCCTCTCGCCGCCCGTCGTGCAACTCGAGGTGGAGGGGGGACGCGCCTCGACGCGCGCCGCCGTCCCCATCAACGGCAGCCCGGCCGCGTCCTCGTCCTCCTCGTGCGCGCCGGTGCTCGTCTCGAGAGCGGAGGCCGCGTGGCATGGGCAGGAACATTCGAAGAGGGAGACGGATGTTGGACGATTCGAATCCTCGTTGGGATCCACGACGCAGCCTTGATCCGCTCGTCGATAAAGCAACGCTTCCGAATAGCTCGGCACCATTTCGGTTATGGCCTGCTCATCCTCCTCCTGTTGGGCCTCCGTCGAAGATGGACGGTGGTCGGGCGCCGGATCCATGAGAAGCGCCTCGCTGTAGCTCGGAGCTAACATGTAAGAGCCCGCTTGATTGATCGTTTGTTGGCTCATGGACGCGTGTATCGGCTCGCAGCCGCTCGGTGTGTCGTAGTTGATTCCGAACAGCTTGGTGATCTGGTGATTTGGTGAGAGAGAAAAGAAGGGATATTGGGGGATATTGCGTATAGCGGTAGTCGATCGATAGTCACCTGATAATCGGCGTATTGCGTTTTGTATTCTATGATCACTCTCAGGGGCCAGCTGAGCAACAAAGCGCTCAGACACCAGTACACGTAGCGATTGGTGAACCAAGGATTGCCGAGAACGGCGACAAGGGTCGTGGGATTCGGATTGTATCCGAGATCCAGGCCCTCTCTCATCTCCATGTAATCGTCTCTCAGTTCCTTGCGGGAGGAAAAGTGGGAAACTTGGTTATCGATGGTCGAAAGGAATTCGTTCGGATAGATAATATATAATTCGATCGATGGATGTAATGGTCGTACTTGCTCGGCGAAGAATCTCGTTCTGGCCTCCTCGAATTCGGTCGCCGATCTCATGTTCGAAAACGCGAATCCCTTGCTGAGATTAATCTTTGTGATCGGCACTTTTGGATCGAGAATCAACTCCTTGCTGATGTCCTTCACCCCGCAGTAGTCGTAATAATAGAAGGATGTCGCGGCGTGGGTGTTTATCCTCTCGTAGTAGACCTGGAAAAGAAAACGTTGAGAACGTGAGAGAAGCGTGGAACGAGGGGAGGACAGATGGGCCATCGCGATTAGATCGCATCAAACTACGTTCCTTCGAGCTCGAGTAGAAATTATTGAGTTGTTCGGAAAGTGATTTCGTTTTCTTCGCACGAGTGTCGCTAGTCGAACGTTTATCCGGCTAACTTCATTCTAAAGTGGAAATTACTGGGTTGTTCGGAAAGTAATTTCGTTTTTTCACACGAGTGTCGCTAGTTTATCTAGCCAACTTCATTCTAAATTGTGTTATATGTTTTGAGAGTTGGTATTTCATGATTTATTTATAAGAAAAATTCATTCGATTCTGTTGTGTTTTTTGTGTGTGATAACAACAAGATGCAGGACCAAAAGCATTTTCGGAATATTTTACATTTTTATTACTGAAAAGGTAAGAATGCCATTCAAGCAAAAAAAAAAGTCATGTGAAGTGTATGGAAAAGGTGTATTAACAATATCAAAAGTGGTGTTCAAAATTTCGTTCCGATAATTTCGACGTTAAAGACGCGCCACGTTTTAACGAAGAGTATTTAAAGCTGATGAAGACAAAATAAAGGCACTGAATTGAAGCAAATCGATGAATAACGACTTGAGAAATTGAATTTGTCGAATTCGACAGTTCATGATCACGTAAAACGACTTCGTGTTTCATTGTCATGAAAAAAAACGAAATTACTTTCCGAACAACTCAATATATTATTTTATTTCGAGAAATTCGGTTTCGTTCGATCGAAAGAAAAGATAAAGATAAAAGGAGAGGTGGTCCCATCTTTCCTCTCGACGAATATGAGGTCGCGCGAAGCGTATCAACGATTTACCATCCCGCGATTTCCTTTCGTCTGGATTACGAGATGTGCGTTGCACGTTGCGCGTTATGCGTTACCTGCGTCGTCGTGTAATTGTCCCCGTTTCTGTACCGGGTAATTTGTCGTTTACGCCGCACGTAATGGTAGGAGACAGCCTTCCACCATATAGTCGGTTGCGCCAATTTCAACTGCGTTATCTTCGACAACACGCTGTCCTGGCTCTCCGCGTGTAACAGATCGATTCTGATCGGCGAGTGATAACACTCGACCAGATAGACCAAATACAGCATCCCCATGAAAGCCACCTGAAAACCAATCTCCATATTCGTAATTCCTTTCCATAATTTTCAAAATTATGTTACATATTACGTATATAGATATACGTAATATAGAGAATATTCGTTCATTTTACATCGTTCCTCGAATTTTTAACGAAAAATTAGAATTTGAAATTAACTTTCAATTTGCGATTACTTACGGGGATGTATATGTAGCCATCGTCGCAGGGGGATACGTGTCTCGTGCTTTTAATCGGATACCTCGAGAAATTGATTATCACCTACGAACGAATTACCATTCAAGAAATCCCTTTTTTTTTTCTTCGTGGCGTAGCGGTGGAAGGAAGAAATGTAAGACATACCTTGGTGACATTCGCGCATCTACACCACGTCACTGCAGCAAGGCATCCGTATATCAACACGGACAGCACCAAACATTTGCAATTCGGTTCTTTTTGCAAAGCCCCGCAAAAGGTTTGGGAGACTGGTCGCTATACAGACATATATCGTCGGTTCAGACAATCTTTCAACGTTTCCTTTCGCGACACATTTACTTTTTCGAATAACGACAAAGCTCGAATAATTTGAAAATTAGAATTGAACGTACTTCCTCGTTTTCTCGATTCATCGTTGAAACGATTAAGCCAGGTTACTTTTCGAACGTGTTCTTGGATCAAACTTGAAATCTTCTCATCTCACGAATGCTCTTCGATCTCCTTTATTTCCCCGGTGCTGATCTTTCTACTGGAAAAATCGAATTTTATTCGCATATTTGAAATCCGATAATCGAAAAAACTTTCGAAATATTATTATTTTTTTTTTCAAAGGACACGATATAACATCGAAAGAAAAACTTGTACGCACGGCTTCTTCTTTGAGAGAATTTTCGACGAGTGTTTTCGACAAGTACGAATTGAAATTAAAAATTCAAAGACTCGCTCTTGGCTACTCGACTGCAAAGTTACACGGCAATCCTAATTACAGCGGAACCCGAGGACCACCCGGTTTCTCGTGATTTTTCTTTTTCCACGAGCTCGAGAAGAGCATCGTCATCGTTCCCGCCTTTTAACCCCGAAAGCAGCTCACGCCTAATTACTCCCGTAAGTCCATCTACCATCGATCGCGTTTTCCTTTCCTCGATCGCGTTCGAATCAAACGATTTTCCCTCCCTCGAGAGGTTTTTCCTCCCAAATGAAACGATCGCGAAGGAAGAACCCACTCCTGGCGGGGTAACGATGTTTGCCTTGCTGTTAACCGCGCTCAAAGGTTAGCAGCCGCTCGAAGCGAACGAAGAATCGTTTATCCCAAGGCGAGGGAATGAAATCGATCGCGGTTGTGTACGACGTGGTTATAGAGCAAAAAGAAGGGAAGCGAGCGATCGCCTCGATATCTACTTATCGTACGTTTCTCTCTCGTTCTCGTCTCTCGATTCCTCTTCGACATCCTTCCCGAGCTCCTCGTCTCTCATCTCACTCTTCTCTCTCTTCCTTCCACCGATCCACCACCAATATATCCTCCCCCCTTGACGAAAATACAGATTGTCGCCAAAACGTGTATATATATATATATGTATATACACGTGTATATATATATATCTATATATGATGGAAAGAACAACGATCGAAGGGAGAAAGAGAGAGAGAGAGAGAGAGAGGCGAAGGATGATGGAAAAAAAAAATGGTGGAAAACGGGCGAAGCGGAAGTGGAGGACGCCGTAGTTTCGGCTGGAACCACCCCGATGCTACCCCTACGGCTAACTGACACCGTCGTCGATACGCTTTGCTCGCGGACGCGGCATCTCTACTGACGCGGCGTCTCCCCCTCGTCGCTCTCGCCCTCCCCTCTCCCTCCCTCCTCCTCCTTCTCCCCTGGCCCTCGTCCGCGTCGGCGTCGGCGCCCACCGACCTCCCCAGTTCCCCGCGGCTGCGCCAGCTTCCGCGTTCCTGCGTCCTCCAATGGTCCGCCTTTGTCTTCGTATCCATTCACCTCCCGTCCTACCTACGTAGCCAGGACGACGATCGGCCCTCCAATTCCTCTCCACCACGAGTTTTCTGACAAGAATTGTTCATGTGTATTTTTCTTTTTATATTTTTCTTTTTTTTTTCTTTTTTTTTTCTTTTTTTTTTCTTTGTTTTGGATTTGGATTTGGAGGAGGCAGGGGGTGGATTTTTAAAGATAATCCGGAATAAGGCTGGGAAAAGCTGATTCGGAAGATGGATGGATTTTTCTAAGGGTTTGGCGCAGTTTCCACGGTTATGGAGATGTAAGAGAGATGTAAGGGGATTGGAGAGAGAGAAAGAGAGAGAGAGTTCGAAAGTTTCGGCCAATTCTTCTCCACCACGAGTTTTCTGACGAGAATCGTTCACGTGTATTTTTCTTTTTCTTTTTTCTTTTTTTTTTTCTTTTTTTCTTTTTGGTTCTGGATTTGAACTTGAAGAGAGGAGAGTAGATTTTTCGAGATAATGCTTCGGAAGATGGCTGGGTTTTTTTTATGGATTTGGCGCAGTTTTCATGGTTGTAGAGATGTAAGAGAGATGTAAGGGGATTGGAGAGAGAGAAAGAGAGAGAGAGTTCGAAAGTTTCAATTTCTCTCCACCACGAGTTTCTAACGAGAATCGTTCACGTGTATTTTCCTTTTTTTTTCTTTTTTTTTTGGATTTGGAGGAGAAATGAATTTTTCGAATTAATGGTTCGGCAGATGGATTTAGGTTTTTTTAAGGGTTTGGCGCAGTTTTTACGATTATGGAGATGTAAGAGAGATGTAAGGGAATTGAAGAAAAAGAAAGAGAGAGAGAGTTCAAAAGTTTCGGCCAATTCCTCTCCACCACGAATTTCTATCGAGAATTGTTAACGTTATTTTTCTTTTTCTTTTTTCTTTTTTTTTTTTTTGGGTCTGCATTTGAACTTGGAGGGAAGGGGGGGTGGATTTTTCGAAGGATGAGATAATGGTTGGGAAAGTGGCTGGGTTTTTTTAAGGCTTTGGCGCAGTTTCCATGGTTGTGGAGATGTAAGAGAGATGTAAAGGGGTTGGAGAGAAAGAGAGAGAGAGTTCGAAAGTTACGAGGCTGGAATGGTTTCTCCCTAATGGGATGAGGGAGATCGAAGATGGCAAAGTAAAGTGCTTTTAGTCTCGGCAGTTTTTATGACGTGAAAATTATGATATATTCGATTCTTCGTGGAGGGAAATTCAGTTATTGAAATTCACGATCTTAATCCATTGTATATAAATTTTTAGTAGAAAAATATAAAAATCGCGGAGAGTGAATAAATCATCGAAAATTATGAAGCTAGAATAGGATGAGAAATATCGAAGACGTCTGAAAATTACGAGAGTTTAAATATGACTCTAATGAATCTCTATTTGTCCATTATGTATCTCTCGTTAATCTCTCGCAGAAAAATTCGAAAGAAAAGTCGAGAGAGCATAAATCTCCTCCACCCTTCAATAATTAAACCGTTTATCTGTTTAATGAGAGGGAATTCGAAAATTATGAAGCTAGAATAGGATGAAGAATATCGAAGAGTTTAAATATGAAGTTTGTCTCCATTGTATCTGTCGTTAATGTTCATCGCAGAAAAATTCAGAAGAAAAATCGCGGAGGATTGTACAAATCTTCTCCGTCTCTCGATAATTAAATCTATTTTACCCATTTGATGAAAAAGAATTCGAAAATTATGAAGCTAGAATAGGATGAGGAATATCGAAGATTAAAATTAAAATTAAAAATTACGAGAGTTTAAATATAAAGTTTATCCATTGCATCTGTCGTTAATATTCATCTCTCGTGGGAAAATACGAAAGAAAATTCGTGGAGAGTTGTACAAATCTCCTCCTCTCCTCTCGATAATTAAATAATTAAATAATTATTTCGCGCGAGGAAAACGATTGTTTATCGAAATAACCGAAAGGTAAAAACCAAAAAGAAGCCTAAACGAAGATAAAAAAAGAAAAAATTACGATTCTCTTCTCTGGCTTTCAAACATATTTAAAAAAAAACCGCCGAGATTAAATTTAAATTACATAGCGCCGTGACTCGCCGTTTTCTTTCTCCGCCGTCGTGAAATGAATTCATAAAGGCAGGGAGCATTCGATTTCCCTTGGAAAACGAGACGTAAATTCTACCCTCGAATTACTCTACTACTCGATTATTTTGAAAGAAAAACTCTCTTCCAACTTTCTTTTTTTCTTCCTTTGATCGAATGCGAAATCGGTGATCGATCAAATATATTCGATTTGACACTCTATTCCGAACGAAATATAATAAATATCCATATTTTAATTCAATTGATTGTTAATTGTAACGTTTATATTAATATATATTCCGATTTATTGTCGTTCGAGAGAAAAAAAGACGATTTGCAAAAAATTAATAGGATCGGAAATAAACCCGATTTTTAAATTAATTTTAAAGCGTCGAACAACCCGTGCGAAGGCAAGTGAAACATTGAGCAAACAGCGCGTGGCGGTAAAGGCAACGTAGCGCGCGCCACGATATATACACACGAGTATATATATACACACATATCGTATATATACACACTGCGATCCTTGTAGCACGACTTTTGGAACACTCTCTATTTATATTGCGACCACGTTGGACAAAGGCACGTTTCGGCGCCGTCTCGTCGCCTATCTATTGATTGCAATTTGAGATAATGGGAGAGCGGGGAGAGCGCGCATGCATCCGAAAATGTGCGCTCCAACAGCTTCGAAATCCTCTTCCCTTCTTCCACGCCCCAATCCTTCGGATTATCCTCCCTGCGCGCGGCGCACAGGTATCGCATTTTATCCTTTACGCTTTGGAGGGAAAACAAGTCGATCTCGAAACGAAAGGAATCACGATTGGATTTTTTTCAATTCACGGCTTGCACGGATATTGATTTTAATTCTTTCGTTCGTTGAAATCAATGAAAAACGAGATTAAAAGATTCTTCGAACAGTCAAAGTTGAACGAAATTCTTCTTGAATTAGAAACAAATAAATAATCTTAACGCGACCAACGATGGTGTCGAAATGCGTAAAGTTGCTGGAGAAAAAAAAAAATGTTAAAAAATATTAAAGATCGAACAGAAATTGTATTTCGTAAATCGTACTTTGATCGTGTCAATTTGAGAAACAAGGGAAAAAATTTTGACGGTAGAATAAAGGTTTCGTAAGATAAGCGAGACGTTCGACGTAGGTTTCTCGCTTAATGGTTAGAGTATCCTTGAACGTCGGGAAGTAGGTCTTCAGGCGCCGTTTAGCCGGCGTAAGAAACGTGTCCCAGGCTCCGTGGGAGAGCACCCACCCGGGAAAAACAGAATAGAAGTCGACAAGGGGGGTTGACATGGTTCCCGACATTACGAACCAGCTTTTTCTCCGGATAAATTATACCATGAAAATATCAAGTGTCAAGTCGAAGCGTTTCAACGTCCTTGTTCTTTTTTTTTTTCCCCCGCCAATCGAATTTAACGCCTCGTTATTGGAAAAAAAAGAAAAAATTTATTCGCCGTGATTTTAATATAACGCGATTTAGAAGGTAACTTTTAATTCTTCTCGTTTTTTATAAAATAGATATAAAATCGTTTCAAGATAATTTTCATCGAATTTCGAAATTAATATTCTATATGGAACGAGATAATTAAAACGACACACTTTCCCCGATCATTTATTCGAGTCGAAAAATCCTATTTCTCCTTTTCTCCTTCCGTTTTCTTCATAAATAAACGTGAAATTCCACTTTCCTACGTTTCAAAAGTAGAAACTGCTCTCTTCGACGAAGAGATTGTTTCGCGCTCTTGAAGCGTTTCAAGGGTACGTGTCGGATTTCAACGAAAAGGTCTGGTAGTAGGAAGTTCGTCGTGCAACGTGAAACGCGCACCGCTATTAACTAGAAAAGAGCACATTAGGGGGGAAAGAAACGTGTGTTAAAGCCGCGTATAATAAACGGGCAAAAGTGTCAACTGTAAAGAAACATCGCACGGCAATTAACCTCGTTTCCTCGTAAAATAATATTTCCTTTCTTATCTTTTTTTCCCCCCTCTCCGACCGCGTAGTTTATTTCTCGAGCACAACACGAGACTTATTCGCTTTATCGCGATACAGCGCGTACACAACGATACAGTGGAACGAACGTGCAGTTTGTGTTTATATGGCTACGAATACGTTCGAGAGGAAGATTTAAAAAACGAAGAAAGAAATAATTCGAGGCTCTCGGACGAATCAAATTTAACTTTCGATGTAGAAAATAAATAATGCAACGGATATTCAATTTTCTTGCCGAAAAAAAAAAAACAAATATTGGACGAATATAAAGATTTCGATAGTACGATATAATGGCAGAGAATTGCAAACATTTTTACGAAACGAAGAGAAGGGGGAAGCGGTTTTCGAAATTCCACGAGTTTCTATCCAAACACATAGGTACGTATGAACGCGGACCAACCGAGATACCAATCCAATTTTTTGGATCCCGGCCAAAACCGCATTTTCTCTATAGCTCGAATCCTCGTTGGTGTATGAATAACGATCGGTATCAAGGATTCCGAATACGTCACAGGATCATCGACGAAGCGGAACGTTCGTTCGATTTATCAAGTTTTCTCTTTTCCTCGTCGATTCGAAAATATAATAATATTCGAAAAAAAAATAAGTACCTTCTCTTTTCTTTTTTTTTTCCACGACAAACATGGAATAAGCCGATTACGAGAACCGTTATTAATTATCTGGTGGTGAAAGTGGCGGCGTATTTAGGCCAATCCCCTTTTTTTATCTTTCGCTGGTGGGAACATTGTTTAAACGCTGCTCGGCACGTAGCGTATCGGGGGTTGATTAAAATCATGCAAGACTTAATTAGGCCGGTATCATTAGGGGAGAAGGAGGTCTCTACTCAATCTCGATAACGCGCCTATGCTTGGTCAAGAACTCATTTACGTAACAAATTCTTCATCCTCATCCAGCCAAGATATACCTATGTATATGTATCTCTCTATGGACTCGGTCTGGCGGAAGCTTTTTCCCCGTTCCAAATTATCTCCTTCTCCTTTTCGAGAGAAAAAAAAGGAAAAGAAAAAAAAAATGATACGTAATATTTCACGCGCTCAAAGAAATTTTCGGAACGAATTTTGCAATTTTATTGATTACACGTTCGAATATTTTTCACTCCAAACAGAGAAATTTTCGTTCGAAACGAAATATTTTCGTTCATTCCACGAATATCGATAGCATTCGTATACATAGCTCCCGTGAATGAATATTTCACGATCGATTCGCAGAGGGGTATCGATTAGACTCGTGAATTATTGAACTAACGATTCCGGCAGATGTGATGTACCGCGAGGCAAGAGGGAGTATATCTATATATTTTTCCCCTTCTTTTTCTCTTCATATTGCATAAAAGGAAGGAGGGGAAGATATTTCTCGATCCTTCTTTCTCCTCCCTTTAAAATTCTACCAACACTTCTCTAAACATGTAAATAAATTCTTTTATCTTTTTCTTTCAAATTCAAGATTTTATTGCAATTTTTATTGAATCAGGTTCAGGTTCAATTCAGGTACAGATTACCCGATTGTTTCAGTTTCTTTCCGCCGATTCTTCTCTGGGTTAGATTTTCGTCGAGCGATTTTTCTCATTTGTCGAACTTTCTCGGACCTGTATTTAAACGATCGTCGTCTTCTCAATTAAAATTTTCGGTTTTAAATCTTTGTTACTACTTTTTCACGTTCCATGAGATACAGCGTTCTTTTCCAGTGGCGCGCAAACCGTTTCGATACCTTCAATACCTGATCTCCTAAGCTGGAATGCAAAAAGCGGCTGTAATCGCTCTGTATCAGTGGCATTTTATGCAGAGCGATAATAGTCGCCCGTAATATATCAATAGTATTTTATACAAAATGACTATAGTCGCTTATATCAATAGCATTTTATGTAGAGCGATTTTAGTCGCCCGTAGTATGTCAGTTGCATTTTATGTAAAGCGATTATAGTCATATTATATCAGTGATACTTTATACAAAATGACTATAGTCGCCCATAGTATATTAGTGGCATCTTATGCAGAGCGACTATAGTCGCTCATATCAGTGGTATTTTATACAAAATGACTATAGTCGCCCATAGTGTATCAGTTGCATTTTATGTAAAGCGACTATAGTCACTCATATTATATCAGTGATTTATACAATCAGTGATTTTGTACAAAATGACTATAGTCGCCCATTAGTGGCATCTTATGCAGAATGACTATAGTCGCTCATAGTAAATCAATGGCATTTTATATAATGCGATTATAGTCATCCATAATATATCAGTGGCATTTTATGCAGAGTGATTATAATCGCCTGTAGTGTTTCCGTTGCATCTTATGTAGAACGACTATAATTGCTCATACTATATTAGTGGCATTTTATGCAGAACGACTATAATTGCTTCTAGTGTATCAATTGCATTAGAACTATTTTCAGATATCAGTAGTATGCAGAACAATTATAGTCATCCATAATGTATCAGTGATATTTTATCTAAAGCGACTATAATCGCCCATAGTATTATACGTCAGTAGCATTTTATGTTTGACTATAGTCGTTCATAGTATATCAGTAGCATTTTCAGAACCATTTTTAGGTATCAGTAGTATGCAGAACAATTATAGTCATCCATAATGTATCAATGATATTTTATCTAGAGTGACTATAGTCGCCTATAGTATTATACGTCAGTAGCATTTTATGCAAAACTACTATAGTCATCCATAGTGTATCAGTGATATTTTATCTAAAGCGACTATAGTCGCCCATAGTATTATATGTCAGTAGCATTTTATGTTCGATTATAGTCATTCATAGTATATCAGTAATCAATAATTTTCAGAACCATTTTTAGGTATCAGTAGTATGCAGAACAACTATAGTCATCCATAATGTATCAGTGATATTTTATCTAGAGTGACTATAGTCACCTATAGTATTATACGTCAGTAACATTTTATGCAGAACTACTATAGTCATCCATAATGTATCACTTGCATTTTATACAGAACGATTATAGTCGCCTGTAGTGTTTCAGCTGCATCTTATGTAGAACGACTATAATCGCTCATAATATATCAGTGGCAATTTTTGTAAAGCGACTTTAGTCGCCCAGTGTATTAGCATTTTCATTTTATGTAAAGTGACTTTAATCGGCTATAATATATCAGTAGCATCTTATGCAGAGCGACTATAGTCGCCCATAGTTATTTTAGTATATCAGTAACATTTTATGCAGACTTTAGTCACTCATAGTATTATATATCAGTTGTATGTTATGCAGAATGATATAGTCACTATAATGTATCGGTTGCATTTTATGTAGAGCGACTATCATCGCTCATAATGTATGAGTGGCATTTTATGCACTCATACATCATAGCGATTATAGTCGCTCATAATGTGTCAGTTGCATTCTATATAGAACGACTATAATCGCCCGTAATAACGAAAGGGTTAAAGACGAAAGAACGGTCTTTCGGATCTAGTTCTTTTCGAACTATCGCGAGTTGGAAGCGATTCGAATTCGGTCACGGAGTTATAATCGTGGAAAAGAAAAGAGGGAAGGAAGTTATCTCGTAGCACGTAATAGAATGGAAAGAATCAGCCTGTTGCCCGTTCTCGTTCTCGCGGACAAGAGCAAGGGTGTGTTGACGCACTCGTTCATCGCGCGAAAAAACTGCGCTCGGATGTGCAAAGCGGGAAGGGGGAGGGGAGGGAAGGTTGTGCAATCGAACGGAAAGAGAACGATGATCGGTGTACTGTGACTAATCATTGCCCGCCCCTAGCCTTGTCCATGAAAAGGTGGTGCAAGTTGGAGCGCGAATAATGCGCATGCATGCACTTTGTATTTATAGCCGCGACCCTATCGCAGCAGAAAATTTAAGTGGCTCGAGTCTCTCTATCCTTGCTTGCCAATCCTTCTTCCACCTCGATCCTCTTCTCTCGAAAAATCTCCGATTGACTTGTCCAGTCACGATTCGGACGCGTATTCTTATCGAAAAATTTTTTTTTTTTTTTCTCTTTCTTTCGTCCAATTTTTTTTTTTTTTTTTTATTCCCTATATATTACAATCGATTGTTATTGTAATATCGATCCGTGATCAGTGATTAGCGAATGGTGGAACGGGGAAATTGCGATATTGGCAAGTTTATTCAAAACGATGCTACGTGTTTCTAGGTTCAACGATTATATTATAAGAACGGTGTTCGGCTAAAGATAGACGATAGGGATAGAAGGCTTTAGTTTCGCTGGGAAGATAATATTGATATCGATCGAGGCTCGAGGCAAGTTCGCTGTTTTTCAATCGGGCGAGCTTGTAAAAATTACGTTGGAAGAGAGAGAGAGAGAGAGAGAGAGAGAGAGAGAGAGAGAGAGAGAGAGAGAGAGAGCTTTGCCCGACCTCGCTAACGTTTTTTCTGTTTTTCGTTTTTCATCAAATTTTTATATCAAATTTCATTCGAAGAAAGGGGAACGTTCGAAGATAAAAGCGAACGCTTTAACGCTTGCCTCGTGACCTTGGGAATGATGAAAGAAGAAAAGAAGAATCCGTGAAGTTGTTCGATTGAAATGTTATTTTATTCTCATTAATAATGTATAATCGTGTTGTTTACGAAGTATTGCCTTTCGCTATCCCATCGGACAATTAAAAAAAAAAAAAAAAAAAAAAAAAAAAGAAAAAAAAGAAAAGAGGTCCGATCGTCAGACATCAATTAATTTAGTAGAACGTTTGAATGATAGAATAATAGAACGGTTGTCCGTCAGTGTTTCTTCTTCTTCTTTTTTTTTTTTTTTTTTTCTTTTTTTTTCTTTTCAATTAATTAATTACGCGTGTATACGTGCGAGTGAATCGACACCGCAAATTGACAGAGATTTCGCCTCCTCTCTAATCTCTTTCTAATCGAAAAACCGTTCGCGATTATTTACACAAAATCCACGTATCATCACGCGAATCTCGAGTTATAAAACGGTCGAACAAGTGATATACGGGTACGTATTGCTAGAAAACTTAGCCGCCAAATGATATATCCTAGAGGGGGGAGGGGAGCGATCGTTATTTAAAATTTTATATATATATATTTTTTCCATCGTGCGAGCACCTCTCATCTCGAATTTCGAATGACGATAAAATCGGTTTAAAATCGGACGTAAAAGTCATTTTACGAATGGTAGAAAAAACCTTGATTCGCGTTTCACAGCGAGAGAGAGAGAGAGAGAGAGAGAGAGAGAGGGAGGGAGGGAGGGGGGATAAATGGAGGATCGATATGGAGGGGAAATAAGATAATAAAAGAGGAAACGTTTCGTTAACGATTCGAAAAGTGATCGGTGCATCGTCGATGGCTCGTATCTTGATTCCGTTAGTACGCAGAATTTCAAGGGATATTATTTATCGCCACATTGTTTCGAATGAGATTCGTATGAAATTGAAAAAAAGGCAGATGAATTCTCAATAATCGTCTCTGCCAAAACTAGCACGTTCACGGACATACAATATCGATAAATATAACGTTATATATAACGTTATATATATATATATATATAATATATTGGTATATAAATAGCACGATCCTTTACACTAGAATACAGGATGTATATACATGTTACACGATGGATGGAGTCTGTCGTAAATAGTTTTTAGCGGAGCATCGAGGAGTCTCTTTCTTTCTTTCTTTCTTTCTTTCGTGTTTCGATCCTCGGGAGTGTTACTATCCGCCATTTCCAGATTCTTTATCTTCATATTGTCCTTGCTCGTCGTTTCGTAAAATGCTTCTTTCAATTGCAAAAGTAGGAAAATAGCGAGGGACGTTCGCAGCAGCGGATCGTGTGCCCGGATCTTTCGCGAAAGTCGGAGACCTGTCGAAAGGCCTGTCTTTGGTTGAAGAGGACGGAGAAAATAAGTTGTCAAAAAGTTGATGAATTCAATCGATGAAATCTGTCTTCTCGAGAAATTAGCAGCTCGCTGACCAGCTTTCCACGTCGATGCAATGAAATCCTTTTTCCTTTCTTTCTTTCTTTCTTTCTTTCTTTCTTCCTTTCTTTCTTTCTTTCTTTCTTTCTTTCTTTCTTTCTTTCTTTCTTTCTTCTCAACACTCGCTCTAAAACGCTTCTTCTCTGTTGAAACGAATTATTAAGTACGTAAAATTTCGTTCACTTTATCGGTGAAACGAAAAACCTACCCAAGAGGTTGTTATTTTGCCTCTTGAAAAAAAATGGATAGCGACTATTGTTTCGATGCTATCGCGAAATAAAAATCGAAAATCGAGAATGTTTGATCGCAATGGAGAAAAAAAAAGAAAAGAAAACGACTAGATTCTTTCAATGGATTCGTTCGTACGCGGGGATCATTCGTTTCAGTTTTTGGTTGATTAAAAGGACGAGGGGGGGGGGAAGAGAATCGAACGATTTCGAACACGTTTTCCAGTGGATTTCACGCGGTAATTTCACTTTCAATGAAGTTGAACTCGAATGGTGAAATTGAACTTAATGATCGTTGAAATCCCATGCGAGTGACTGAGGTGAATCGAGCCACGCCAGATCTGACGATTCACTGTTGTTGATAACCATTTGCCTGGGCTTGGCCTTCTTGACTGTCTATACTGTAACCGGTTATGCTATCCGGGCTCTGGAGAGACGCCGCGTAAAGTGGATTCACCGGTGTCGAATTTGTGTCGAATTGGGTCGAGTCATAGACACTGTGATTCTGTGAACAAAAGAACAATTCTCGTTGCACTTTTCGCATAAACGAGTGAGAAATGGTAGAGTACGATATATGTATATATATATATATATAAAATGTTTTTGATCAAACTTTTCTCGATTGTAAACACTTTTTGAGAGAGAGAGAGAGAGAGAGAGAAAGTGTGTGTGTGTGTGTGTCAAAGTTTAATTTAGATATCTCTATAAAAAATTACGACGTTTCGTTTCCAAGAATATTTTATCTCGTGCAAAGACCGTTAAAATTTCCACTACTACTTATAGCACACATACATTGTAAGGATTGTACATTTTCAAGCTGAATGCAAATAAATTCATATGTTCATAATTCTTTTTCTTCTTTCTCCTCTTCTTTATCTGAAAGTATTAAAAAAAAAAAAAAAAAAAAAAAAAAAAAANNNNAAAAAAAAAAAAAAAAAAAAAAAAAAAAAGCGAATGATAAGGTTCGGTGTGAAGGACATTGGTTGCAACACAAAACAAAAATGTTAGCGTTATCCATTGCCACAAGTTAGTTATAAATAAATAAAACCAAGTGCATCGGCTACATTAATGAGTTTAATTAAATCTAGACATGCTGTATATATACAGATAATAATAAAGCATCTTGTGCGCTTCTCTATTTTACACTATGATACATCTATGATATAGTTACTTAACAAATATGCATTTCTCATTTTTAGTTTCTCCATCCTAATACGAGCTTTCACTTTATCCTAATCGATAAAAACGAATCGAAAGGTTAAAATTCTTTTATATACAACTACACTTAGTGACTTAGACTTTATAGATCATAGTTATTAAAACGAATATTTACAACGATTCAGTCTGTGTATAAAATTTAGTGTCGGAGGGAGAAGGACTAGGATCTACTTCGGTAGATTTTTCGTTTGACTGTACATTCACAGTCGGCGATGTGAGAGATAATAAATATTCGCTCAATCCACCTGACTCTTTTTTCTTCGTATCTTTCTTCTTCTGTTTTTTCAACATCTCTTCACTCGTTGAAGAAACAGGTTTGAACAACAATTGTTGCGTGACGTGTTGTAAAGCATCAGACGTGGGATCAGACGTGTCTTCTACGTCGATCTCCGACATTTCGGTATCGGTGTATTGCTTCAAACAACTCGATTCTTTTTTTTCTATATTATGCGAAGCTTGGGCAATGATATCTTTCACGAAAGCCTCTTCGTTTGATGTGCTATATCTCATTTCGTTGGAACCGTTTGTACTGTTATCCAGAATCGATTGCAACGTATTCTCTAAAGGTGGAATATCGAATAATTGGCTGGGCACGTTTCCCTCTGATCGTTTTCGTTCGTGTATCAAGCTATTCTTTGTCGTTAAGGAAAACAAATTGGTATTGCTATCGTTCGAGCCGGGTTTATACAAGAAGCTACTAGCGGTGTTTGGCGAGAAAAGATTCGAGACGCTACTAGGTCCACCATATTTAAATTGCGATGTAGAACTGCTCTTCCAGGCATTGTGAGTGAACTTCAGATCTAGCGTACTTTTTTTGTAATCGATAAAATTGTCGGATTTCGTTAACGGATAATTCTTGAAGTCGGAACTGCTCTTTTCTGCGCTCAGACGTCTTGTAAAACTTTTAATGCCAGACGTGGATTGATATAAAGCGGTTGGAGATTCATAGGTGTGTCCGCTACCATTTTTAGAATCTTTGGTGGATGTTAAGGAGTGCAGAGAGGTTTTATGCTTTGAGGGGGATGATTTTAACGCTTGTGAATCGTATAAGGGCATGTGAATAGATGGAGTATGGACCTGATAAATATAATCGCTGTCGGTTTTTAACGAGGAGAAACTCTGTTGATGAGGCAGCGACACCGTGTCTTCGTCCATTGCATCGTCCACTTGGGCCTTGTATGAGAACATTATCGAAGGTTGTGAAACCCTGTAACAAAATTTTAATTGTCTGTCCTTGTACGTAAATTTCAAGGATATTCGATTGTTTCTGGACTTGATAGCTTACCCAAAGAATTCGGACAGGAATGTATGATAAACCAAAGGTGTAAACAGGGTTAAATAAACCGCTGCGGTAAAATCCACGACACATAATCCTATGGGATTTTGCGTATAATTTAAGAAGCCTGCTCCGATTGATTGTACTAAGTCTAGCATGGCTAATGTACCGGTGTAAACGTAAAAACTTTTTCTTGCTGTAACAAAAGATAGCGTGTAACGTGTAAATTAATACAAAAAGCGTTAAATGTTGACGAATTGATCAACTTACTTGGAAGGGTTAAACGGTCTCGTAACCGTGTCCATGGCAGTATTAATATAAAAAGATATATCTGTAACAAAATTATAATAAACACTAGAATTGCTTATAATCGACGTATAAAGATATTTAATTATTGTAAATTTACCATTGTAAAAACAAGACTGCTGCAAAACCAAAACATCATACCCCCATGACCAAACACATAAAAATCTCTACTGGGAATATGGAATGTATCGTCTGGTATAACTAATTCCAAAGTTCCTTGAGTTATGGTAAAAGCCAATGCTATTAACGATGTAGCGAATAATACCCTACGAATACTTGAGCGACTATCCAAATGTCCTACAAATAAACAGTCATACATATATAGGAAATTTTTAATATGCAATTTTAAATAACAAAATCAACTTCAAAATCAACTCACCAAAAGCTAAACCAAATATAACCACGCTCATCTCTGTGGACAACAGAAAAAATCTCACTGTTACCCACAGTATTTTGTCTGCTTTGCCACCAACGGTGGCTGCTGCATTTACAGTCATTGAAACAATACATCTTATTACTGAAATTACTACATTACAAATGACAAGTCCATAAAATGCTAAAAATATTGGACTACTCGTTGCTCGTAATTTAAGCCGTGCTCTATTAAATCTCACTGCGATAAATAAAAGAAACAAGAGATTTGGTATCAATATGACAATGTCCCATATTCGTACTCTGGAAAATAAAACAATAAATTGGATCAGGAAATCTATACAAAGCATTGCAAAATCAATGTTTACCTTGAATCTTTGATTTCTTTGTATAAGATGAACTTGCAAAAGTGTTCTTCATCGTTCATCGGTGAACTAACATTAGGAATCATTGTACTGCTCAAATCATACGTGTGCAACCAACTTTCAGATACTTCTTCACGTACTGCACCATACATATTTTTCGTTTTGTTGTATACTTTATATTTAAATCATGTCTCAACTCATCTTTCACTGGTAAACAAACAAATAACGAGATATATCAGATAACGTAAATCAGATGATAATTTATTATTATTAATATTAATAATGTGAAAATGCAATACGCTTACGAAATTATACAATCCTTGTCCAATAAAAAGAAAAAAATATAAATTAAATTATCTATACCAATCAAACATTTAAACGAACTATTGCAAAGCATCATTCGCTAATTAAAGTGACATAATAAACATAACCTAAACTACTTGGCAATATTCCCAAGTGATGACCTTCAAACCA
Organism: Apis laboriosa; assembly: GCF_014066325.1. Lineage (NCBI taxonomy): Eukaryota > Metazoa > Arthropoda > Insecta > Hymenoptera > Apidae > Apis > Apis laboriosa. The sequence goes on from NW_025222452.1 coordinate 1,091,604, forward strand.
TTAGAAAGCAATGACCGATTCAGACAATGATATATAAACATTAAATCAGCTACGAACTTATTCCCGCGAAATAAACGCGAATTCTTATTATTTAATCGGTGAAAAATCGATAAATGGTAAAGCCTATTGTACACTTGTCAAATTGACATAACGATACTGTGATAAATCGCGGGGAATTCTATCGTTCTAATTGGTTCATGCTAATTAAATAAACGAGCATAATTTATGTGACTTACCCATTAGGTGTATCTATAAAATCACCGATCTCATCTTCGTGCAAAAAAAATTGTAACTCGCCTTTTGATTCGCACCGTCTTCAACGTTTTGTTTGTTGCAAGTATTTCGCGCAGTACTTTTTTCCTTGATCGTCCAATTATACGTCGGTTCGCCTTATTCGTGCACGTTCGTCGTTCGAATCAATTGTCATTTTGCTATGAGATCCCAGTATCCATTCTGTCGATCAGCTTCACGTTGATCGGTTTGTTCCTCTCTTTTTTTCGCTCACAAAAACGCCACACCGAGCCACCAAAGAGCGTATACTTGATAACCAGTAAGATGAACGCGTAACGAAGTGCGCGTGACTGCGTATTACGTACTTTACCGTTTGTATCAAATATCCGATTGTACGACGAAAACGACGAGCCAACGAAAAAACGTGTTTGCAGGTGACGCCACAATTTATCGCCTATCATAAAGGCTACACTGTATCTTCTACACAGGAAATAACGACTTTCCAACTATACAGTTGCTTAGATTATGAAAGGTTTCTTCGCTTGGCAGACGCTTTCACTGAATCATTACATATTACAACGATGACGATGTGCGAGCCAATTAGATAGGTTAGGTGTTGAGAGAAAAATACACGGAATGGCCGCGAATCGCTGTTAAACCGGGAAATACGAAGCTTCGCGCTCTATTTGCTATTACGTACGAACCTACGCTCTGTTTAGACTTTTTCGAACAGACACGATTACGAAAGACGTGAAAGTAAGTAGATTGGTTTTTTTCGTGGTTCGGCGAGTGAAAAGGAACGGGTATTATACGGATGTTGTTCGATAATTTTTATTGAATAAACAATGACTGTCAATTATTCAAGCGATCTGTTAAGAAATGTTCATCAGAATATTCTTTTACCGGAAATTGGCCAAAGTTACTTGGTTAAAGGAGATTACGAATATTGGCATTATTGTTGCGATGGTTTTAACGATAAGGTGTGTAATGGTTGTCATTTTGTTAGATTAATTTTATATAGAAGAAAAAGAAAAAAAAAAAGAAAAAAAATGAAATGTTGAATTTAGGGTTGGGGTTGTGGATATAGGACATTGCAAACAATATGTTCGTGGATTATCAAGAACGGGAACTTGGAACAATCTGTTCCAAGTATCAGACGTATACAGGAAGTGCTCGTCACGCTGAATGACAAGGAACAACCATTTATTGGATCGAGGGAATGGATAGGTAGTTTTGAAGTAAGTCTATTTTCTGAATAAATATTAATAAAAATATTGATATAGTGATTTATAACCTAAAACTTGTTATCAATTTACTAATATTAATTAACAAATTACATATTATCACACAAGAAAGTTTTATCGAATACTTTAAAGCAATAAATATTTTTATATTGGATTAAAATATTTCATACTTCATATTTCATTTCATATTTCAAATATTTCAAAAATAATGTGAAAGAATAAAATTTATTTACCTGAACTATATATATATTTATCGATTATGCGTATATTTGATTTATCATTTTTATTTATAGAAATTAATTAAAAAAATAATAAATATTTCTTATCATTATTCATATATTTTTCATCACGTTTACACGAATTTTTCTCTTTTTTTTTTTACTAGTAGTCAATTTTTGATATACTTATAATATATTATAACATTGAAAATCATTAATTTCTACAAAGTTTATTTTCAACGCTCTAATCAAAACAGCGATAACCCAAGAATGTTAAACATTCGTGATATGCTCATTGATACAAACAATGAATACTCTTCTGTGAAATATGATAGAAGCAAACAAATTGATTCGAAGTATGAATTCCGTAGGTATGTCTCGTATTGAATCATTTATACGACATTCTCAGTAAAATTGTGCATGTTCCAAATGGTAAAGCTTTGCGGGACCATATTCCTACTATCAAGAAACATTTTGAGGAATTTGGTAGTCCAATCATGATGGGCGGAGACAAGGATTGTTCCAGCAAATGCGTTTTAGGAATCCATGAAGGATCCAACAATACATATTTTTTAATCTTAGATCCACATTTTATCGGCAGAGCACGAACGACTGAACAGTTGAAAAATTATCATTGGATAAAATGGCAAAATTTGAATAATTTTATCGACAGTTCTTTTTACAATCTATGTTTGCCTCAAATTAAGTTTATAAGTAGAAATAATAAATAATCTTTAAATATATATTATATATGTATATATTTTCTGTTGTATATGAAATTGGATAAATATAATACAATGAAAGATATTTTTAGAAAGATTTTTTTAATATATTATTATTAGAAGAATATCTACTGTACATGACGTCTTTATATTGTTTTCATTGTAAAAAAAAGAAAAGTAATTAATATCACTGTAATCCTAATTGCGATTAATCAGTATTTAATATTAAACAAACTCCTTGCAACACCCAATGAGAGATATGTTCCGCTGTAGCGAGATTTGCTTCAAAAACCAAACCTACTCCCATAGCATTTCTTCTATTAGATGTGGTATATACCGGCGTTCTAAAAGTATTCTGTAATTCATAAAGTCATACGTATTAATTAATCTAAACAGTTTTGATCGATCATATTCGAATTGATTAAAATTAATTCATTGCCTGAAGCCTGAGTCTATGAGCCTCGATTGGAATGACGATTAATATCGGTAATTCTTCTATCAAGATTTTCGGGAGCGATCTTTTCAGACATTGTTCATTTATATCCCATCTGGCTCCTTCCAAATATAATCCACTCACATAACAACCCTATATTATTTAATTAAGAATTATTTATAAAATGACAAAAAAAAATCAGCGTAAATTATCTTTTTTTTAATCAAATTAATAAATTTGCATTACCTGATCAGGTTTATCTTCTACGTATTCGGGTCTGGTATATCTCGACACTGCCGTATAGATGAGAGATCGATCCAAAGACCAATTGTTTCTGTGGCAGGCCATTTGCACAAGAGCTGCCAAGTAAGTTTCTGGGATGTGCAGGCCAGATAACCAGAGAACTATGGGTTCGCCCGTAGCAGCCTAGTAATATTAAAAAGAAAAAAAAAAAAAAAAAAGAAGAAAATTCGAATCATGAATTTTAAGTTAATATCTTACCCAACTATTGTATTGGTGTATCCTCTTCTCAAAGTGTTCTATCCATCCAGCCAATGTTTTCTTTGTATCTGGTGCTAGCATGGCCCATTGGCTTGGTAGTACACCATTATATAACGCTGTGGCTATACTTTCAAGAGTCATATCCATTCCGATTTCTCCAGCGATAGCCTAACAATGTGTATAAATATTCAATTAAAGTATTTGAAAAGAATAAAGAAGTATGTTTTCATCGATACATACTTTTCTCAATTGAATCAGTGATCTTTTCATCATTCTGATCAATTTATTAAATCTCTCCAATTCTTGAAGAAGAACGATCGAGGTTGGCATTACGATCGGTCCAAAACTTTTTCTCACTTTATTAATGTCATACTCGACAGGGATTTTGTCCAATATATCTTTCGCAAGATTATCGATAAATTCGTCTTTGCTTATTCCAGTCGGGCTAATTTCTAAATAAGGAAATAATTTTCTTCGATTCTTAATTTAAATAGACAAACTTATCGTTTCGAATCAATTATCGAGATCTCATTACAAAGAGTAAGCTTATTACTTACCAGCTTGGGGCTGTAATTCTATAAGATTGATCCACATTTCTTTCGCAGCATGAGTGAAATAACCAATTTCGGCATTTGGATGCAATCCAAACACGTCCGGAGTATTGACAAGCGGTAATTGATCGATGAACTCGAGATAATCATCACGATCCCCTTCTGGTGGTATCACGTAATCGAATTCTTCGTCCACGTAAAAGTGGAAGGGCTGAAAGCTGTCGAAAAGAAAGTCTCCAAAATATTCATCCATATAAGTCTCGGATACTCGACGATCGTAGCAATCTATCACTCGTCCACCGTACATTACCTACGTTATTATTTCGTGAAAATTTCAATTTTTCAAGTTAGAATTTGGGAGCAAAAGTCATTTACGTACTTCACCGATCAAATACTTTAAGCTGTTCCAAGGAAGTTTGCTATCATTCGTTTGAATCGCTTTGGTTAAATATGTATCCAGAATAATGGTGCACACGTTGAAATCCGACTCATTGAAATCGTAATTTATGTTCCAGCCAATCTTGTCATACCTCCTCCTCTCCTAATTGATCACGATTTTAAAAACGATGAATTCATCGTAATATATAATATACTTTAGTATAAATTGTAGTTTAACTCACTTGAACGACCGCGTGATAGAAAGCCAACACGTAAATTAAATGTTTGTAAGCAGGATGAGTGCAACTTTCCAGCACTTGTGGTCTCATTTTTAGATAGGTACTTTCGAGATTCAACTTCAATCCACTGGGTGGTTCCGTGACCACTAAGTTGAAAATTTTGTTTAAAATTCTTTCATTCAGAGGAAATTGGAAGCAACTTGTTCCGATCTGTACCTTTCAAAGATTGTTGCAATATTCCAATAGGAAAATTGGGAGTTGGATCGGTAGTGAGCCACAAACGAAAATCTGGATGAGGCTTTCCAATGTTCTCCAACAATTTTTCCAATTCTTTGGTGAAACTCAAGAGTAGATGGCAATTTTGCAACATGAGCCATTGTCCTCTAGCCACAGCACCCTCTAGCAACTCTTTTGCGGTCTGGAAAGTAAACAATATCGTTACGAATCTTTTCTTCTTATCGATTACGAATAATTTGATCAGGATGACGATATACAATTTCCTGGCCCTGGCCAAGGGATAAATATTTAAATCTTCCACCGCCACAGCCGTATTTGTCCGCCAATTTCATTAGTTCCGAGGTTGGATCGGATCCAGGGCTTAGGATGAAAACGATAGGCATCGTGGGTGTGCTCTGTTCGAAGATTAATTCGAAACTAATGTGCGGAGGGGTGATGTATTCTTCTCCCATGATCTCGGTAATGTAATTGACGATGCTTCGATAAACTCGATCGACGCGAAAACATCTCATCAACATGAGTTTCTCGAAAGGAGTTAACTTTTTGGAATAATCTAAGGGAAATTCCACGGATTCCGGGGAATCCATATCGTACCACTGAAAGATTAACATTTATTTTTTATGGGAATTAATGCGAATTATTCGAAGTTGGAATATTTGATTTTCACTTACTGTTTGCCATTCATCCACATGCGTACCGAGTTCATCCGCGATATTTCCAAATTTTTCCGAGAAATCGGTACTCAGTTTCAACAAATCCGCCCATCCAGACGCTGGCAACCATTCCGTAGGATTAACCTTAGGCGCCTTCTCCAAACTGATACATCCTTTGATGAAAAATTCTAATTGCTGTTGGGTCACGTTTTTTATACTTTGTTCCAACTTTGTGCAAATTTGGAACGAGAACAGTAATTTATGCTTCTCGAAGATTCCCGTGCATCCGTAATCGTAAACATTTTTCGTCAACATTGGGATGATATTCTGCAGCCGGCGTTGCAACGTCGGATCCGGAAGTGCTTTCCTCAATGAATAAATAAACACCTCCACGTAACTGATCAAAGAGTATTGATACATAGAGTTAACCGTGGCCATATCCGCCAGAACAAAGAAGAGTATCGCTCCTCTTTGAGCTACCGATCGATAACCATCTCGAAGCTTGTTCACGTCAATGGCTGTAACTTCGGCGAGATACAATTTTCTCATCACGTCTTCGGCGCTGGCTTTCGTATTTTCCAATGTTTCGATCAGCTCGATATTATCCAGCATGTTTCCTTTGTTCGTTGCTATTTCCAGAAGTAAACTGTCTTCCAGTTGCTGGAGAAGATTCTTGTTCTCGCTGGTCTCGGCGATCAGAGATTCGCGTTGCTCCTCGATGTCTGGCCTCTCTGTTCGAACCACCACCGACAATAATTGGTCTTCCAAGCCCTATAATTTTTTAATTCGACTTTTTTATTCGATTCATGTTTTTTTTTTTTTTATTTTTGAACGGATAAAACAATTTGGGAAGAAAATTGGAGAACTAACCCCTAACGTCACCATGTAATTGATCACTGTGGCCTTGGAGTATACCGCAGGATCGAATATAGGATTCGACATCTTGGTGGTAAGGTACATTCGAAATCTCGGGTCGTAATCTACTTCTTTATCACCGAGAAGGATGAACGATCTACCTCCTACAGCTATGATTAAAATTTTATTAATCATCATCTGTATTTATTAAGACGAAATTAAAAAATATAAGATATAAACGTACTCTGTATGTTCTTGGATAGGACGTTATCCAACACGGGATCGATCTCATCAACGTCCTGGAAGAGAACCGGTAGACCATATTTTATCGCCAGTTCCACCTGTTTCAAGAAATCTGGATCGGTAAACGATAGAATTTTCAAATGTTTGTGCTCCTTCTTTTTGATCCAATTCAGAGCTTGTTGCTGAGGATCGATGCAAACGGGGAATCTCGATGCCCTCAAGGTCAGAATTCCGTTTTGTACGGATAGCTCGTCCGGTGGTAGACCCTCGGATGTCCATCTTGAACAAATTTTTGCTTCTTTAGAATTTTTTATTTTATATTTTATCGTATATAGAATTCGTGACATTTTTCTCAATTTTTCTCGATTAAGAGAAAACGAATAAGGAATAAATAAATATCTTACTTGCTAATTTCAACGTCGTTAGTCAGTTCAGTTTGAATCTTGTACGTATCCATGAAAGGGATCTCCTTAGTCACTATACTCTCCCACCAATCCTCGTATATCATGTGATTTCTGTACTCGTACGAGAATGGACCGCAATAAGCGAGAAATCCAGCGGAGAGAAGACAATTTCCAATGATCTTCTCTATCTGAATTTTCAGGTTCTCCAAATCTTTTTTCCATCGCTCGTTTTCGGAGGACAATCCGCTGATCAACTTATCGGCGGCTATCAAACGTCTCTGAAGCAGATCAGTCTCCTCCTGCAACTTTTGCCTTTCCTCCATAGCTTTCTCGTATTTCGCGTTTAAGTCTGTGATGGTTTTTTCCAGCCTTCGTAATTCTCGTTCCTCCTTTTCCAAAGCCTTTCGAGCCCGTTCCGATTCGGCCTCCAATTCCTTAACTCGGTCTATCTTTGGTTTAACCTTAAGCAAGAGAATATGGAAGCGTCAAAGCGAAATATTTTATAATTGTCGGGGAAACATAAATAAATAATACATATATATGTAATAAAACATAATAAAAGTAACCATAATAAAGCAACGATCAAGGAGGCTCAGATTAAAGAAGATACCTCTCTGAAAACGGCACAGTAATCCAGCACAGCGAGCACGAATCTGTACAAGCCGTATCCTGCTTTGCTGATGTATTGCATCTGATCCAATTTCGTGGTCTTCTTCAGATGCGCTTTGACAGCTTGCTGCTGCTTCAAAGTGATCTTGTCGCAATTCATCTCTTGCAATTGTCTTAGAAACGCTGGATCGCTCATCATTCCTTTTGCACTCTTCCAAGAGATTTCTTTCACGCCTCGCAGTATCGCCACGCATTCTGAGACGATTTGTACGGGTTCAGGAGGCGTTGCAAACGATCTAGATCGCGTTGTCATGGTCATTTATTTAAATTCTTTGATAAATAATTCGCGTTCACAAAAGGAACGAAAGAAGGAAAGGAAAGTAAGAGACCTTATTTCGGTGATGTCCGCTTTATCGAGTTCTCCAAGGGCCAATCGGGCCGCGTCCAGGGCAGGTTGCGCTTCGGCCAACGCCTCTTTGGCTTCCGTCTCTTCCTTGTTAATGATCTTCCTCTGTACTTCTATCGCCTGCCTCTCCTTCTCGCTGAACTGCTTTTTCTCCATCGCGATATCCGTACTTTCTCCTATAGAGGCCAACAATTGCTCGCAATTCCTCGTCTGGTCGGCTACTTTTACTCTTTGCACGGCTAGAATCTCGTTTAACTCGTTCAAAGTCATCGAAGCCTCGGCGATCTTTTGCAGACCTTTAAAAGTTCGTTTGGAAAAAACGCGATTCTTTTTCTTTTTCTTTTTTTTTTTTTTCATCCTTTGAGTCCCTCTTTCCTTTTTTCTACCAACCTCCGGAAAGTCGATTGCATTGCGAATTTATGTAATTCTTCGTTTCCACCAAAAGATGTAGAAAGATATTTATAAAGTCCAGGTAATGTTTAGGCGTCACGTAGTTTCTTCGCCGCAATTTTAATTGAAAATCTATCGTGTAGTCTATGACGGATTTATGGGTGAGCACCATGTGTTCCACTATAACATCTCTGAAACTTTCCGGTATGTTTGGATTCTGAAACGAATACGAAGGTAATCAGATAATAAAACGGAATAAATAATTCGAATAAATCGAATCGAGATATAATTACATCGCTAAGAGTGACATTAGCCACGGAAACCAATGCTTGTTCGGGCCAAGGGAACATCCAGTCTATGGTAGTACTGCTAACCAGGCCCGGATAACTTCTACACCTTGTCCTTAACAAATCTCCCGATGGACTCATCGAAAGTGCTATTCGTAAATTTTGAAGGCTCGTTTTCACGAAATACAACCATACATTTTCTCTGAAAGATGAAATAATTCTTCGTTAACGAACGAATATCCGTATCGACGTGAAAATTCGAGAATTAAAAATTCGAGTCGAACTTGGTGACGCCAAAACCAGCCTCTATCGCTTGATTCCTACATGAATGAATTATTTCGTCCTTCTCCTCGTCCGTGAACAAAGCCGGTACCACTCCAGTCAGCAACATGTTGTTTACCAGCTCCAAGAAACTTTCATCGATGATGTGAGCGGCGGTGAATAAAAACACGATCTTTTTGTTATCCACGCCAACCATGTTGTACAAACTCTTCATGTCCTCGCGAAACGCGGGCTCGTTGTAGCCTCGAGCGAGGCTAATTTGAAATGTTCGAAAGCCTGCTGCGTACGCTGCCAATTTGATCACCGACTTCTTCCCGCTTCCGCCTATACCGATCACCAGAACGTGGCCTTTGTGCATCCTGAGGGCACGATGTATCCTTGTCAGATGCTCGAGCGCGTCGTTGAAAAGGACCATGTGCAATTTGCTCACGTTTCTTTCATTGTAATCCTCGTAAATCTGAAAAGCGTATTTCGTTTCTTTTTATTTGTATATATTATATTAATATGTTATGTATATTTTATATTAATATATATTTTTTTATATTATATATATTTTCTTATGTTAATATATATTTTTATATTAATATATTATATTCATTAAATATTTGTATATATTATATTAATATATTATATATATTTTATATTAATTTATATATCATATTAATTTGGCCCGATGTTCAAATATCGGGAAAAAAAAACGCATGAATCACGAACCTCCAAGAACAAACTGTAGACAGCCTCATAATCCAAGAGATCTTCGTAAAATCTTGGCTCGTCCTCGTTAATCGCGTTACGAAAATCACCGAACAGCAACGGATCCCTCATCACATATTCTATCACTTTACGATCCTCTTCCCAATATTCTTCGACCTTTTTCTGTATATAATCGGTTACGATTTTCGTATCCTGTAATCAGAAAATTATAAATAAAGATGTAAATTTTCGTGTTTATCTTTTCGATACTTGCGTTTTCGTTTATCAAACGATCGCATATGATTCTGATGAACTCGTTTCTCCAAAGTCTAACTATCTGTTTCACCGTTGGCAAATAATCGGGATGGGATTGAAGAACACCCGCCATGATTCTCGACAAATCTCGCATATTGAAAATATAATGGAATCTGTTCGGTGTTGGTAATAATTCAGCCAAAACTATCTGGAAGAGAATCGTTATACGAATCGAATCTTAAGTTTTAAGAAGAAATCGTGGCCGAGAAATACCTTATAAAGTTGCAAAGTAATTTGCACTAAAGTTGACGCGATTTCTTGCACCTCCTCTGAAAATATTTGCAAATGTCCGACCAGAATACTCGTGTAGATGTAATCGAGGGTCTCATCCGCGGGAAATACGACATTGTAGATGGAGAACATGGAGATGAATCTTGGATCCACTTCGTTCCTCCCTCCACCCGGTTTTCCCATTGCTGCCAAATAACCTGTTGTCGCGAAAAATAATTATTTCGAGTATTCGAAGAATCGATTAATCTTGATCTAGGATCGAACTTACACATATCTTTCATGTACATCATAGAAAGATCCTTTCCACGATCGTAAAAGCCACCTTTCTCGAATAAGAATTTGAGAAAAGCGATTGGTTGCTGGGTACCATAAGTGTCCACCAATGGCATGTTCATGTCGTCGATAAAGATCAACAATTTTTTACCAGGAGGTGGCCCGTAAGTTTCTCTCGTTCTTTTCTCCACGGCAGCCTCTATGTTTCTTTGCACGTCCATCGAGGTCGTTCTCGACGAGAAATTTATCATGAGTTGATTCTGATCGAATTACATCGTGAAAAATACTTGAAACATACTCGTATAATAAATTTAATATTAAATTGTTGATAATTAGGAAATTTGGAAATTTACGTATTTTTCAGAGCTCAAGTGTCGAAGAAACTCGAGAATGATAGCAGTCTTCGAGGTACCAGTCTCTCCGACCAAAAGTGCTGGTCGTTCTCGTTCGTTCATTATTTGAACGAACCACGTAGTTCTCAAAGTGTCCATAGTAGGAACTAGGATGTCGGAAAAATGTTTCTTCCTGTCGTGTACATATTCGGGAACCATTAACTTCCATGGGACCCAGATATTTTGTTTCAAGTCCAAAAAGTAATCGTACAACAATTTATTCGTCACGGGAATGTATCCTGTGTCGAATTATTCATCTTCGAATTTATATCAAGTTTTTCTCCATTTTACGCATCAATCAATAATTTTTTTCACTTTATTATTTTTATCTTTATCAACTTACGCACAGTAGCTGGTTTTTCAATGGTGTCCTGGACAAGCATGAAACCGCAAGTTTTCTTTACATAATCGTCGAACTCGGATCTATTTTCTACGACCAGGGAGGCTCCCAAGGACCAGTACAAGGCTTGAATGTACATTGCTTCGAAACATTCCTCTCTAGTGTATTGTGGTTCTATTTTTATTTCTTCCTCTTCATCAATTTTGAGAAGAGAGGCCAATTCAGTATCCAAAGTCACGAGAAGGGCATCGAACACATAGCAAAGTTGCACTACCTAAATAAACAAGCAACTCTTTTTCGTCTATATAATTATGTAATAAATATGATTTCTTGTTCGATCTTTCGCGCTATTGAAACCCGTTTCTAGTCAAAATTAAACGATAAAAATTCCTCTTTTTATATTAGGTTGTATCAAGTGAAATTTTAGAATAAATGACATTTAATTGCGACTTGTTGTACTCTACTTAACCTATATTTCGCTTAGCATTTTTTGACGTTATCCTCTTATATTTCCTTTGTGTAATAAATTTTTTTTTGTGTTAATTTTACTATTTTGAGAAGTGAACAATATGGTGTTATCGAACGAATTTAGAATTCCTGTTTATGAGTTTAAATTAGGCCATAATGGAATTGAAGTATATTAAATATTAGGTTAGCTTTCGGAGAAAATTTTATCAATGAAAGGACCATTTGTTTAATGATGGTTTCAAAAATTTAGATCTGGAAATGAAATCGAAATCCAAAAATAAATCAAAGTGAAGTTAATCCATAAACAAATCATAGAGTTAGAAATATCTTCAATGACAGTTTTCAGATATTTGTGTGCAATAGGTAAAATGAAAAAATTGGAAAAGGAGGATTAAAAGTTGCAAAAGTTGTTTGGAAATGTACTTATTGCATAAAGCTCGAAACAATGGAAGTCCATTTTTGAATAGAATTATAACCTGTAATGGGGAGGATGCCGAAATCATCATTATGGCCGAAAAAATATGGCAATCTGTAAAAGAAATAATTTATTTTTTATTCTTTTCTGAAATAAGGAGATATACCATAACAACAACTACTGCCAAGAAATTGATTAAGAAACAAGCCGTATTATCCGATATTTTTCTGTATGACAACGCTTGATCGCATCGCAAACTACAAAAATTAATTGAATCGAAATATGAAATCTTAATGCATCCACCAGATTATGCATTCACCAGATATTTCACCAATCAATTATTTTGTTTCGCCATTCACGGTTGTTTTTAAAAAATGAAATATTCGAGAAATTTTAATCGCAACATTCGAAGAATTTCTTCGTGCTAAAACCATAAATTTATAAAAATGAAACATGCCAGTTAGAAAAACCTCAAATGGCTCATATTTTGATCGAATAAAGATTATAGTTTCGAAAATATATTGTTTTTCTTCCAACCAAAAATTTCACGTGATACGACCTAATAAATCAGGAATAACCAGATTACGCAATTTTTTCTTTAATAATTCTCATCAGAGTTGTCGAACTAATTAACGTACGAACGTCTAATCGATACCATGTTCAATCCGGTTTGCGGTATAATCATCTTAAGCGGTTTGAGCTGCTGCAATCCGAACATTCCATCTATAATGTAGGTAATCGCTCCATCCACGTATTTGTCGAACAACGCGGTCAACGTCTCCTGATCCGATTCGCTCTTACTACGTATCCATTTGTTCATGTAAGGGTGATAGCCCAGATTCTTCGGATCCACGTACACCATACCTGCTCTCGACACAGTGGCCGGAGAGGCGTACTGCAGGTCGCCTACCTTTTGCCAAAAATAGTGAGTGAAAATAATCGTTCGATTCGCAAATTAAATCCAACGTGTACGATGATATCCACGAAGAGATAATTAAAAAGTGTATCACCTCGAACAATAGACTGCAATGGCCTAGCATTCTGATTCTCTCTTGGTTAGCCAGAGTGAGTAATTTATTGTCATCCATCACGGAATTCATATTCTCGATCCAGAGGGCGTCCACGTCACCGTCGAACAGAATGTATCTTTTCTCGTTCTTGCTCTTGTCGTCCAACGGTTTGTTCACTTCTCGAAAAATTTTGCTCAACAGGCCGTCCGTCCAATCGCGCGTAGTCGGATCCAACACTCCGTACAACTCGTTCACGGTACACGCCTAATAGTAAAAAAGAGATTATCGATTCGGTTTATCTTTTAATCGAAGGGATACCTTCGGGTTCAAGGTGTAGAGTTTGGTAGGCATGCCGAGCCGAGTTTGCGCTTTGCAAAGCGTTTCGATCACGACGGTTTTTCCGCCTCCTGTTGGCCCGATTACCATCGTCGAGTGCCTCGTCATCATTACTTCGTACAGTTGAATCACTTTATCGACCTGTTAAATTGAAATATTATTGTTAAGAATAAAAAACTGGAATAGTTCGAATTTCACATTTTCAATTTGATTTCAACGATTGTTCTTAATTAATCGAGAATTTCCATCCGATCCCAATTATATTTTCGAAAATAATTATTGAAGGGAGAACCAAGACAGAAGGTTAGAATTCGTAGATCGCAATCAGAAAATTCAATGAAAAACTATTACAGTATTTGAATAAGGCAATTCTTTTTCGTGTAATAAGTCATCCGCTTCGAATTATTTTCTTCGAGATAAGTTGATCGTTTTCGTGATAATAATTCCAAGATTAAGAATAATACCTGTTCGGGTAAGCGCATGTAGCCTCGCTCTTCTATCACGTAATTAACGGCTTCATTAAAATCGGGATAATGAACCCTGGGGCAGTCAAGTTCGGGGAACAGATCGGCTATTAATCCAAGGAAGAGTGGGACGTCGTCGAAGATGAATTTAGGAAGATTCATGTCTCGTAGCGCCCTCATCAGCACCAAATTCTCGGACAAGTCGCCCGAAGTTCTTTTCAAGTGGCCGGCCATATTGAGCACCGACTTGAGCGCCCTCAACCCGAAATCGTAGTGATTCTGCTTGCTCAGTTGCTCGCGTGCCAGTTTGTACAGGACTGTCATTTTCTTGGCCAAAACTTTGGCGGTCAAGAAGCCGGAGCTGAACAACTTGATCTGACAGATCAGCTCGTTATCCGGGATTATACACACCACGGGCCTGAACAACGCTTTCACGGATTCTGGAAGTTCCGTTCGACCCGCGTATCCCGGATTCATCGTGATGAATATGCCAACTTTCGAATCGAGCGCTATATCGACGCCTTCGAACTGAGAGATATTTTTCGAGAGATATTAGAAACACGATACGATCTCTCTTTCTTCTTATATTTATTTTGTTGAATTTTTGTTTAGATCAGAGAGATTTACCGTGAATCTGGACGCTTTCGCTATCAAGGCGGATCGTATGGTCTGAAGTTGCGTGGAGATGACGGACAGCACGGATATATCGATGCGATTAAATTCATCGAAGCATCCCCATACACCACACTGCGCCAGGCCACCCAGCGTCTTTCCTATCGCCACGTAATCCATCCCTTCGCCGCAATTAGTCACGATGCACAGTAATCCCAAAGCTTTTGCCAAATCTTTCGTAGTCTCCGTTTTTCCCGTCCCAGCGGGACCTTGCGAGCAGAAAAGGAGAACGATATTTTTTTTTCTCGCTTTCGTCAAGGTATGCAGCGTCGAAAATATTTTTTAAAACGATGGTATACCCGCGGGTGCGCCTCCCAGATGCATCGACAAGGCTTGAGTGATGGTCAAGTATATTCTATCCGTCAAAGGTGTGACCACGAGTCTTCCGTTCAATCCCATATACTCGTAACCGTATTCGAACACGCCCGTGCATTGATGCACCCAAACGTTGTCCAGATCGCGAACCCAATAAAACCTTGACGAAAAAAGAAAAGAAAACGTTGCTTTATTAATTCGATTCGCAGGAAATCGACACGATCGAGCATCTGTTTAAGGAACAGATTGGACGAACCGTAATTGACTCTCCCACTCGAACTCGGAAGGATCTATGATGCTGTCCCTGACAAAACCTTCCACGATGTCTCTCATATGAACGTCGATCGTCAACACCATGTCGAATTTTTTCCTGTCGTTGTTCGTCAACGTGTCGGCGCCCATCAACGTCACCACCTCGTTCAACTGATTGTTCAGCTGCTTCAAATACTGGAAAACCGAGATCGTGAATCGAGATCGAGGAGGGAAGAGAGAAACGAAAGAACGAAAGGTAAGGAAGAAATAAATGTCTCACGTTTTTCATCGCTTGCATCTGTCCGTGAGAAATTCTCACGAAAACGTCCTCCACCTCGGCCGTCCACCATATTTGATTAGCGCACAGGACCATATTCCCTTGAAAGTCTAGCATCCATTCCGTTCTTGGTCTCCTCACCTAGAAAGAGATAGAGAGAGAGAGAAAAAGAAAAACACCTTTAACACCTCTTATTAAGTACTTCCTCCTCACCTTTCCGTAATTGAAGACTGCTTTCTTGGTGAGGAATCGATTCGACCTCTTCATCTCCTCCAACGCGAACACCATCCATTCCTCTATATTCCCTTCGGCCAACACCACGTTCCTAAACTCCATCACCTCCTCCTCGGCTGAAATCAACGCCGTCACTATCTCGCGCTCTGTCTCGCTCAACTCGAACCTGAATTTGTCCAAATTGTCGAACATCTTGCCCACGTGTTCTTGGATGGCGATCGGCACACCGCTGCCGAGGATGTTCAACAACTCGTCGTCGCTGAGGAACGTGAATCGCGGGAACACTGCTCGTTTGCTGTTCAAGTAATCCGTCAACGATTTCTGACACTTGTCCAACGCGCTTATCATCGACTCGAACTCTTCGTGTCGACCTGGCGACCAGAATCGATCCATCCGTTTCATTACGCGTGCGTTTTCGACGAGAATAATTTTTTATCTTTCCTCTCGAAATTTACTAGATTGTGAATAGGGAAATGTTTTACTACCTTTGATCATGCAACAGTCGAGCACGTTCAATCTCTTCGACGTGTCGGCCATGATCTTCTTGAATGATTTGTCGATGTCGTCGAACCTCTTCGCCTCCTCGGGCAATTGCATCCTTATGTCACCGCCCACGAAAATACCCTCGAGGTACAACCACCTCTTCTGCAATTGCAACCACAACTCGAGCACCTCGGAGATCGTGTGCATGATCGACTCCCATTTTTGCACGGTGTCGAGAAACGGGCCGATGAACTGGGATGCGGCCATCGCGTTAACGTTCATCATGTTGTCCTCCAAAATCTGATTCATCTCGTCCGTCGGACCCAGGATGAATCCACGATCCTCGATGCCTGGCGAGAAGGATCCTCGATTATTTTTTTTTTTTTCATTCTTTCGAAATTTTTCGTCCCGTTATTCCGCGTTTGTTACCCTTGTAATGTTTCACCACCGTGAATTCCAACATTTTCCACACGTCGGCCAGATCTTTCAAACCCTTCTCTATGGACAACTCCTTCACGGCGTTCATCACGATCTCCTTGGCTATTTCTTGGTATTTTCCCAACTCCATGGCGAACATGTTCTGCAGGGTGAACCTATCGATCGGAAATGTTTGTTTAAAAAAAAAAAAAAGAAAGAAAGAAAAAAACGCGAATCCAGCGCGTTTTTTCGAATTCGAATCAGCGAGATCGAGAACTCACCCCTTCAACATCTCTATCTCTTTCTCTGCCATATTTTATAAAAAGTTTCTCACTCTATATATATATATATTATATTATAATATATATAATATTATGCTATTAGGTTATTTCATATATTAGTATAATTATGATTGGCAGGATAAAAATTCTGTAAAAAAAAAAAAAATTAATAGCCACTAATTGTAGGGATAATATAGATACGATCCTGAAAAGAGAAATTTACAAAAAAAGAAGAAAAAAGAAAGAAAAAGGGGGAATCACTCAAGGTAAATCACTTTAAAAACACGAAAATGGGATAATAAACGCGGTAATTAAGATTGTTAATTAATTGCTCCTCCATCATCCTCATTTTTCACAATTTTTTTCTAGCAATTTTTTGGACCGTTGTCGTCGCACCTGTCCGGGTCCATATCGAAAAATTGTCCAGTCTTGGTCATCAATTGGTTCCAGTGTCTCTCCCTCATCGCCTCGTTCTTCAACTCGATGAACAACGGGACCGAATTCTTGAAGCTCTTCATGTTGGCCTCCAACGCGTGCCCGATGCTGAGCTCCTTCACGAATTTCGGCAGTTTACGGAATATCCTGATGAAATAGTCCATACCGTCGATCAACTGTTGGGGGTTCAGGTCCGCCCAGAGGGTCTGCGCCCAAACGTTCCTCATCTCCTTCTGCTCCTTGTACAGTTCGAACAACATCTCCATCCCGTTGTAATCCTTCTTCAGTTTCAGGAAGACCGAGTAATCCGTAGCCGGAAGATCGAACAGTATCTCGGAATTGACCAGGTTCCGGTGCGTCTCGTCGTGCTTCGCGATCAATTTCCCGTATTCCTGGACAAATCGAGGAATTATCCTTGGATTGCTACGATTTTTGGAGCGTTTAAACGAAGGAAGAAGCGTAAAGTTAATCCGAACAACGATTTTATTTATGAAATTCTCTTCTCTGTACAATCTTGCAAATCAAATATAAAAATAAAAAGATAAGGAGAATAGAAAAATAAAAAAAATAAGCGATAAAATGAAAAGGAGAACGTTGCGTGGAACGACGTGGATGAATATATAAAAAAGTTGAATTACAACACGAATTTTTAATTATACTTGATTTTAAGTTTAATTTATAAAAAAAAAAAAATTTAATACAATCTATCACGAGTTAAATTAAAATAGATGTTTCGAGATGTTATTATATAAAATTGGAATTTAAATGCTTCTTATTATATTTTGTTCAAATCTTTAAAAAGAGGATTTAAAATTATAACTTTAAAAATTTATTTTTTTATTTTAACTATTTTTAAGAATTTTAGAATTGGTTATTAACTCGTTGAAAAAGTAAAAATTAAAAATTTCGAATAAAGTCGCTTTAAATAATTGCTTAATTAAAATCGAATAACATTTATTCGTAGCTGTTATAATAGATTCTTTCTTCATATAACCTCTCAATTGTTTCACAATTATTCACGATTATTATTATGTCTCGAACAATAAATTATCAAAGGAAATTTATTCATAACTTCAACTATTAACTATATTAACTATCTTTAACTATATTAACTAAAAATTAAAAATTTCGAATAAAGTTGCTTAATTAATGCTCGAATAACATTTATTCGTAGCTGTTATAATAGATTCTTTCTTCATATAACCTCTCAATCGTTTCACGGTACAATTATTCGCGATTATTATTACGTCTCGAACAATAAATTATCAAAGGAAATTTATTCATAACTTCAACTATTAAATCTTCAACTACATTAACTAAAAATTAAAAATTTCGAATAAAGTTGCTTAATTAATGCTCGAATAACATTTATTCGTAGCTGTGTAGTAGATTCTCTCTTCGTATAACCTCTCAATCGTTTCACGGTACAATTATTCGCGATTATTATTACGTCTCGAATAAATTGAAATAAATTATCAAAGTAAATTTATTCATAACTTCAACTATTAAATCTTCAATATATTAACTAAAAATTAAAAATTTTAAATAAAGTTGCTTAATTAATGTTCGAATAACTTTTATTCATAACTGTATAATAGATTCTTTCTTTGTATAACCTCTCAATCGTTTCACTGTACAATTATTCGCGATTATTACGTCTCGAACAATAAATTATCAAAGTAAATTTATTAATAATTTCAACTATTAAATCCTCGTCGTGTATACGAGGTAGATTCTCGAATTAATTTCTAAAAACGAGAGATTAGATTAGAAATTCTGGAAGATTTTCGAAATGTGGTCGTCAATAAAAAGAACAGCAGCCACGATGAATGGCTACTTTCGCCAATTTCCTGCCGCTCATCCATTCGAGTCGAATCGAAAGACGAATCGGTTCTAATCGGAGTGTCAAGACCCATTGGAAAAGTAACTGGTTGAAATTAAAATTTCGAGCAAGGTTATTTAAAGTAATCGCCTATTAAAAAATACTCGAATAACGTTTATTCGTACCTATTACGATCCGTGCGATCCTGCCCATTATTTACGATCGTAAAAAAGTACGTTTCAAACGATAAATTATCGAAATTAACACATTGCGTATATTGCTTATTACTTGCTCAACGCGGGCACTTTAAAAAGAGTATATCATATATGCACTTTTTAATTTACGTTTATAAAGTATTCTTAAATATTGCTATATGTTTCCTAGACATCTATTTATTATATAGGCTTTTTTTTAACTATTATTTGTTATATAAATAAAATTAAATCGATTAATTATTATTTACTTTACAAACTCGAATAACGATATCCGATGAAGCATTTTTCTTTCGTTTTTTGCAATTACATCTAGTTTCGTTTCCTTTTTCCATTCGATAACATTCGAACAGACTTTACATTCTTTTATCGGGAATTTCGTCTTCCCAATTATTGCTTCGAGTGTTTTTTAATTCCTCGAATCGTCGAAACATTGAAACGAGATATCTCCAATATATTACCCAATGCGTCAACCATCAAATTTCCCCTTTCATCACCTTATCCTTACCATCAAACCACTTACCTCTCACTTACCCCTCATCAATTTCAACGAAAAGCGTTTCGTCAAATTGAAACTTGAAAAACATCCTCTCACTCACCTCCATCTTGACCAATCCAAGCTCCAGATCGTCGCCCACGCTTCCAGGCCCGTAGGCCTCGAAATTCTTAGCGAATTCCTCGAGCTCCTTAACGAAGTCGTATATCTGGTCCTGCGTCATCCCCGAAAATCTGTCGGAGGTGCTCTCGAGGGTGGATGCTCTGTACAAGGCGCCCAGATACAGGGATTCCCAGTCGCGTTGCAGATCGTAGGCAGCTCGCTCGTCGTCCTCGGGGAACGATATATTGTGGCTGCGAAATGCTAGAAAGGTTTCCTGGGGCGAAAGAAAGATTAAGGATAGCGAGCGACGTTGGAGGTTCGTTCATTTTCATTTTTCCCTCCCCGCCCCTTCGAACCTGGCACGTGGTGTAGCAAACTTCCGCTTGAATGGCCATCTTCTTTATGTCTGCGATCGCCTGCATGACGGACGTGAACCGGCTAAGACCGGTGATCACCAACTCGACCTCGGCCCGCAACCCGTCCATTATCACGTGCAACTCGTTCATCTCGTTGTTCGTCCGCATCAGAAGGTAATTACCTAGCACTTGTTTCCATTCTATCGCGTGTTGCTCGATACTAAGGAGGAGGGAGCTCAGGTTGATGCTATTGGGAATTGGAAATTCGAATTTCGAGTTTCGTTTTTTTCCAATATATTAGGTGGTGATATATACTAGGATGTTTCATAAGTTTATTTCTTTCTTTTTTTTTTTTTTTTTTTTTTTTTTACGAAATCAATACACGATGTTCGTTGTTTAAAGTTGACTTTAATTACGTTTTTTTATTGCGTTATATATGAATCGTTCTGCTCTATCACCTTTTTCCATCTCTTTTATTGGGATTTATTAGGATGTCCCATAACTTTTTTTTTTTAATAATACGAAATGAATACACGATATTGGGATTTATTAGGGTGTTCCATAAGTTTCTTCCTTTTCTTTTTTATTTTTTTTTTTTTTTTTTTTTTTTATACGAAATGGAAGAAGGCGATAGAACGATTTATATATTACGCGATAATTAACAAGGAAGCCTCGTTATTTCCTTTTCCCAAAATTGTTGGAGTTTATTACAGGATGTCCCATAAGTTTCTTTCTTTCTTTTTTTCTTTGATACGAAATCAATACACGATGTTCGTTGTTTAAAGTTGACTTTAATTACGTTTTTTTATTGCGTTATATATGAATCGTTCTGCTCTATCACCTTTTTCCATCTCTCTTATTGGGATTTATTAGGGTGTCCCATAAGTTTCTTTCTTTTTTTTTTTTTTTTTTTTTGATACATAAATGAATACACGATGTTTGTTGTTTAAAGTTGATTTATCGTATTATATTAGAATGTCCCATAAGTTTTTTTCTATTTTTTTTTTTTTTTTTTTTTTGATACGAAATCAATATACGATGTTTGTTGTTTAAAATTAATTTATCGCGTTACATATAAATCGTTCTTTATCATCTTTTTCCATCTTTCAGAAAACTTCGTTATTTTCTTTTTCCAAAATTGTTAAGATTTATTAGGGTGTCCCATAATTTTTTTTTTTTTTTTTTTTTAATAATACGAAATGAATACACGATGTTGAGATTTATTAGAGTGTTCCATAAGTTTCTTTCTTTTTCTTTTTTTTTTTTTTTGATACGAAATGGAAGAAGATGCGATAGAACGATTTATATATTACGCGATAATTAACAAGGAAGCTTCGTTATTTCCTTTTCCCAAAATTGTTGGAATTTATTAGGGAGTCCCATAAGTTTTTTTTCTTTTCTTTTTTTTTTTTTTTTTTTGATANTGTTTGTTGTTTAAAGTTGATTTATCACGTTATATTAGTATCTCATAAATTTCTTTCTTTCTTTTTTTTTTTTTTTTGATACGAAATCAATACACGATATTATTTAAAATTGATTTATCGCGTTATATTAAGGTATTCATAAGTTTCTTTCTTTTTTTTTTTTTTTTATATACGAAATGGAAGAAGACGATAGAGCATAATGATTCATATATTACGCGATAATCAACAAGAAAGCCTCGTTATTCCAAAATTGTTGGGATTTATTAGATATATCCCATAAGTTTCTTTCTTTCTTTTTTTCTTTGATACGAAATCAATACACGATGTTTGTAGTTTAAAATTGATTTATCACGTTATATTAGAATATCCCCCAATAAATTTCTTTCCTAGCATCACGCTAGAAATCACTTTGATTGACTTTTATCTTTATATATATAACATGCAGGCTTATCTATTAACCGTTATTTATGGCATCGATTTCAATCAGTCACACGTACTCTTTTAAAACATTTTTCTATACCATTCGAATAATCAAAGGAAGCATGTCGTGCTTTAAAAAAGGTGCGAATAAATACAATAATAATACAATAATAAATACAATAATAATACTACCGTCTGCAATTGGAATTTTTAGATTATTTTTAAATTAGAGCTGGCAATTTTGACTCGAAGAGCACGGATATTGCGGCCCTCGTCAAGTGCCATGCTCGCTGAAAATCCGCGAGACAGTGGATCCCAATCTCAAGATACGCAATCAGGACGAGATACGACGTCGATCGACACCCTAATGGCCCCCTAATGATCACGAACCTTATGGAATAGAGGCCGTAGGTGGACTTCATCTCCACCAGCTCCTCGAGGATGTTGCTGTAGAAGGAGAATTTCTCGTCGTATTGGTGGAGGGTTGGCTGGGTGGCCGCGTACTTCTCGGCTGCGAGATTCTTGTCGAACGACCACAGAGTGCTGTACTTCTTCCACCTTTGCAGATAGTTCCACGCTTCCAACGCCAATTTATGGGCCGTCCTTTGAATCGTTATTATCGTGTCGTTCACTATCTGGAGAGGATCGATCCTTAAATCTTCTTTCCTAGAGAGAGAGAGAGAGAGAGAGAGAGAATTCCCTCCAATCGGCTCACCTGAATGCTCATCAAATCCTCGAAGAAGGTGAAGTTCACGAACGTGTCGTTTTCGGTCTTTGTTTGCGGTTTACATTCCAAGCAACTGCCGTTCATCCATCTGGGGAACAATTTCAGCTGCTCCAAGAGATTCCTCTCGTTCTGCAATATGATGTTGTAGATTTCGGTCGGGGAAGGTCTCATGACCACCTCGGAGGCTATCAGGACAGCGTCCACTTGAAACATCGGTTTCGTATCCGTCAACTTTTTGTTGAAGTACTCGAGATTCTTCGTTATGCATCTGAAAAGTTGAGAAATGCTCGATTTAACACGTTGACTGCCGCGTCACCCATATTCGCTTATTTCGCTAATTATGAACGATCTTTGTAGCCATTTAGAAAAGATATTCTGCAGGATAATAAAACTATTAAATTGTTATAAAAATAATAAAAAAATAATTTATTCAAAAAATTATTTTGAATTTTAAAACGTTCTATAGAAAATTGAGGTTGACAATTTGGATAAAAATTTGTTTTTTTTAAATTTTTTCGTGATAGTAAAAGTTCTCATTGGGCCACGTCATCCATATTTGGGTTTTTTGACTATTTGACTATTTATGAACGATCTTTGTAGATACTTGGAAAGATATTCTGCAGGATAATAAAACTATTAAATTATTATAAAAATAATAAAAAATTATTTTGAATTTTAAAATGTTCTATAGAAAGTTGAGGTTGACAATCCGGATAATTTGGATTAAAAGTTTTTTTTTTTAAATTTCTTCGTGACAGCAAAAATTCTCATTGGGCCACGTCATCCATATTTGGATTTTTTGACTATTTGACTATTTATGAACGATCTTTGTAGATACTTGGAAAGATATTCTGCAGGATAATAAAACTATTAAATTTTTAATTATAAAAATAATAAAAAATTATTTTGAATTTTAAAACGTTCTATAGAAAGTTGAGGTTGATCCGGACAATTTGGACAAAAATTTGTTTTTTTTAAATTTTTTCGTGACAGTAAAAGTTCTCATTGGGCCACATCACCCATATTTTTTGACTATTTGATTATTTATGAACGATCTTCGTAAGCATTTGGAAAGATATTCAGCAGGATAATAAAACTTATAATAAAACTTAAAATTAAATTGTTATAAAAATAATAAAAAAATTATTTTGAATGTAAAAACGATCTTTGTAGGCATTTGGAAAGATATTCTGTAGAATAATAAAATTTTATTAAATTATTATAAAAATAATAAAAAAAAATTAATTTAAATTAATTTAATTTATTAAAAATTAATTATTAATTAAAAAAATTATTATTAATTAAAAAAATTTAATTTATTAAAAATTAATTTAATTTATATTAATAATAAATTTAATTTATTAAAAAAATTATTTTAAATTTTAAAATGTTCTATAGAAAGTTGAAGTTGACAATCCGGGCAATTTGGACAAAAAGTTGTCTTTTTTAAATTTCTTCGTGACAGCAAAAGTTCTCATTGGGCCCTCATAAAATATGGGTTCTCACGTCACCCATATTTGGGTTTTTTGACTATTTGACTATTTATGAACGATCTTTGTAGGCATTTGGAAAGATATTCTGCAGGGTGTAATGAAATTATTAAATTGTTATAAAAATAATAAAAAAATAATTTATTAAAAAAATTACTTTGAATTTTAAAACGTTCTATAGAAAGTTGAAGTTGACAATCCGGACAATTTGGACAAAAAGTTATCTTTTTTAATTTCTTCGTGACAGCAAAAGTTCTCATTGGGCCACGTCACCCATATTTGGGTTTTTTGACTATTTGACTATTTATGAACGATCTTTGTAAGCATTTGGAAAGATATTCAGCAGGATAATAAAACTTATAATAAAACTTAAAATTAAATTGTTATAAAAGTAATAAAAAAATTATTTTGAATGTAAAGAACGATCTTTGTAGGCATTTGGAAAGATATTCTGCAGAGTATAATGAAATTATTAACTATTAAATTTTAAAACATTCTATACAAAACTGAGGTTGATCCAGACAATTTGGACAAAAAGTTGTTGTCTTTTTTAAATTCCTTCGTGCGTTTGATCGGTCCGTATGTCGTCTTTTATCCGAATAACATAATTTGCATACAATCTAATATTTATATCAGAATTATTTATCCGAACGGCGATATTATGTTGATTCCGTTGAAGGTGTTGACAACCTTTCGTTGTATTTTCGGATAATCCCAACAATTTTGCAGCTAATAATTCTCTAAATCTTCTAATTTTGGGGTATCACGAGTCTCATGGTGATACCACAATTAGATAATTTATGAACATATCGTGCTCTGACACGATTACCTGCTATGACCCTCTCTAATAGACAAGCCACACGAATAATTTATACACAACTAAGAAGTACATTTCTTACGACTAGTCGAAGAGCATTCGACAGTCATATCATCCAAATTATAATCCAAATTATCCAAATTAAAATATCCAAAATATACTATATAAATCAGTACTACTATACTATTGTCAATACAATTACTATTATCAATATTTCTATTGCGAACAGTAATGGAAACAAATGATACTACACCATCATTCTTGCGACCACCAAACTCTCATTACTAAAATATCCCTAGAAGTACTGAAGTATGTTTGATACAACGTGGCCTGAAGGAAACTTCATTAGAAACACGCATGGCAATCAACGTCCATTCTACAGTTCAAAAAAGAAAGAAAGAAGAGAAGATAAGAGAAGAGAAGAGAAAAGAAGAGAAGAGAAAAGAAGAGAAGAGAAGAAAAGAGAAGAGAAAAGAAGAGAAGAGAAGAGAAAAGAAGAGAAAAGAAGAGAAAAGAAGAGAAGAGAAAAGAAGAGAAGAGAAGAGAAGAGAAGAGAAAAGAAGAAAAGAGAAGAGAAGAGAAGAGAAGAGAAGAGAAGAGAAAAGAAGAGAAGAGAAGAGAAGAGAAGAGAAGAGAAGAGAAGAGAAGAGAAAAACTCACGTTATGAAAGCGGAGAATATTTTCCTCTCGTATTTCTCGTAATAGAGTTGCATGGCGGTACACTTGCCGGTGTACGTGCCGAATATAAGGCTTTCCAACTTGATGAGAATGGGGCTGATCGACTGATACGTGGTGGACATCGCCGTGGCAAGTTCGACTCTCTTCACCTGCATCTCTTGGAAGAACATCTTGCAGGGTAGCAAGGTTATCAGCTCGTTCTCGTTGTCGTAATATTTGTTGGGAAGGGAGAAGAGGTCGTAGTTCTGCAAATCGTTGAATATCCTGTTGTCGAGATCGTTCTTTATGTGATTCAACTGGTCGACCAACGAGTTCAAATTTTTCAACAATTTCTCGCACTCGTGCGCGTAATCGGGTATGTTCAGAGAGTTCCAATTTATACGCATCACTCCGGGCTGTATGTGCTTCTCGATGTCCAATAAGATGTTCTTCAACAATTCTATCTGTAATAACGAGGATGGATGATAATTCATCGGTTTGCGCTTTCATTTAATCTTCAAAGGTTCACCGCTGGAAAGAAGTCTCGTATAGAAATTTAATATTATTATTATATATAATTTAATATTATATATATTATATTATAGTATTATATATATTATATTATATTATATTATATATATATATTATATATATAATATATATATTATTTTGAAGTTAGGAATAAAATTATTTGGACAATTTGTCGTTCGAAAGATGGTATATAATAATTGGAATGGCATATGGATCGATTGCAGTGGCTAAGAATATTATTAGAGCATTTTAATGAGGGACTATTTAAAGTAATTTCGAAATTTCTAATTAGTTAGTTTTTTGAGTTAATGCTTCTGCATAGAGGCAAAGCTACTTATGTCCATCTATCTTCTTTAGACATTAGTTTGTTGATATTACTAGTAGTAAAATAATTATAATTTGAATATTCAAAATTATAAAAATTACTTTCATTTGTAAAGTTAAAGATAATCATCTAAGATTTGGAAGTTGAAATATTAATAAAATTAAAATATATCTATAGTATCTATCATATCTATAGTATGTAATTTTATTCAAAATTTTTACTTTCTTGAGTTAATTCTTCTGAATAGGGGAAAGACATGTTCTTTGCTAGGACCATGTATCTCTACCTATCTCTTTAGATATTTAATATTTTGTTGATACTACTAGAAGAGTTATAAGTTAGTAGTAAGTAAGTAGTAGAAGAGTTATAATTTAAATATTTAAAATCATAAAAATTACTTTCATTTATAAAGTATTATCATTTATGTTAAGGATAATCATCTAAGATTTGGAAGTTGAAATATTTTTAAAATTATCTATAGTATGTAATTTTATTTTTAACTACTTTTTTAAATTAATGCCTCTGCATAGGACAAAAGAGATGCTAGGATCATCTATCTTCACTTCAAATGTTTTGTTGATATTACATAATAGAAGAGTTTTAATTTAAATATTTAAAATCGTAAAAATTACTTTTATTTGTTTAAAGTTACGTTAAGGATAATTATCTAAGATTTGAAAGTTGAAATACTTTCAAAATTATCTATAGTATGTAATTTTATTTAAAATTTTTATTTTCTTCAGTTAATCCTTCTGAATAGGAACAAGACACGTCCTTTGCTAGGACCATACATCTCTTCAGATATTTATTATTTTGATACTACTAATAGTAGAAGAGTTATAATTTAAATATTTAAAATCATAAAAATTACTTTCATTTGTAAAGTTACGTTAAGGATAATCATCTAAGATTTGGAAGTTCAAATATATTTAAAATTATCTATAGTATATAATTTTATTTTTAACTAGTTACTTTTTTAAATTAATGCTTCTGCATAGGACAAAAGAGATGCTAGGATCATCTATCTTTACTTCGAACGTTTTGTTGATACTACATAGTAGTAAAGGAATTACAATTTAAATATTTAAAATTGTAAAAATTACTTTGTAAAAGTAAATTGTAAAAGTTACGTTAAGGATAATTATAAATCTAAGATTTGGAAGTTGAAATATTTTCAAAACTATCAAAATTTTTAAAATTTTTTAAATTTTTAAATTTATTCAAAATTTTTAACTAATTACTTTCTTGAATTAATGCCTCTGCATAGGACAAAAAAGATGCTAGGAACATCTATCTCCACTTCAAACGCTTGTTGATACTATTATAGTAGAAGAGTTGTAATTTGAATATTCAAAAATGTAAAAATTATTTTCATTTGTAAAGTTATGTTAAGGATAATGAAATATTTTTGAAATTATCTATATATATATAATTTTATTCAAAATTTTTAACTTATAGTTACTTTAATGACTAATAACTAATAGTTACTTTCTTGAGTTAATCCCTCTGAATAGGGACAAGAGACGTCCTTTGCTAGGACCATGTATCTCTACCTATCTCTTCAGACATTTATTACTTTGTTGATACTACTAATAATAGAAGAGCTATAATTTAAATATTTAAAGTTGTAAAAATTACTTTTATTTACGAAGTTAAAGATAATCATCTAGTCAAAGTTAAAGATAATCATAATCTAAAATTTGGAAGTTGAAATCTATTCAAAACTATCTATAATACGTAATTTTATTCAAAATTTTTACTTTCTTGAGTTATTCCTTCTGAATAGAGGAAAGACACGTCCTATGTTGGGATCATATATCTTCACCTATCTCTTCAGACATTTATTACTTTGTTGATACCACTAGTAATTTTATTCAAAATTTCTAAGTTCTTTTTTGAATTAATACCTCTGCACAGAGGCAAGAAGTTCTTTGCTAAGATTACCTCTTTTATTTATAAATCAATGCATATTATGAGAAATACCAAAATTTTTACATCACGTGGACACGTTAGAATAAAATAGTTAAAATTATGAATAAAGTTATTTGGATAGTTTATCATTCCCATAATAATAA
Organism: Apis laboriosa; assembly: GCF_014066325.1. NCBI lineage: Eukaryota > Metazoa > Arthropoda > Insecta > Hymenoptera > Apidae > Apis > Apis laboriosa. Next base: position 1,120,244 of record NW_025222452.1, read on the forward strand.
TTGCAAATAATGCTGAGGTTATACTCAAGTGAATCAACTATAATAGCTACGAATAAATGTTATTCACTGTTACTCAAACATTTTAATAAGTAACTACTTAAAGTAACTTGGTTAAAAATTTCTAACTAGTTACTTTTTTGAGTTAATGTCTCTGTACAAGGGCAAGAGAGGTTCTTTGCTAAAATTATCTATCTTCATTGTTGACACTACATAGTAATAAAAGTGCTATAATTTAAATATTTCAAAACCGTAAAAATTATTTTCATTTAATTAATTATTTTCATCAAAGTTAAGGATAATTATCCAAGCTGAAATATTTTCTATCTCTAGTAATAATTCTAGCTTACTCGAATACGAAATTATATTTATAAATTAACTACAATAGCTACCAATAAGTGTTATTCAAACATTTTAATAAGTAACTTAATAAGTTACTTAAAGTAAATTGGTTAAAAATTTCTAACTAGTTAGTTTTTTGAGTTAATGCCTCTGTACAAGAGCAAGAGAGGTTCTTTACTAAAATTATCTATCTTCATTGTTGACACTACATAGTAATAAAAATGCTATAATTTAAATATTTCAAAATCGTGAAAATTACTTTCATTTACTAAATTAAAAATAATTATCCAAGCTGAAATATTTTCCAAAAAATCTACCTAATCTAATCTATAATATAATTCTAATCTATAATATAATTCTCGAATACGAAATTACATTTACAAATCATATCATGGAGAAATACCAAAATTTTTACATCACATCGACACGTTAAAATAAAATAGTTGAAGTTACGAATAAAGTTATTTGGATAATTTATCGTTTGCATAATAATAATTGTAAATAATGGCTGAGATTATAAGCGAATCAACTATAATCAACAACAATTAATAAATGTTATTCAAAATATTTTAATAAGTAACTATTTTGTATATATATTTTAATAATATATATTTTTTAATAAGTAACTTTTAAAGTAACTTGGTTAAAAATTTCTAGTTACTTTTTTGAGTTAATGTTTCTGCAAAGAGGCAAGAAAGATCCTTTGCTAAGATTACCTATCTCCACTTCATTGTTGACACTATATAGTATAATAAAAGTGCTAAAATAATTTAAATAGTAAATTATATAATAGTAAATTAAATTCAAAATAGTAAAAATTACTTTCATTTAATAAATTAAAAATAATTATCCAAGCTGAAATATTTTCCAAAAAATCTACCTAATCTAATGTATAGTATAATTCTACTGTTATTCAAAATATTTTAATAAGTATTTTAATAAGTAACTATTTTATATATATATTTTAATAATATATATTTTTTAATAAGTAACTTTTAAAGTAACTTGGTTAAAAATTTCTAATTACTTTTTTGAGTTAATGTTTCTGCAAAGAGGCAAAAAAGATCCTTTGCTAAGATTACCTATCTCCACTTCATTGTTGACACTATATAGTATAATAAAAGTGCTAAAATAATTTAAATATTTCAAAATCGTGAAAATTACTTTCATTTACTAAATTAAAAATAATTATCCAAGCTGAAATATTTTCCAAAAAATCTACCTAATCTAATCTACAATATAATTCTACTCGAATACGAAATTACATTTACAAATTATATCATGGAGAAATACAAAAATTTGAATATAGAATAACTCCCCGAATTCTAATCCCCCCCACGGATAAACGGATATAAAACAGAAACGAGACTTCTTCTTTTCAGCAATGAACAATAAAAAATAAAAAATAAACGCGTATGTTCGATCCGTACGTCCGCTTTATCCATTTTCTCGAGCATCGAGTTGTACTGATCGATCAACTTTTGCATTACTTCGAGGTCGTGTCTCAACCGATTTTTCTGTATACTGGCATCTTTCACTATGGGTGACAGCTCGAAGCCCAGTTGCTCCATCAATTCTGCCTGCCGGTTAAAAAGTAACAGCTAACGATTATCCGATAATCGAACGAGGCGACGACAGAACAAACGCCGTACCTCGTGAATTATCTCGAACAAATTCCAATCAAAGTTCACTTGGAAACGGAGCTGACACTCGATGAGAATCGACCCGCTCATAAATTCCGTCCAAGTGATCTTCACCATCTGATGATGCCCTGCCCCTCCCTTCTCCGACGAGGTGATCGACTTTTGATCCCTGTGGCTCGAAAACCCCCCTCCCCCTCCCCCTCCCCCCCTCTGCCCGTCCGTTTTCGTATCCCTTATCCTCGTGATCCCAGAGCTACCGGTATCTTTGTTCGCAACAAAAGAAGAGAGAGAGAAAAAAAATAAAAAAAAAAAAAAGAAAGAAAATAAATAATTATACACCACTCGTCTCGACGATCTTTCAAAAGAGAAATTCTCAATTTTCACCGATGCTCGGCTTCGACATCTCGTAGTCGCCTCGGTTTTGAACCGATTCCTGGGGGGTGGAGCCGGGTGAAAGGAACTCCTTGCTCCTCGGTTTCGGATTCGCCGATTGGATATTCCTCGTCACCGGTTTTTCGGTAATAGGGAAGGGCAGTAAACCTGAACGATTAATATTAAATATATTTCCTATACGACCAATTGAATATAAATATAGATATAATTCCTATGAAAATACAGATATAATTATAAATATAATAAATATAGATATAATTCCTATGATATACGATATATGATTTTCTTTTCGCAACCTTTGTCAGGATCGGATCGCATCATCATCAGGATGTTCCTTCTCATAGTGTTCATCACGATCATTTGAGCTTTATCCGTCCACTGCTGGAACTTCAACTCCTCGTACGACTTCAATTGTTTGGAGAGGTCGTAGTACTGGTTGAACGCTAGGATCTTCAGGTGGCTGTACTTGAGCTCAGCCACGTTTTGGATCGTCAACACGGGCTTTCTCAGGCGGTGGAACAACTGTCTCACCCAGTATATGGCGCCAGCCATAGGGGGATGATACCTCAACAACGGGGGGCTTCGCTTCCCTGAAATCGAATATCTTCATCAAATCGAATATCTTCGGCATTCAAGATATTCCCTTCCCACCCTCCTTTCTTTCCTTTACCTCACCTCTGTTGAATATACCCTCGACGGTGCTGACTTCCTTGCTGAACTGTTGCATCACGACGTCGAACTTCTTCATCAACTGCTGATGGATGCTGGCCCTTGTCTTGATGTCCTTGAATTTGATCAGCATCTCGAGGGCCGATTCCGCGCTGATCAACACGTGGAAGCACTCGTCGAGGAAGAATTTCGCCTCGTTCTCGAGGAAGTAGACCTCCTCGAAGAAGAGGGACAGGGTCGCCTCCCAGTTCTCCTTGTTGAACTCGTCGAATATGTTGTAGTCGGCGTTCAGTATAGGCATCACCAGTCTGTCCACCCTTTTTATCACCGTGTCGATTTGGGCTGGATCGCTGATGATCGATTTGAGGTAGGGGCCGAAGATATTGTGGAAGTCTTGGAGGACGTTGGCTATCTGGTTCAAACCGTCGCAAACCGAGGCTATGTACTCGGTCCCCTGGAACAATCGTTTCTGATCGAACTCCCACCGCTTCCCCTTCCCCGAGATCTCGATGTCCTCGCGGCTCTTCAGGTAAGCTTGCTTCCAACTCCTCAGCATCGTGCAAGCCGTCTCCGTTTTCTCCAAAATCTTCTCCAACGGGTATCTGAATGATGATGTTACGTGTATAGAATGATATATATATATATCATTCTATATATATTTCTATATATCATATATCTATATATCATTCTATATATATATTTCTATATATCATTCTATATATATATTCTATATATATTCTCTCTCTCTCTCTATATATATATATATATATATATATAGTCCATTTTCTTGTTTTTTTTTTTTTCTCGTTTCGGACAGGAGAGAGAGAGAGAGAGAAAGGAGAGAATAATTTACCTGAACAGCATGTTTATGGACAAGTTTTTGATCACGGTTTGGGATAATTGCCACGAGATCCTCTCCATCAAACCGACCATCCTCTCCTCGACCGAGTAGTACGGGGACAAGACCCAGATCATTCTTATCCCTTCCATCAGGGGGGGGATGGACTGCATGATCGAATTGAAGCAGCTCGACTCCGTCATCAACTATTTGTTATTGCATTCGTTTCGTTTGTTATAGTTTATTTTAATTTTATTTATATTATTTTATTACATGTTATTTATGTTATTTTTAATTTATATTATAATAATATTTATATATAATAATATATTTAGTTTTAATTTATAATATTATAATAAAATTGTATATTATTTTCGTTTTTCATGGAAGAGAAATGTAATCAGTTCCCGTAAGCTTCTTTTCTAAGTTGGGAACGATTGGCTATTTTTATGTGAACGCGCAGGCTTCGTTCTATTTTGGGTTTTCGATTTTAAATATAAAAAATTGATGAAAATTTTGAAATTATTCAAGTATTATTCTTTAGACGTTATACATTGGTTTTTGATGATAATGTAACGCGACAAATATTTTTTTTCTATTATATTTATTCTATATTCTATATTCTATATTCTATTATATTTATTCTGTATTTTTATTCTATTATATTATTATGTTATATTATTTTTTTCCTGGAACGTTTATATTTTATCATTTCCAAATGTTGTGTATATTATTTTTACGAAAAAATTAATTTATATAGTATAATTTATATAAAATAATTTATATAGTTTATATAAATATATTTATATAGTATATTTATATACTTATAAATTAATTTATAAATATATATAATATATATATAATTATAAAAATATATAATATAAAAATATATAAATTAATCGATTATTGGGAAATAAGAAAAATGAAATAACAATGAATAAGAATGAAACAACACCAAGAAAATTACGATTGTTTAACGATAAATACACGATCGAACAAGTTGTTTTTACGATTGTGATGTGATAACAAATAATCCTTTCAAGAGAATTTTCCAATCTTGAAAAAGATTTTTGTAAGTAAATTTGTCTTATTATTTTATAAAACAGATAATTTCTAAAAAAAAAAAAAAAATATGTGCTATTTGGAAGCTTAGCAAAAATTTATTTTCAGAAGTGAAGATTTGAATTTTTCAAGATATTTTCAAAACCTGTCCAAAAATATATATATTTTGCCTATTTAGCTAAGGGTATTGTGGGCAAGTCTTCAAGAGATATGGAATTGATAAAAAGAATAATCAGCAATAAATGAAGACCAATCTGGATCGAATTCTGATATGAACGAATCAAGCGAAAGCGAGGAAGAATTTGACAATATAAATTGAAGATTCTGACGACAGAATGAAAATTATCGCAATATATATACCGTGAAAGAAAAAGAATGCGTATTACTTCAGATACTGAAAGCGAAAGTGAAATAAAAGAAGCTGAAAAGACGAAGAAAATAGCGCGAAACCAGGATCCCCTTCACGTGTTTTATAATTTTTTCAGATTTGATAGCCATCGATGCCTGCCAATCATTATTTCTAATTATTTTTACAAATTTAAGGATTTACAAAATTAAGGATTATTATTACAAAGAGATCACTGGAGTAAACAAAACTCGAAAGAATTTTCTCTTTCAATTGGCTGAAGAAGTTGGGCAGTGACGACGAACAAAATACTAGCTTCGATCCATTGTCTAGAGTCTAACTATTTATTTGCATTAAATCTGAGTATGTATGCAAAAAATAGTTTTTCAAGACAAAGTTTACAATAAAAAAATAATAAAAAATGTATTGAAGACAAGATAAATAAAAATCTATATTTAAATAAATAATTTACAAAAAATTGCATTTTGATATAAAATCGAAAAGACGATAGATTTCAATAAAAAAAAAGGTGTATGTCCATAAATCTAGTGTTAAGATGTTTCCTCCATAAGTTTCTTTAGCCAATGACTGGCTTCGACTGGCTATTTTTAAATGAAATCACTTGTCCCAAAGCTTCTTTAATTTACCTTTCATTGGTAAATGACAGAGGTCTTTCTTAACACCGTATTCGAGTGACGCTTATTATTTGACTATGATTTACTTAAGAATCTTCCAAAAGATATTTGAAAAGATATTCCACAGGATGTAATAAAACTATCGAATAAAAGCAATGCAAAAATGGTTAAGAATAGGGGACTCGTGAAGCGGTCGGGTAACCTGGCTTTTATTTTATTCAACGGTTCGAGTACCGTCAATGGCCTGACAATAATTTATGAGCAGGCATAGTTTTCCTTTTTCCAGATCTCTAATTTAAAACAAAGACGCACACAGCATAGGCCACTTCGCATTAGCATGCAATGCGATAGATCATTGCGAAAGGGATCGCGAACCATTGATCCCCTCTCTGCGTCCATTTTTCATGAAAAACAAGGATTGGAGGAAAACCCAAGACTCGTGACTGTGTTGCGATTGAGTTGATGTAGAAATGGAGACTAGAAATAAATAGAATTTGAGAACGACACAGTGTACATCAAAACATAGTTGGAATGATTAATAATTGTAGTTAATAATTACAGTTAATATATTAATCCTTATTAATAGATGGTTCTTTGAGCATCTACCATCAGTTTAGTTAGCATTGTGTTTAGATAGAATTCGAGGACAACAGTATACATCATCAAAATACAGTTGGAATGATTACATTTAATAATTATAGTTAATAATTACAGTTAATATATTAGTCTTTAGTAGTGGGTGGTCTTTCGAGCATTTAATATTGGTTTAGTTAGCATTTGTGCAATATCCAAAGTCAGTTTAAATAGAATTCGAGTGTACATCAGTGTACATCATCGAAATACAGTTGGAATGATTACAGTTAATAGTTGTAGTTAATAATTACAGTTAATATATTAATTCTTATTAGTAAATGGTCCTTTGAGCATCTATCATCAGTTTAGTTAGCATTGTGTGTAGATAGAATTCGAGGACGACAGTATACATCATCAAAATATAGTTGGAATGATTACAGTTAATAGTTGTAGTTAATAATTACAGTTAATATATTAGTCCTTATTAGTGGGTGAGCCTTCAAGCATTTACTATCAGTTTAGTTAGCATTGTGTTTAGATAGAAGGACGCCAGTATACATTATCAAAATATAGCTGGAATGATTACAGTTAATAGTTGTAGTTAATAATTACAGTTAATATATTAGTCCTTATTAGTAAATGGTCTTTCGAGCATTTAATATTGGTTTACTTAGCATTTGTGCAATATCCAAAGTCAGTTTAGATAGAATTCGAGTGTACATCAGTGTACATCATCAAAATACAATTGGAATGATTACAGTTAATAGTTGTAGTTAATAATTACAGTTAATATATTAGTCTTTATTAATAGGTGATCCTTTGAACATTTACCATCAGTTTAGTTAGCAGTGGGCTTAAATAGAATTTGAGGACGACAGTATACATCATCAAAATATAGTTGGAATGATTACAGTTAATAGTTGTAGTTAATAATTACAGTTAATATATTAGTCCTTATTAGTGGGTGGGCCTTCAAGCATTTACTATCAGTTTAGTTAGCATTGTGTTTAGATAGAAGGACGACAGTATACATTATCAAAATATAGTTGGAATGATTACAGTTAATAGTTGTAGTTAATAATTACAGTTAATATATTAGTCTTTATTAATAGGTGATCCTTTGAACATTTACCATCAGTTTAGTTAGCATTGGGCTTAAATAGAATTTGAGGACGACAGTATATATCATCAAAATATAGTTGGAATGATTACAGTTAATAGTTGTAGTTAATAATTACAGTTAATATATTAATTCTTATTAGTAAATGGTCCTTCGAGCATCTAATATCGGTTTAGTTAGCATTTGTGCAATATCCAAAGTCAGTTTAAATAGAATTCGAGTGTACATCAGTGTACATCATCAAAATATAGTTGGAATGATTACAGTTAATAGTTGTAGTAATTATAGTTAATATATTAGTCTTTATTAGTAGATGGTCCTTCGAATATTTAATATCAATTTAATTAGCATTTGTGCAAAATCCAAAGTCGGCTTAGATAGAATTCAAGGACGACAGTGTACATCATCATTGAAATATAGTTGGAATGATTACAGTTAACAGTTATAGTAATTAATTAATATATTAGTTCTTATTAGTAGTTCTTACGTGATCCTTCGAGCATCAGTTTAGTTAGCATTTGTGCAATATCCAAAGTCGGCTTAGATAAAATTAGAGGACGACAGTGTATATCATCAAAATAGTTGGAATGATTATAGTTAATAATTACAGTTAATATATTAGTTCTTATTAATAGGTGTCCTTCGAGCATCAGTTTAGTTAGCATTTGTGCAATATCCTTATTAGTGGGTGGTTCTTCAAATATCTAACATCAGTTTAATTAGCAGTTGTGCAATATCCAAAGTCGGCTTAGATAGAATTCGAGGACGACAGTGTACATCATCAAAATAGTTGGAATGATTATAGTTAATAATTACAGTTAATATATTAATCCTTATTAGTAAGTGGTCCTTGGAACATATAACATCAGTTTAGTTAGCATTTGTGCAATATCCAAAGTCGTTTATCATTTTCGATTTTAATAATTTATTAAAAGAATTATTTAGAATGTAAAAGTTTAAAGCATTCTATACAAAGGTGAGATTAGTTCTGGACAATTTGTTTGACAAAAAGTTGTTGTTTGTTGTATGACATAATAAATCTTTCTCTAAGATCATAACTCTTCTTAACCTTTTCCTTTGTTGAAAGTTGGAACGAATTGGGGGAGAAATTTCAATGGTTACACCACTCGTTGCTCGGCAAACATTCGAACTGTTCCCGTAGAGTGGCAAGATAATAAGCGAGGATTTCAGCAACGTAACGATGGAAACGAATGATTATTCTTTACCTAGCAGAGTAACGCTTGACACAGTGACGTGTCTCAAAAAGATATTTGTTAGAAACATGCGCGGCAGTCAATGTGTTAAAACCTTTTTCTACACCTTTTCTTGAGAAGAAAACATTTGCGACATGTCATGTTTCAAAATTGCAATTTTAAAAAGTTGATAGTGCAAATGCTACGAATATTACGTTCATTCGCAATTAAAAGAATTAAAGTAAATTAAAATTTTGACTCGAAAGACTCGAAGACCGCAGCCCACCAAAGACGAATATTACGAATCTTATGAAAGCCAAAAATCGCTAAAAATCCGTGTGAATTCACGTTTCCAAGATAACGGTACATAATCAGGATGAGATATGTGGATCGATGTGAAGTTTAAGTTCCACAGGTATTGGAGACCAACTCGTGTGCGATTTGCTTCTCCAGCGACGCGAAAGAGATTTTCTTTCTTAAAGAAGTTTGGATTTTGTTCATTCAAATGTGCATCGAAAACGCGCTTGATTTAAGTACAATAGACTTTCGAAGTCTGAACTTCATTCGAATAAGATTCTTTCGTTTGTTTGGTGGGACTGGAAAGATGTAATCTACTTCTAATGAGTTCCTTTTTCAAGATGAAACCATCAATTTTGCGAAATATTGCGATCAAATTGATAAATCGAAAGCCGCCATAGCGGGAAAATTGGCCAGAAATGGCGAACCGACGATGCAAAACCTCAAGTTGCATTTGGCTAACGCGTCCTTCCCGGATCTTGCTCTATCCGATTATTACTCGTTCCTGTCGTTAAAAATTTTTTTCACGATGAATCGTTCCATGAATCCATAAGCAAAATAAAAATGCGCCTCGAGGAATATTTTGAAAGTAAACTCCAATAATTTTGGAAAAAGGGAATAACGAAGCTCTCTGAGAGATGGAAGAAAATGATAGAATAAAACAGTTCATATATAACGCGATAAATCAACTTTAAACGACAAATATCGTGTATTGATTTCGTATCAAAAAAAAAACAAAAAAAAAGGAAAGAAAGAAATTTATGAGATATAACTTATATAACGCGATAAATCAACTTTAAACAACAAATATCGTGTATTGATTTCATATCAAAAAAAAAAAAAAAAAAAAAGAAAAGAAAAAAAAATTATGGAACTCCCTAATAAATCCTAACAATTTTGGAAAAAGGAAATAACGAGGCTTCCTTTTTGATTATCGCGTAATATATGAATCGTTTTATCGTCTTCTTCCATTTTGTATCAAAAAAAAAAAAAAAAAAAGAAAAGGAAGAAACTTATGGGACTCCCTAATAAATCCCAACAATTTTGGAAAAAGGAAATAACGAGGCTTCTTTGTTGATTATCGCGTAATATATGAATTGTTTTGCTCTATCACTTTCTTCCATTTTGTATTAAAAAAAAAAAAAAAAAAAAAAAAAAAANAAAAAAAAAAAAAAAAAAAAAAAAAAATAGAAAGAAACTTATGGGACACCTTAATATTTTAATTCTCCCCGTCCATTGAATCCGTGACAAAGTGCGATTACCTCTTACCTTGAAATGTCTCATAATGGTGGACAAGAATCGATTGTTGTCCCTTGCTTCGGTGTAAGTTTTCCACAGGTCCGAATAGAAAAATTGAAAGTTGGACGCGATCGTCGACTGGATGTTATTCAACACGTTCAAAATCCTTTTCGCTATTGGCGTTTTCAATTGTTCCACCAACATTAACAATCCTATCTCCCGATCCTTCCAATACTCGCACTCGGCTATTGGCCCTTTACTTTCCGGCACTTTCATTTGAAACGTTTCCACCACCTGCGTTATCGTTACGTTATCAACGATTTTTAATTCTTCCTTTTAATTTTCCATTTTTCTTCGTCAGCGTGAAAAAGAAAGGAAAAAAGGGAGGGGAGGGGGAAAAGAAAAGATCGTATCGTTCACCTTACCTTTTCTATGTGCACGCCCCACATCATAATCACGTTCTCCATTTGCTCGATGATTTCTTTGTTCTTTTGCAACATTTCGTCGGTAACATTGGGATCGTCGAGTTCCGGTATATTGGGCATCGTGAGCAATATATCGCCTTCGATGTGCTCCAACGTCCTACGGCCATTCAAATATTATAAATATTCAATATTCCTTCCAAGTTTTTTCTTATTCAACCCTTTAATTGCGATTGTTGTTTATAAACGTTAATTTTCGTGTAAGAATACTTTTCTAAATATTTTGACGAACAACTTACAACTCGGTCGATAAATAGTTCGAATATCGATCCGTGGCGACGAACGTATAGACATATATTCCAAGAGATATGTTATTAGATTCGATCTTGGTAAGATATTTTAAAATTAAGCGCGGTTAAAGGATTAACACCGTATATCGATCTCAACCAACCATTCCACGCTAGCCGTCAATTTATCCAAAAACGCCAAAAAGTCGTTCTTATTCTGATGCAACGATATACGTAGCTCCTTCATATGCGACACCTTCACTTCCTTCTCCTCCTCTTCGAAAGTCACGTCATACTTGGGTATCCTCCGCTTCACCACCGTTGAACGACGAAAAACGAACTCCTCCTCCTCTTCTTCCTCCTCCACTTCGGCTATTCTCGCCAACGCTATCGACATCCTTCGAAATTCCGACGGCTTCCTGAATTGTGCACTCTGTGTGCGATACGAAAATTACGAATTACGATTTATCATTTATTCTCATTTTTTTTTTTTTTTCGAAAAAACGATCGGAAAAAACGATCGGAAAAAAGGATCGATCGTTGTTATACTCACTCGTGCAGCCACTATGTCCGTGAAACTCGCTTCTTCATCGTCTTCCTTCTCCTCGTATATGTCCACGAGTTCCGACCCTCTGAATTGAGAATGGATCAACGGTCTGAACAGCTGAAGGTAAAGAAATTTTTCTTTTCACCCCCCTCGATTTTTATGTTATTTTGGGAAAGAGAGAGAGGAAAAAAAATTTTTTCAAAGAGATAATAATACCTGGGTGACCATTCTGTGCATCGAAATCAAGAACTTTCCATTAAGGGATCCGACTATCAGGTACTGCGTTATTTGCTCGTCGCATTCCGCGTAAGAATCGAAATTCGGTACAGCGTCGTGGGTCGTCCTCATGAAGTAGAACAGGGTGACGTTCTGCAACTCGGGCTTGCTACCGTCCACTTCGCCGCAGAACATGTGAAGTATCGGCGTTTTTCGCACTTTTTCCACCAATTTCTAAAATTATACCTTCCTTTTTTTTTTTTTTCTTTTTTTTTGTGAATCCACGAGAAATAATTTATTAATTCAACACACGTTGGAAGGAAATGTTACAAATCTCGAAGAAAGTTACTTTTTTAACTTTAACCCTTTGCACTCCAAGCCTGTTTCGCTCATCCAACTCCAGACTCGAACCCATGCGCTCGATGCGTTCGGTGGAATTTCTTACAGCTAATTTATAATGATTTCACACACAAATTAACGCATAAAATTTTTGTATTTTAATATTTTATGTATCTTTACATATAAAGAAACGAAATTTATCGAATATTAAAATCTATATCGTTGTTTTGTGTGGTATTTTATGAAGCAATTATCGAGATGCATCCTCGGTTTGTCGGGGCAAGTAGAGCAACAGTATTTTTTCTTCTAACTTTTTTATCGCATAATTATTTGTTTCGCGCGCTATTTCATTAATAAGTTCATCGGTAAAAAATAGTTTAAAAAAATCTAATGGTTCATTTATATTCGAAGATATATTGCGGTCCTACAAATTTTTCACCGGGTACAAATCGTATTCTTCGCGATATATTTTCCGATTCTATGCGTGTTATCCATTTGGAATTTTCCGTGTCTTCCGCGATATCTTCACTTGATTGCTTTCGCATTCGCTATCCATTATTCTTATTTTTCCCCCTCTTATACCTCTTATTTCATCTCTGTGTTCATCACTGCTTTCTCTATCGTTAATTTCTTTACGGATAAAAGTAATTTTGTCATTCGATAACGAAAAATCAAACTCATCTTCGCTTCAACTAATTTCATTACCGTACTCCACGCTTACAAATCTCAAAAACTTTGAAAATAATATTTCTATTCCCACGGCTGTCGAACTCGGACTAACGCCGAAGATGTCGTTCGACTCACGATCACCGTCTAATTTGAGATAAAAAATCTAGCCATTCAACAATATATTATTC
>NW_025222452.1:1134823-1152515 GCF_014066325.1 Apis laboriosa
TATATATATATATTACTGGCGACTAAAGTCACTCTACTTAAAATGCCATTGACATACTTATGGGGGGGGGACTAAAGTCGCTCTAGATAAAATATCACTGATATTTTGGATCACTATAGTTGTTTTGCATAAGATGCCACTGACATATAATAGTATAGGCGACTAGAGTCACTCTACATAAAATGCAACTGAGACACTATGGGTGACTGAAGTCGCTCTATATAAAATGCAACTGATACACTATGAGCGACTATAATCGTATAAAATATCATTGATATATATGTATATTACTGGCAACTAAAGTTGCTCTACTTAAAATGCCATTGACGTACTTATGGGCGACTAAAGTCGCTCTGCATAAAATGCAATTGATTTAGTAGTCATTATGTGACTACAATTGCTCTGCATAAGATACCACTAATATGCTAGGAGAGACTATTGTCGTTCTATATAAAATGCTATTGACGTATAATATTATGATTAAAATCGCTCTAGATAAAATATCACTGATACATTATGGATGATAGTTGTTCTGCATAAGATGTCACTGATATATAATACTATAGGCGACTAGAGTCGCTTTGCATAAAATGCCATTGACGTATAATACTATGGGCGACTATAGTCGCTCTACATAAAATGCAACTGATGCACTATGGGCGACTATAATACTATGGGCGACTATAATACTATGGGCGACTATAGTCTGCGACTGTAGCTCTGCAAAGGATGCCACTGATATACTATAGACGATTAAAGTCGCTTTAGATAAAATATCACTGATATGGGCGGCTATAGTCGTTCTGTATAAAATGCCATTCATATATTGTGGGTAACTCTGCATATATAATTGCTCTACATAATATGTATTATACATACGACGAGCGATTGGAATTATTATACATCGAGTATCTTTCTCTGGAAATCCATATTTCATTTTTATCATTTGTTTCTCACGAGATTCCTTGATAATAAAAATCATAAAAAAAAAAAAAAATAAACGCCACTGACGATCTTTCTTGAGTACTGTGCACATTTTTACCGCGGCGAAGAAATTGAGCGTAGCGAAAGGGTTAAAAAGAATCGCGACAATTTCGAGCGAGAAGCTTCGCCGCTTACTTTTTCCGTTCCAGCTTAGGAGATCAGGCATCGAAGCTATCGAAACGGTTTGCGCGGTTTCCACTGGGAGAGAACTCTGTGGAACGTGGTAGCAAGAAAGTGGTAGCAAAGATTTGAAGTCGGATATTTTAATTGGGAGGACGACGATCGTTCGGGTGCATCGAGAAAGTTCAATGAGAAGGCGAGTGAGACGAAAGTTCGACCCAGAGAAAGAATCGGCGGAAAGATCGGGAGTTACTCGATTGAAACAATCGGCTAATCTTGTGCCTGATTCACAATCATCGTAATAAAATCATGAATTTAGAAAAAAATGGGAAAGAACTTATTTGCACAGATAATAATATAATTTTGCAAAGTTTTGAGAATCAAATATGGCAGTAAAATAAAGTAAAAAGTTTCTACTTTTCGTATGTCCAACTGTTATCACGTGTAAAAAATCATCGATGTATCATCGTGTGAATTTCTAATGTTTTAAATTTAAAAAAAAAAATTATCGATAATTTATAACGACTTAAATTAAAATATTTTGAAACGTTATAAAAATTGAAAACGCTTCTTAATAAATTTACGAAATAATTCTCAACCATTGAAATGGGACCGATCGATTCTCTGCCTATATCTCTGCGTATCTTTCTTCAATCTATAAACGTTTAAAAAGAGGATTTAAAATTTCAATATATACAGTCATTATATATCACATTGAAACAATTATTTTTTACACATTTGAATTTTGTTTTGAATTTTGAAACTTAATATAATACAATAATTAAAATTCGAACATTTCTCTCGAACGGGTTCACTTCAAACTTCGAATCAACGAAAGTGTGCAAAAGCAACAAAGTGCGGAATCACCAACAGTTTCTACTTACGACTCTTCCCTTTCACGGCTAGCGCCGTCAACGCGGCCAATTTACTAACGCTCGGCTTGCCTGCTTGCAATCACAATTTTCGATCATCGAAGTAGACGGTATCTCTTTATAATACACTCGTGACAACAGTGAAACGTTAAAGGAAAGGATCACTCACTTTGCCAGACCGGCACCTCTTCCTGATACTTTTCCACGGAATACGTGCAATAGAAGAAGATTATCTTTCTCTCGAGACTCGTTATTCCGTAAAGATCGAGTACCAAAAAATTCAGCAGCTTGTCCTCCAAATATCGATTGTTTGCCTGTAAAAAAATTATTCGAATTCCTCGAGATAGGGGGAAAGGAGGGGGAAAAAAAGTTGAGAAAGAAAAGTATTGCGTCGTATTATTTTATGGCGTTATACGTGTATATATATATATATGTATAGTAGAAACGTTTATAGGCGCATTGTTGCCACATTTACGTTCAAAAGTTTATAGAACTGAAGCTCGTAGCCAGGTATCCCTAAAAATTTCATCACTTTGTCCCGTATCCACATCACTCTGCGAAAATTAATTAATTTCAATTTATTAAAATTCATTTTATTCCGATGTTGTTATACCGATAATCCAGATGTATTATGGAAAGTCTCTCCAAATCGTACAGATCCTCGTCGTCCTCGGTATGAATAATTTCCTCTTCCGATTCGGTCATATTTTTCTCTCTCTATCCTCTAATATCAAATATTGATAAAACAATAATTCTTTCTTTATATATATATATATCTCTAGAATAAATAATTTTCTTAATAAATATTCTTTCACAGTAACGAGTTTTTCGAATTCATCTTCGAAGAGAGAGGTTGCGCGCACTTTAACCTACAACTTTCGTACTTCGTGAATCGATTAAACAGCACGAGTTACGAGCGTATCTTGATGTATCGATGTTGCCATGGCGAACAAACGATATCCACGCATATACCGAGAAGTTCAAACATTCTCGAGATCTCGAGGTATTGGAGATGGGTCGAATGAAACGAGGGATTTTTCGCAATTTCGAAAGGAAATGTGTATTTAAAAATCGTCAAGTGTATGTGTATGTGTGTATGTGTATGTGTGTATGTGTATGTGTGTGTCATTGTTACATAAAGTTACACAATTTGATTATTATAATTGCTTACTAAACATTCGTTGGACGCATTCTAACGAATCTAATAACAACAAAGTTTTTCGAAACCCTGTTTCCTCGTCGATCGATCGATCGGATTAATTCGATTCTTCTCGATCAACCACGATATTTCTTAACGCAATATTTACGAGTTTTAAAGAGAAATATTACGTGTAATATTTATACTCTACGTAGCGTTAGTTTCTTTAATTACAAACGAGAGAGAGAGAGAGAGAAATGAAAGAAAAATGAATCGATCCAACCCCTTCTTTCCTTTCTTATCAACTTTATCAATTTCAAATTTTATTTATTAAATAATATATAATTATAAATATATAATTTTATTTCTTCATCAAAATTATCAATTCTCGAATTCTCGATCTCGGAGAGAAGAAGAAGAAGAAGAAGAAGAAAAAGGACACTTTTTTATCAATTCCCACGCACGATATTATTGTTGCTGATCGAAGATCGGCTGGATCGAGAGAACGAAAGAAGAGAATAAGAGAAAAGAGAAACGGCATCGCATCACAGATTTTTTAAATTCTAAAAGTTAGTTCTAAGAGAAAACCACCCCTTACATCTTCCCCTCCAAGGTTTCGTTCTTCCTCTCAAACGATCCCCCCAAAATCGCCTCCCCCTTCTCGCTTCCGGCCGCGCGTGGCTCGATCAACCCCCCCAAAACTGCCTCCACGTACTCCTCCCTTCCCTCGTCGGTGTCCAAGGAGAATCCTAACGACGGTACGAACTCCGTCTTCACCACTGTCTTCGTCTCGGCGCTCGTGGAGGAGGACGGCGTCGAGACCTCCACCTTCCTCTCCTCCTCCTCCTCCTCCTCCATCGTTCCTCCGTCGTGGAAATCGACCGCCCTCTCCTCCCCTGGAAGCTCGAACACCGGACCCCCTTTCTTCCCCCCCTTGTAGAGGGGCTCACCGAAGTTCTCCGCCAACCGGTCGAGAATCTCCTCCCCCCTCCAACTCTCCCCAACTTCCCCAGCGCTCGCCTGTTCTGCCCTCCTCGTCGTCAGAACGTCGTAGAGGATCCTCGTCCGGGCTCTCAGCTCCGCGTCAGTCTCTTCTCGTTCCTGTTCGAGCCTCGGTTCCTGCTCGTTCGACGAGGGGAAAGAGGAGGGGGAGGAGAAGGGTCGAGGGATTCGGTCCAACTTGAACAGCTCGGACATCAATCGGCGAAGGCTTATCGCGCCCCCCCTCTCGCCCCCCTCGAGGTCGTTCGACTCGGTCGTGGAACGGGGCGGCTCCACCGATTCTATTATCTCCAACTCGCGCTCCCCCTCTTCCCCGATCCTCGCGTCTATGGGGACGAGTTGCTCGCGCCCGTTCATCGTCAAGGTCACCTGGTACGGCGAGTCCTTGTTATTCCCGTCCACGAGGCTCTTCCAATGGATCTTCCCCAGAGGGGAATCCAAGGTGGCGTTGCTCGAGGCGTTCTTCGCACCCCCCTCAGCGTCGTTCATAATTAGGGAGGGTGTGGAGGTGTCCTCCCTCGAACGATCGAACGAAGGTATCTCGTCCAAATTCGGTTCAGCAACGGTGGTGGGATGGTAATCGGAAATCCCTTCGTTATTAACAGTGGTCGCTCGTTCCTTCTCCTCGGAATAATTGCGGGCGAAACTCGAGGATTCCGTCGTGCTCGGGTAGAACTCGTCGAGGGTGGAGCTGCTTGCGGCCGAGGTGGACGAATCATCCGGCACCTTAATCTGAAATCTGGCTCGAGAAGGGAGCCCCTCGATCGTAGTATCCCTCGAAAACTCGGCCACGCTCGACGCTGTGGAAGAAGCGTTGGACTCTGCGAGACTCGCGACGGTGGTTGTCGTCGTCGCTTTTACAGCGCTCTCTATTACCGACGGGGCATCGGTCGCGGTCGAGTCGTTCGAGCCTCGTTCGTCGTTCGTTTCGCTCCTTTGCCGCTCGATCGTCTCCCCCTTCGCCGACCCGTGCCTCGTATCCCCTCCCTTGCCTGGTAGGCGGAGCGAGGCGCCCTTCGCCGCCTCGTCCCTCGCCGGGTTCTGCCGCTGAACCGAGATCCCTCTGAACGATTGCCGCAGCGCCTGGCCCAGGCCTATGCTACCTCTCGTCTCGAAGTCGTCCTCGAACCCGAAATAAACCTTCGAGTCGAACGCCTCGCCCAAAGTTCCATTCCGAGTTCCCGGGTCGAGCACCCTGACCCGGAACCGGCTCCCCTTCTCCTCCTCCTCATCCTCGTAGTCGTACTCGTAGCTCCCCTGCCTCCCCGGGTACTCGTAATCCTCCTCCCTGGCTCCTGCTTTCCTCGAGGGGACCCTCCTCCCCTCCTGTGCTCTGACCACAGCAGATGTAGGCGGGGTGACGAAACCGTCCCCCCTGCTCCCTTTGGAGAGATAGTAATCCGAGCTGTCTATCGCCTGGTCGAGGCTGTTGTAGGCCAGGGTGGACGGTCTGAAGGTGGTGGGCACGGTGGGGGAGTAGAATCTTCTGGTGGTGGTGGTGACGGTAGGCACGGTGGGCGCGTAGGAGGGTTGGAACCGGTTGACAAACTGCCCGTCGTTGCCCCCCCCTCTTCGATGCGTCGCCTCCTGGAGCCCCTTCCGCCTCCTCTCCTCGTCGTCGTATCCCGGGTCGCCGATCTTCTGGACTCGGATAACGGGCGAGTCCTCGTAAGGTTTCGTCCCCTCTTGGACGGGATGGAATTTCTCTTGGTGGCGGTCTGCCGGTCTCCCGATTTCCTTGAGGCGGTAGGGGGGCGGCAGGAAGTCTCGGGCGGAGGGTGGAGGTCTGCGACGATCCTCGAACTTGGTCCTGAGATCGTTCCCCGTGGGGGGGTCGAGCGGGGAGGAGTAGTCGGATACCCTCCCCTTCTGGTAGTCGACGATGCTACCGGTTCGATCGGGATCGACCAGGCCGTCCTTGGTCACGTCGGTCCCCGAACGAAGGCTTATCATCGCGTAAGCGTTCCGTATCATCTCGTCGTCGTCCTGCTGGTAACTGTTCCGGTTCACGTCCACGTATTTCCCGCTCGACGAGCAATCAACCTTCGTCCACCAGTCGCAAGTGAGCAACTTTTGACTGAATATCGAGCCTATGGGGCACAGGAACGAGGAGACCAACACGTCGTGGCACACGTGGAACACTTGGCATCCCGCCACCTCGTCCGCGTAGTAACCTGAAACGAATTTTTATTTTTTTTTTTTTTATTCTTAAGAGTTTGTTTTTAAGAAAAGAGATTTTTCAAAAAATTTCCCTCGTAGTTTTTTTTTTTCTAGAATTTCGATCACGCGTTGACGATCGAACTAATAATATAATAAATATATATAATAATATATATATATAATAAATATTATATAATATTATATAATAAATATATAATAATATAATAATAAATTTCTTGGAAGAATTTTAACGAGTCACCCGTTAGGATTGGTAGATCTTTTTTTTTTTTCTGTTATGGTTGAACGCGTTCCTTCACTGTTTTTAATTGAAGTAACGATGGAACGAGCGATGTTTACATTCGACACTCGTTACGTAAACAACGCGAGGAGTCGTCCGTTCGTTCGATGACGTCTACGCCTCTTCTCTCCTTTCGAATTATCTAATAGCGGCCGATTTCTTCCGCGAAGAGAGGGCTCCGGGAATGGAGTTGGAAATCTCGAGCGAATTCGATTCGATATGAAAAAAAAAATGACGAGGATACGAGACGATATGGTCGATCTTATCGAAGGGTACATAGGAAAAGTATATGAAATAAAACTTAAGGTTTAGCTCGCGATAGTTTTACGATATTTGTTATATCGAGCAACGTTGGTTAAAGGAAACTGGACTGGAGGAGGATAGATTATGATAAAATGATTTATTTTCGCGCTCGTGAAACTATCACTTTCTCATCGATATACGCGGTAGATTGGGAGTTGGTAGGATGAAAGTAAACAGGGAGAATTGTATTAAACTTAGCTGAAGAAGAGAATGCGAGTTGAATTTCTAGCAATTTTTTTTTCTTTCTCAGTTTTGGATAAGTACGATCAAATTGTAAATTGATGAGTCCAAATGATCCAAATCTTTTAAAATTTTTCCAAAAATTTTTTCGTTCGTTTTTCGTTATAAAAATCTGGATAATAAAAGAGAGAAAATTTTTCAAATTTGTTCGAGTCAAGAAGGATCTAAAATTTTTCCAAAAATTAGACTTTTTCATTATAAAATAAAATGTGATAAATTTTTCAAATTCGTCCAAGTCAAGGAGGATCTAAAATTTTCTCAAAAATTATACTTTTTCATTATAAAATAAAATATGATATATCTGAACAATAAACGAGAAACTTTTCAAATTTATTCGAGTTAAGAAGGATCTTAAAAGTTAGATCCTAAATTAATTAGACTTTTTGCTTCATTTTTCGTTATAATGAAATGTAATATATCCGAACGATAAATGAGAAATTTTTTAAATTAACGAAGATTTAAAATTTTTCCAAAAATTAGACTTTTTCATTATAAAATAAAATGTGATATATCTGGACAATAAACGAGAAATTTTTCAAATTCATCCGAGTTAAGGAGGATCTAAAATTTTTCCAAAAATTAAATTTTTTCATTATAAAATAAAATGTAATATATCCGAACGATAAACGAAAAATTTTTCAAATTCGTCCGAGTTAAAACTCAACTCAAACTCCACACCAACTTTCCATATCAGATTTCGCCATTTTTTCCACCTAAAAAGCCGAACGATTCGTACTCATCCCGAATGCCAAGCTTCGCGAACATCGCGACTGCCTCGTCCCGGGATTCGTTCGAATTATCGTCCGACTGGCCTTTTATCCCATTGTCGGTTGCCCGCTTTCGCCGACGTTACGTTCCTTCTCCGCCGATCTCCTGACAACCTGTACACAACGTTGTCGGCAGATGCATTGCACAATGAAGAAACTATGCGCGTAACTACGCTACCGCGGGCATCGTCAACTTTCCTCTGCCTTTTGGAACTCGTTCAAATACACCCCCCTCTCCTCCTCTCCATTTATCCGAATATAATAGGTCCTAGTCGTCGTTGTCGTTCACATGGCGTTAAAACGGACGAAAATAATTATTATTCTTATTATTCTCGGGTGAATTGTGAAAATAAAACGTTATTTATTTCAGAAAAATACGAGGAATTTATATCTTTTGGAATCGGTGTGTATATATAATTCTATGAACGTTTGTGTATCTTTAAATATTTCTTGGACAGTTGAACTTTGCCAAAATTCGTTAGATGCTTGTTAGATAAAAGGGAAGCTTATTCTAGAAAACTCGGGTATTGTATGTTAGCCATTATTTGCTTCTTTTATTTTTCGTCTACGAGATGATTCGTAATATATCGAATATATCCTAAAATATATAGGCGTTGACAACTTAACCTCAAATACGAATCGAGTTTTCAGCGTAATTTTTATTTTTCGTAATTTTTCATTATCGCATAAAATAGATAAGCTGGATCCAATCGAGTCAATACCGATTAATCAATTTTCTAAATTTCGAAAACAGAACGAAGGATTCAGAAACATTCTTTCTCGGAATCCGTTACAATTTCTTATTCAAATTCATATATTCGCGTTTGTCGAATCTCTCGAAACATTGTATTCGACGACTCCGCGACGAGAGAAGAGGATTCATGAAAGAGGCACTTGGCCGAAGCCGGCGAGTCGAAGATAAACACGTTTTCACGTCGAGATATTTGCCTCTCCAGGTGGAAAGTGCGCGGGCAAACATTTTCGCGGGATTTTTTTTTTTCCGCGACAAGTCTCACCGAATCGCGGTTGGGACCGGTGACCTATTGCAAAACCGAACATCGAGTGAATAGCTGCACGTGCCTCCCCCTGTCCGCGTGAGAACGATCCTTGACATCGATGCCGCGCGTGGAAACACGTGTAGCACAATGGTAATCGATCGCAACGATGCATCCATGCTTCGAGTCGAATATTCGCGAATATTTTTATCGATAAACGCGAGAATAGAATGAAATCGTTCGGCCAAACTCGACCCGTTTTTAGAATTAAATAAATTTCACGGAAGACGTGTGTCTGGTGTTTTCAACGATCGATAATTATTTTTTAAAAAATGAAAAAATCCATCCATTTAATTATATTTTAAAAATTAAAAAAAGATGGATGGAAAGGAGGCGGAGAATGAACGTGGTTAATGAATAAATATATATAATTCCATTCACCTCGTGACCGTCCCTCGCACGTGAATCCCGTCTGAGGAAGCGTCGTGTATGCCGGATAATCGATGCCTGGCTCCCCTGGCACGTTCCTCCTGATATCTGACAAATCTGAAAGAAAGAAAGAAAAGCGACGCAGAATCGTCGATCAATCATGAATGTATAAATAAAGATTATATGGGTGCAGAAATCTCGTAACATATTATAATATATATAATAAATATCAGGGAAATGCCGGTGAACATTTGATTTGAACTTTGGAGGAACTATATACTTCGAGCACGATATGCATTCTGCATATCGAGAATGAAAGGTGTGTACCTTGAATTACGGTTGTAAATGTTATGTTTGTTATGGATATAATACGTCGAGTCGATTATAAACGAAACGAAGAAGAGGAAGAAGAAAAAGCGTCGATCGTTTTTTTTAGGTTAGAAAGAGAGATAGAAAAAGTGACGTGAGCACTAATGGAGGAGGAGGACGAATCAAGGTCAAGCGAAAAGGATTTCGCTTGAAAGAATAATAGAATAATAGAAATGCATTGTGACATTTAAAAGAATGAAAGATTTTTACTCGTAGGCGTGATTTCCTTCTATTGCCGTTTTTCCTTTCACGCCACCGTCGATAACATCCCGAACATCCCGGTTTTCTTATTTGTATTATCGACCGAGTAGATTTGACGAACGGTGGTCCGTTTCTCTGGACGGAAAGAGGGGAAAATATATATGTATATATATAATCGAAAAGAAAATCAATTTACAACATTGTGCAACATTGTCGTCGCGATAATTGACGAGTTGGTAAACAATAAAATGGTAAAATGGTAGAATCGTAGAATAGTAGGATCGTTAACAAGGGAATAATTATCTATCTTGTATAAAGTGATTTTACGAGAATGGTTAATTAATGAAATGTAAAAGTGTCAAGGAGGAATCTCTCTCTTCGTAATGTATCCCAATATATAGAAAATAATATTGAATATCTGTTAAAGCGTCGTATAAATTGCTGTTTAAGAAAAAAAAAAAAAAGAAAAAAATTCCCATTAACGTTTCTCGTAACATTTTACACCTTCGGATTTTATTCCTCATTTTTACAATCACTTTGCCGGTTTCATTGTAAGCCGACGATTAATTTACACTCGGCATCGGTTGTCCATCTTCTTTTTTTTTTTAACGCAGGACAAGGAGAAGAATCGATAAAAAGATGTTAATCTTGTCAAGGCGGTAATAATATTATTCATCTTCTCTTCTTTATTTGCGATTAATTATACAATTGACATCGATTCTATCGATCGACGCAATATTCTTTCGCCGACACCAAACACTCATTTGTCTCAAAATATAAAATTTTCAATCGTAAATTGCGCAATTTTCAAACGCGTAGTAACATGTATCTTAACCCTTAGCGAATGAAGTCGATGCATTTTCTTCCAACTGATTCATTCTTTACGAGTTACTTTTAAAATTAATAATGTATTTATCTCTATTTAGTTAGTTCCATCGATGGAATCAGACTAGATTGACACGTTAAAACTCGATACTGGACTCGACTCGAGGAATTTGAGTATAAAAAAAAAAAGAAAAGAAAAGAAAAAAGGAGATGGAACAAATCGAAATCTCTACCTGTTTTCTCCTGATAAGGATTGTACTGGCCACCAGCGGATCCAAAGCTGTCGAACGCGCCCTCTTCTTCCGGATCGAAGTATTTCCTGAAACGAGATCGTTGCTCGTTAATGGTTAATGGACACGCGTCCGCGCCAATACGCGAAACCAGCGCAATACCTCCCCCTTGTCCCATCGATGGCTCTTCGTGACAGGAAGCTCCTCCTTGGAATTTCATGTTCAAGACTGGCGTGAACGTTGCACAAGACCAGCATCACGAGACCTGTGCAAACAGGAGTGCCGTGCATACATACACACGCGCATGCGCATGCTTAATGCTTTACGATGTAAATGCAATCGTTTTCCCACCCATTTCTCCGCCCTTCTTTATCTATTTTCTTTATCCGTTTCTATTCCATATAGCGACATCTACAATAACGTAAACTCGCTTCTCATCTCCTCTGTATGACTCGATCAATTTCACTTTCGAACGAATGGACGAAAACGCGACGTTTCTAACCTATTCGTTACCTTGATCGCATCCGATCGATATCGAATCGCGCAAGATTCCACCAAAAATGAAGCGAAACAATAACGTGACGATCCATCGATCGATCAAGTTCGAAAGTGGACGAGCGTAACTCGTTCAGAGAGCATAGAACACTCGCTTGCACTCGAGTAGTATTCCATTTCGAGCATATTTGCGACATGCGAATAATAGGTGACTGGACAAAATTATTTTCTTTTTTTTTCGGTTTTTTGAGCTTATGGAAGAGATTTAATTTTTAGAAAACGATTGACTGCTTTTTATTATAATTTATTATTTCGTTAAAAATGTATATAAATGTGACTAAATATATAAAAAAAATTAGTATAGAATAAAAAAGAAAATAAATAATAATCGATATATGAAAATACAAATATTTGTGATTTGAATCACATATAAGAAATCAAATATCTGC
Organism: Apis laboriosa; assembly: GCF_014066325.1. Taxonomy (NCBI): domain Eukaryota; kingdom Metazoa; phylum Arthropoda; class Insecta; order Hymenoptera; family Apidae; genus Apis; species Apis laboriosa. Next base: position 1,146,701 of record NW_025222452.1, read on the forward strand.
ATATCTACGGATGTAGGAAAAATGTCCGGTTAATATATATTATTCGAACCACCCTGTGTTATGGAAATCTGAAAATTCGCCAATCCGTGTTAATAAAAGTCGAAAAAATTCGAATGGTTTTCTAAAATTCATTCGCGGATGTTTGCGATTGCGGAAGATTGTTTAGCATCGTTATGATCGACTTTCGCCGTTAACCGGTGTTAATCGTTCGTTCCATTCGTGACCAATGAATCCAATGATCGAAGATTATTCAAATCGCTGTAATTTTCTCACTTGCTCGATCAAAACAATCGATCAAGTTTTCGATCGATTCTAAAATTGATGATTTCGTAAAGTATAACCTATTTTGTTTAATGTCCCTCTTATTAGAACTGCGTAATAGCACAGAGTTGGTTAATTTATTCGAGAAACAGGTTATGGTGTCTCGTTGGTTCGGTATCAATGGCAAATCGATGAAAAGACTGTGATTTACTAAGATTCGTTCGTTTCTATAATTTCGTTTCTTTTACGAAACAAGTTAAAATTAATTTTCAATTATCGTATCAAATTTAATGAAAACAAATCGTTAAAAAATTCGAAATAACATATTTGCCTATATCAATAATTTAATCGATATTTGGTATTCGAAAACGAGGTTAAATTATATTTTAATGAGCATCGAAGCCTTAATTTTTTCGATTTTGACGAGAAAAGAATTCTATAATTGTTGTTCTAATTGTTCTAATCTAATTGTTCTTTGTCAAATCACAGAAGTCATATTTTCGTTTTTCAACTTTGAAAATTTAGAAATTTCAAAATAATTTAAGATAATTTAAGATAATTTGGAAGCAGCATCATCCTTCCTTCAACGATCTCTCTTCTTTTCATAGTAATTCGTAATTTCCATTCTCTGTCCACATTTTTATTTCATCACCATCATATTTGCACCAACTGACAACACTGAATTTCTCTGACGCACTTTCTGGTTACTGCAATAGATAGTTTCCTTCTGTTTTATTACGAAGAAAGGATCCTTACGAATGACGAAATTTTTACTGACGCAGTCACTATGCTAACCTATAACTCCTCCGGCTATAATTTAAGATGTAACGACATGCTGCCATCTAACGACAATAAGATCTCTACTTTGAACCTAAGAAACATGGAATAAAACACGAAAGTACACTGAAACTCTTCTTATTTATCATTAATCGTCATTAATTATTATTCGATTTTTGAAAAATGGAATATAGAATATAGAATTAAATTTTTTTCGAATCTAAGACGCGCTTTTTGTTGCCTGATATTTCTGTTGGAAATAATTAATTAATAAACTCGACAAGCCATTCTTGGCAGCGTTCGTACACTCGCTTGCACGAATATTGGACAATAGTCAAATTCAATATGTATTCGTTTAAAAAGCGAGTTAAAGAAAAAGAAAAGATTTTTTAAATCTCGTGATTCCATTTTGTAACAAGCAAAAAATAATCTCTCTTCTTCCTAATTGTTAGGTTAAGAAAGATATTTTTAATGAATAAAAGAGTATCGAGAAATTTTGTAAAAAAAAAAAAAGAAAAAAAAAGTTATGCGAAATATTCAATCGCGGAGAGTCCAAATTATTCCATTGGGAAAAAAAAAGTTAATGCGAATCTCGAACGAATTTTGGAAAAAAATTTTTAACCAAAAATTTATCGAAAATAATAATAAGATTAAAGGGAATCTCGCAGAATATTAGATTTTTGGACGATTTCGAATAGAGAGATCGGATTTTCGACACTCGTATCGAGAAAATGATATCGAAATGGAATGTTAGTCTGGCTCTCGCAAGAGCGTGGCGCTTTCTCGCCGCGTAACCCGATTAAAAAAAAAAGTATAGCACGGAGCGGTGTGATTGGGAATGCGACATAACGGGATCACGCACGGTGGGAGGGGCGATTATCGTTAGAAGGATCGAAATTGCACGGATTCCACGCGAATCTTTGTTGGAGAGAGAAAAAGAGAGAAAAAAAAAGAGAGATCCCTCGCTCGCGGTAGCAATGTTGGCATTAAAAAGATGAGCGCAACAAAGGTCAAGATGGTTGGATGGTTTCTTGGAGAGGAGAGGAGAGGAGAGGAGAGGAGAGGAGAGGAGAGGAGAGGAAAGGACGTGGATCGTGAAAGACCAGGACGTTTGCTTACGTTTTCACGTTTTAAAAGTCACTCGTTTCGCTATTTTAATTACAGATATCTCCTTACGTATTACTATTATGTGTATGTATATATATATATACGTATTCCCGCTTTTTTTATCTCCTCACGATTTTTATTTTTCGGTATTGCAGAATTTGACGAGTTATACTTGTGAGAAAATTAAACTTAACTCGAAATATACTTGTTCGTACAATGTTGTTGATAATTTATCAAATATATCAATCAATTTTCAAGTAGGTTTTCGTTAATTAAAAACTTAATCAAAAACGATTTAATCGACGAGTTTTAAACACAATGTTGAGCGATCGAATTTCTCTCAAGTAATGAGAAATTTCGACAGCGAAAATTTCAATTTCTGTTTTATCTAATGCATTGTGACGATCTTCGTGTTACGTACTTCCGATCGATTGAATACCCCGTTCATTTGTACATTCGTAACAGAATTTCGTTGTGAATAGGCTCGTGAGAATATATTTGCGTGTTCCCCGTCTCGTGGAATTTATGAATCATCAGAGATTTCACTCGTTCGTCTGATATACGATACGTACAAAAAAAAATTGGGGATGCAAATCGGAACGCGTTTAACGAATCCTATCGTGTATAAATCAAATATTTCAAAATTCGTACATCGTATAGGGATTGTTTCGCCAATTTATGATATATATATATATATATATATATATATATATATATATATATATATATATCGATCGAATGCCAATCGCTATAAATTAGACACCCACGTAAAAACTTTATAGAATCGAAACAATGATTTTACAATCACATCAAGACTCCGTCATTTTCTGTTCGAGGAATATCGATCGAAAATGATGGAAAATTGATGAACTGGAAGAACATTCGTTCGTTATTCGTCGTAACTCGTAACCTATAAACATTTCCACTGCCCTTGAAAATACACTGTTTAATTAAACGAACTCGAAGAATCATCATCGATTATGTATATAATCATTGAAATACAAGAAGAAAAATCGATCATAAATTAAGATCCATCGACATCGTTACACACAATATCCGTCCACTTTTCCTTTCGATCGCACTCTCACGAATACCTTCTTATCGACAGAGACATATATTTCAGCAAAAAAAGAAAATCTAGATCAAACTCGTTAACGTTCTTTCACGTAGCAAAAACTAAATTCGATCCTGTAAATCCGATATATCTGTGGATCCCGAAACCACAAACTGCACACTCGGAACTGGAAAACGAGAAACAACGCGAGCCCCGACCACCACCGTTGCGCGATCGAGGACAACGGATCGATCGAAGCAGGTATCGAGCCTGGATCTAACGCTCGGCGAGAAAAGACTCGCGTCGCGCGCGAACGAAAGATTTCGAGAGACGAGCACACCGGTCCGAGAGTTGTATTCTTTTCCACGCCGCCCAACCGATGGACGGACAACTCTTACCTGTTGCGCGCCGGCTTCTACGGTCGGTTAAAACGATTGAAAGTCGGCTCCCGGTTTCGAATCGATCGAAATACAATGGCGTAGGAGATTCGAAATTCGAGAACCGCGTGGAGATCGTGGTCGCACTTACACAGAGCGGGCAGCGTGGTCGGCATTTTCTCGCGCGTTGCATCAGTGTGTCCCGGTGATGTGAAGTGTCCGACGTGGAACGTCCGGCCGGCCGATGTACCAGCCGATGCACTGCGAGCCTGCTACGACCGCCGATCTCCTCCCAACGGCTCTCTTCTTCCAACCTTCTTCTCGACCGGGAGGAAGGGATCCAAGCGCCTCTTACCTTTCTTCTTCTCGCTTTCCACCTCTCGCCACGCGCATCCCTCTCCGATCCCACCATTTTTACCCGCTCCTTAAATCCTTCTTCAAATTTTTCCCTCTTCGAATTTCATCGAGTTTTTTTCCTTTTTTTTTTTTCGATTTTTTCCGCTCTTTAAATTCTTTTTCAAACTTTTCCTTCTTCGAATTTCATCGAGTTTTTTTCCGTTTTTTAATTCTCGATTTTTCTTGTTTCTTAAATCTCTTTCCAAATTCTTCCTCCTCGAGTTTCATCGAGTTTTTTTCCTTTTTCAGTTCTCGATTTTTCTCGCTGCTTAAATCCTTTTTCAAATTTTTCTCTTCTCGAGTTTCATCGAGTTTTTTTCCTTTTTCAGTTCTCGATTTTTCTCGCTGCTTAAATCTCTTTTCAAATTTTTCCTCCTCGAGTTTCGAGTTTTTTTCTTTTTTCCTTTTCGATTTTTTCAGCTCTTTAAATTCTTTTTCAAACTTTTCCTTCTTCGAATTTCATCGAGTTTTTTTTCTTTTTTAATTCTCGATTTTTCCCACTCCTTAAATCCTTTTCCAAATTTTTCTCTCCTCGAGTTTCATCGAGTTTTTTTCCTTTTTTCCTTTTCGATTTTTCCTACTCTTTAAATCCTTTTCCAAATTTTTCCTCGAGTTTCATCGAGTTTTCTCCTTTTCTCGAACTGACCATCGTGATCATCCTCTTTCTCCTCGTGATCGATATGAACGGGACGTATCCAAAGGAGCGTTCGAGTGGAAAGCGTCGCATCTGCCGTTTTCGTTTCCACGTTTTGGATTCCCCGATCGAACGTCCCAGGTGCTGTGCGGAATCAAAATGGAAAGTGGAGCGAACCGATAAAGTTATAGCGAGGCGGTGGTCCGTCCCAAACTCGATCGTTGCTTTGTTTACCTCCACCGGCCGACAAATACTCGATGAATATTTGTAAATTTTCATTAAGAGTGAAGAAAATCGAAGGGAGCGATAAATCGCGAAAGAGCGAACGAGGCGTAGGAGAGTACGAAGGAAAAAGGAAACATCCCACATTCTTTTTCGTTCCACGCGTTTATTTCCATCCTCTGGCGGCGGACGGGCAAACTATCTCTCGGTGTGTACACCGTGCGGAGCCAAATGAACACATGAATCGATATCTCTGTGTAATTGAAGAAAGAGGACACATTATGTAAGTTCGATGACATTGCCTCCGTTCTGCGCGAGCACGAGCTCGCTCGCCTCCACTTTCTTCCTTTCTTTTCTTCCTTCGTTCATGCACCTCCTCCTCCTCCTCTCTTGATCTTTTGCTCTTTGCTCCGCTTCGTTTTGTTTATTTATTTCTTTTTCCGATATTATTTGATTCCTCTTCAGTTTTTCAGTTTTTTTTTAAATTTTAAATAAAACCGGTCGAGATAAATCAGAAAACGTGCGTGATTTTATACGTTTATCATCCTTAATTGTACGTAATATTTAATCCTTGCATCGCGTGAATTTTCGCGCGAGGAAAAAAAAAAAAAGTAACGATCCATTGTTCGTTCGCAATTTATAGATGCGTGATACAACAACATTAGAAAGGTAGGATTATATTCTATATAAATCGCACGTAATTTCCAATTTCATCGTTTTTAATCGTTTCCTATTCATCATCTTCCCGGATCGAAGATAAACTTTAGATTCGATCGAGATAGACTTTAAACGAGACATTCACGTTCGCATCCATCCCAGATAAAATCTAAATCTGACTCGCGTATTTCGAGCTTTCCACTTTTCTAATTCCTTTCCCCATCCTTTTCCGTCCGCCGAATATTCTGTTTCTCTCTCTCTCTTTCTCTCACTCTTTTCGAGATCGCTTTGAAAATTTTAACAAATTAACTTTGAAATTATGGTTTCGCT
>NW_025222452.1:1152592-1169131 GCF_014066325.1 Apis laboriosa
CTCTCTCTCTCTCTCTCTCTCTCTCTCTCTCTCTCTCTCTCTCTCTCTCTCTCTCTCTCTCTCTCTCTCTCTCTCTCTCTCTCTCTCTCTCTCTCTCTCTCTCTCTCTCTCTCTCTCTCGATTCGAAAAGCTACTTTCCGCTTACGTAATCCCGTTTTCTGCCTTTCTTCGTCCTCTTTCTCAATCTCTCTCTCTCTCTTTCTCTCCACCATCGATCTCTGTTGCCTTCTCGTTATCCATTGGCCAATTTCAATTCCTTTCCGAGCATCGATCTCTGCCTTCTCCCGGGGATCGATCGCGATTCAACCGGCCGACGATAGTCATCGATCGGCATCTCAATTAGGATGCAGCATCCGTGTTACGCATCGCGTTGCATCATCGATACGACAGCTTGTTACAACGCTTGGAAAATTTTCTCGTTTCTTCTTCTTTTTCTTCTTTTTCTTTTTCTTTCTTTTTTTTTTTTTATATATCATTTGATTCTTTCTCTCGAGAAAGACGAATTTCGAAAATTGATCGAGAAGAAAAAGGGAAGAGGGACGAAAAATTGTTCGAAAAATTGCACGCGTGAAAAAACAGGACGTGGGAAAAGGTTGAAGAACGATGAGTGGTATACGGGACATTTGTCGATCCTTCGAAAGATAGAAACGCAACAGTTTGTTTATTATTCCTCGAGAGAGTGAAAAGCGAATGAATGCCAATGATCGTATTCTTATCTTTCGGCGTGAGGATACGTAAAATGTATAAATAGAATTCTGGGAAATCTTGATCGAGTTGAAATGAATTATTATCGTGTTATTACTTGATACGATAATAGATATTTTATCAATTATCGATCATTTTTTAGTAGATCGAATGGATTCGTAATATATTTATTTGTTTTAATTTTAATTTATCAAATCTTTTTATTCCCCTCTCCCTCCTCGAATTGGTAGAATTGAAACGTTCATTATAGAAACGAGACGTAATTGTTTGAAATCCATACCAATATCGCGATTCTTATATCGTTCGATTGATTCGATTCTCGTTTCTTTTGTTTTCTTTTATATATATATATATATTATATCGTACATCGGGTTAATGTTGAAATAATGATACTTTCTATTTTACGGTACAAATGGATCTTTGCCAACGATCCTTTGTCCATTTTCTTTTATTTTTTTATTTTCATTTTTTTTTCTTTTATTCTTAAAACAAGAAGACCATAAAAAATGATTAGGTAACGGAATGATGTACTTTCACAAGGATTCCAAGCTCTTTTGTATCTTGGAATTGCGTCAAATTCGCCTCTCGTAGAATCTCCTATTACTTTTGAAACCTAACCTAACCACGGTTCAACGATTTGTTTGGACAATTTGTTCCCTCGAGCGTGGAAGATGGGAGAGAGCAAGGTGACTTGTTGTGCTATGTATACACGAGTACATACGTTTCTTTCCTTTTCAAAAGAAACACCTCAAAACACAGAGATAATAAATCGAGAGATCCAGAGAATCGTGTTCAATCGATATCTATTCGTCGAGATTCGTCACGTTTCATCCGTGGAAGAGAACTCTATTCGATTCGAGTAAAGGGAATTTGAAAACAATCCACTCTCTAATGTGGCAGAGAGAATGCGATTTGTACGGTGGTAAACAACGGTTACACTCGTATCGCGTGTACCACTCTCCGCAGGAAAGCACGGATACAAACGCTGCTGGATATTTCGAGCCGAGTTGTCCAATTAGCAAATCGCAGGCGTAAACTGTCTTAACGATCGAGCAAACTCGAGTGGAGCAAGCCGTAATTCGTGGTCTCGTGTACGATCATCGTGGTCTTAGAAGGATGAGAAGGAAAATCGAGGTGCTCGAGAGCCAAGAGTCGAAGAATATTGCGTCAAAACCGATTGTGAGATCCTAATTAAAAAGATGTTTTTTTTTACGTCGTTTTAATTAACGATCGGGCGATTTAACTACGATCCTTGGCACGGTTCCTTGTTTGAATAAAACGCGGCAAGATGTCAAGTAGAGACGGTGACATTTCTAAAGCTTTTTTTCTCTTTTTTTTTTTCTTTCAAAAGAGAATTGTAAAGATGATAAAATTTCACGGTTATGAAAATTTCTAAAAACTGAAAATCCCCTTTGAAAAACTTAGGTTAGGTTGCCGCGAAACGAATGGCCGCGTCTCTCGAACCGGTGACGTAACCGGGTATAATAAACGTTTCGCGGTGCATTCCGTGGCGAGGGAAACGGTACCGTTTTCTGCGTGAAAGCAATCACGTGGACTTTTGTCGTGGACCATCTCGGTGGTTGGCGCGCAGGCGAAAGGACGAACGAGTAACTTCTTCTTCTCGGTGTGCTACGGTATCCAGTTACGCGAGAAACGTTGCCGTTCTTCCACTTTACCAACCGAGGGAATGGGAGGGGGGGGGGAAGGATCGTGGGCAGTAAGCACGCGCCTCCTCTCTTCCGTTTCCATGTGAATTTCGTTTCGCCTTGAAGCGAAATGCCTCGTGTACGAGTGGTTACGAGTGGATACGATTCATGAATCATTTTGAGAATTATTTATGGGATATCGGATGGAAGGATGGATGGAAGTGTTGGTCGATTGTATCACGATAATAGGATTCAGTAACTTCAAGTTTCTTGGTTAATTGTCTGTGAAGATGCGGATAATCGTCGTGATTATTATTATAATTTGCGTGTAAATTTGGTAAACGGGTCGAGAACCTCTTCTCTCGCGAGACAGAAACGAAAAAAGGGAACGAGAAATCTGTGTACAAAATTGTTCAAAAAATGTTTAATAGCTAATTTCTACGAAATATTGCATTATTTTACATTATATTTTATTAGCGAGGATGACATTTATGAGCTATTTGAAAAATTCGAAATTGCTGTCGGTATCTTTATAATTAGTAATTAAGATAATGATAATTCGTTAAAGTTAATGATCGATCAATAAAGAAGAAAAATACGGAGAGAACCACTGTTTGGCTGTTAATGAATTCTTATTGAGAAAGGTCGCTGCCTAGTCTTTCTCTCGTGAATGACCTCCAGAGGTTGGAACGAGGCCAAAACGAAATTCGATGTGTCCCGGATGAAGGGAGAAAGTTGTTTTTGTCATTCCAGATCACAATGGCGCCACGACATTCTTCAACGATTACAAAATGATCCATACTATCTTCGACGTAACTTCCTGTCCAAAATCTTCTAAAATTTTTCAACAGATTTTTCATAAAAAACCTCAAATTCGTCAGAAACAGGCATAATCTCGGGATAAAGATCGCTGAACTGTTGAAATATTCTCAATTGCAATTGACAGGAAAAAATATCTAAAATTTTAGAAATTTCGAGAGAAATTGTGCAATTTTTCTTCTTTCTAAGAATTTCTAAGAGAGGATATCACACACATGACAGCATTCAACGAGCTAGCAAATCCTTGTCATTAAAACGCGATTATTAGATTGATGCTATTAATCGATAACACATACGAGTCTGTTTACGCGCAATTTAATCTTCTAATCTTCCTTTTACTTGCTTGATTGGGCAACGAACGTGTGTTGTCCTGTTCTTATGCCAAAATAGGAAATACTACTTCTAGAAAATAATTAAATTAATAAATGCACCGAGGAAAAATTTTTATCATTTCAATTTAATTTTAAAAATATTTATTGGAATATTTTTTTAAAAATTTTTTTTGCATAAAAGTTACTGAAACGTGGATATAAAGTATTTCAAAAGATAGTGATTTTGAAAATTGTGAAACTCTATATGTGATTAATTTAACGTAGTGATATTTACATAAATTTAGAAATGTTACGATAATTCTATTAACCTAAATTCAACTTGTATATTTTTAGTTATATAACTTTTAAGGAATGAATTCATGATTTCGAAGAACGAAAAACTGTTTTGATATTGTATTTTTGGTAATTTTATTCTCTCTTCTTCTCTCTCTAAGATTTTAAGAAATTGGTTTTAATAAACGATATATTACGAAAATTTAAATTTCGTATTTTAATAAATTTAATTAATTAATTTATAAATTTAAAAAATAAATTTGTGTTAAAGCGATTCGTAAAAAGGTTTATCATTCATAGATGTCTATTGTAACAATGAAACACATTGACGTTTGTAAATAAGAAAAGTATATATATTGTTACACTCGCAAAATGCAATTTTAAATAATATACAAAATCAAATGAATGTAGCTTTGATAAATTGGTATCGACCGAACTGATTGAATGTATCATATATTCCGTCGATAATGAAGAATGCCAAACTCGAATCGATAATATAAAAATTAGAAATATTTAAAATTTCTTTTCTTTTGTCATATTATCAAAAACTAAATAATATAAAAATGCACAAAGAAATATTAAAATACTATAAATAAAAAATATATATATGTTTATCTAACCAATATTATAATTAACTATAATTAATAATATATAATAACTAATATATGTATAATATATATATATATATATATATATATATATATATTTTATTAAAACAACCTATATAAAAAATTAGAAATAATATATAAAATATATTATAATGTATATTATAATGTACATGTACAATGACTATAGTTGATTATGAAACAATTGATTGTTCATAATCTATTTTTATTAAAATATATTTAATTTAATTTTATTATAATATATTTTTAATCAACAAGTCTTCGATGCTTAAAAATCTGCAATTAAAGTACTTTATGTTATATTTCAATTTTCGCATTAGAAATATATACGAAATCGTTCCACCAATCAGAAAGCTTCTAAGGCTCAACGGTTAGACGAATTAATGTTCATGACTCTCTGCTATTAAGAATGTTCGTTGAGAAAGCACGCGTTATACCGGTACAGATACAGTGTATAATATAACGTGGAATTTCATTTTGTAGTAATTTATGGATTATTAGTGCCTTTGTTTAATTAATATTTGTATATTTAATTATTTATCAAGTGGTGTTATACTAAAATCGAATTGTTTTTTTGTCGTTTCGTCGTTTCTCACTGTTCGCACATTTGACAGTTATTAATTCGTTATTGATAGTTCGTATCAATATAATTTTAAAGCCGAATTTATATCTAATTATTGCTTTATTTTAATATTATTTTAATTTTACACATTTGTTTTATATTTTGACTTTTATTTGTGTAAAAATTTTTTTGGAATGTGCAATAGGTTATTCACACATCACGATTTTCATACGAATGTGATAAAATTTAAATTATTTTAACAAAAGACATAATAATTATTATATATATATATTAATAATAATTATTATATATATATTAAATTTCTATCTTTTTATTCATATGGAAAAAAAAGTAATTATATAGATTAGATCGGTTTAATCAGTCTTACTAATCACTCTTTTTTTCGTCTATAGATTCTTAGCATTTATCCGTGCATTGTATTGTTTTTATTTTAATTTTACTTTTAAAGCTGAAAACGTTTTTTTGTAATTTATCTTTCCAGGAATTTCTTTATTTGTTTTGATATTATGATCAAGGCAAATATTTCTTGCAATACAATTTTTTCGGTAAATTAGTTTACATCCGTTCATTCACACATATAATATTATATTATATTATTTCGATTTGTTGTCAAATTTCGACCGTAACCTCTTTCCAATTCGATAATCGAAATCATAACACAAAATGTCATTCTTCTCTCGAAACTCGTGGCGTTTAGACGTTTCGTTTCAGGTGCGTAATTAATTTATTGCGTTAACATATTTCTGCAATTATTCTTTAATTTTTTGTATACTATTATTTAATTAATACGTTTGTTCAATAATTTATTGAATATTATTATAATTATAATTCTTCAATAAATAATTTAGTCAATTTTCTTTATCTAACAATCTTTTGTATAATTGATGAAATAGATATTATTATTATATTAGTTTTTAATAAAATTAAGATTTAAATCTGTTATTATCTTATTATTATCATATTTTATATAATGTAATTATACATTTTATATATTTATTTTAAATTTGATTATTTTTTGTACAGATAATTAACTATTAAAATAACCGTCAAGACGAGAAAAAATTTTCAATATGGACGCTATAATAATCGTTTGACAAAATGATCGGAGAAATGACATTTGATTTCTCGTATCAAAAGTAAGATACATTTTTATTTTCTTTTCATTGAATTATAATGATATATATTTATTAAGTAATTAATAATATATTAATATATGATTTATTAAGAATATCACAATAAAATATTACAAATTAAACAAATTATATTTTTAATTCGAATATATAAAAGAATAAATCAATTAAATTTATTTTTTTATCACCTAATTTTTAATTTATAACTTTAGAAGAATAAAAATACTTTCTTTAACAAATGCTTAAGAAAAAAAAATAAAAAATCGAAAAATATTTTATTTCTTTTTTAATCCATTCCTTCTTGCTAATATATATATATATATATATATATATTTTTTTTTTTTTTTTCAGAAAATTGTAAGTGCGCGCAATATGGTCAATAGAGTCAGTGTTTGCTTCGTAATAATATTTTAAATATTTTTTAAAGCATAACATTTCAATTTCAATTTAATTATATTCGCGAAATTAGAATCAGTGTTTGCTCATCAATTACAATATAAATGATACAATACAAGATGTGTTGATAATTTTTTATTTTTATTTTATTTTAAATATTCGTTTTCGATAATAGAGTCAGTGCTTCAATACTGTAAAGAGATCATTTATCACACGAAGAGGTAATTATCTTTTTATATTTTCCAATTTAGAATCCTGTCTTTTCTTATTTCAATTTTTTAATATATAATCATATATATCGTACTTTAAATTACGTACTTTAAATCATTTTTTATTGCAGTTGCCCATTTTCTCTTATTTGATGATGACTTCATGGTGATTTCACAATAACGATGAGTCAGCATTAATGGCAATGCAAATTCTTCTCATCTAATGGTGAGTCGCATGCTTTTTGGTTCCTCCGGTCACTCAATCATGTCGTAGGACAAAAGATCCGAATCGACACGGGTAACTGGTAGAATTTTTTTTGTCTAAAATTTTGCACGAGTACAATGACCATGGATATTTATTGTATCTATGAATAATAACATTTCATTGTGTATTATTTATTAGTTTAGGATAGGTCTTCTTGCATACCGGGTTTTATTAGTTTTGAGTTTATTACAGTAATTTGTAAAATTAAATCAATACATGAATATTTGTAAAATAACCATATGAATATACATTTATAATAAGAATATTCAAATGATTTTCAAAAGAATATTGAAATGATTTTAATGAATATTATTTTTATTTTCTACGCAGAAAAATGTAAATTTTATATGCAAGAAGACATTTCGCGACAGGTAAATTTCTGAATCAAGGCAATACAAGGCTTGATCATTTTTTTCACATTTTCAAAAATATGCTTTGATGAAGAGATCACCTAAGGATATTTTAATTAATATTTCATTTAGAGTCAATTATCTTTTATTACTAATTATCCTAAATAAAATAATTGTTTGTTCATTGTTTTTATATATTTATATATATTTTTAATATTAAAGTAGATTTTTTTTTAATTTTATAAAATAAAATAGAATGCTAAATGAAAAAGTATTAGCCCGTTAGAAACAAAGAATATATAATAACATCTTTTTAACTCAGGATTTTCAGATTTAACCCTTTCCATGCTCATTGCCAGGAACTCACTCACGTGCTCAGGTGCTACTTGGTTGAGAGAAAGGCAATGAGCATGATGACCATAGTTTATAAAAAGTTATTAAAAACCTTTTAGCGACTGACGATGCGTTAGCGTATCGTGCACGACGTATTTTTCACATTGTATGTGCGTATGTGTGATTAGGCTGTGGAATTGCGTCGTTTCGATCATTATTTTCTTTAACTACAAATAATTTATAATCCTAATATTAAATCTGCAATTAAATACAGCAGATATATAATAATAAATAATTGCATCACTTATCTTTAATATCTCAAATTACAATAACAAATTTAATACAAATTTAATCTAACGATCATTTTTTTAATTTAAAATATTCGTATTAATTCATAGATATTTACAATTATAATTTAAATACACGCATTTTCATCGCGTTTCACGCAATGGTCGCCAACCGAATCGTCAGTCGATTTCAGGAACAACGGTACGTAAAAGTTAGAGCGTGAATGTAGTGTGTCAAGCTCGGGTGTCGGAGGCGTCACGGGACGCTTTCCCTAGTATAGGCTTTTGCGCTCGAGTATTATGCGTGAGAATCGTAGAATGAATGTGTTGGTATGCCTGTTTTGCCATTTTTTAAATCTAGGAGGTTAAGTAGGATAGGTAGTACACTTCTGGTGTGCCTGTTAATTATAAGTAGGTAGGGCCGGGCAGGTTGTCACAGTTTCCGATCGGGTAGACATGTTTTCGCGTGACAATCTGTTTCAGGAAATTAAATTTGAAAAATCGATGCCATTTCGTTTCTTGAAAGCTTTGCTCGAAACGATTTGCTTCGATTTTTCGAATTCAACGCTCGTTGTCGCGAAGCGAATTTCGAAACAAACGTCATGCTCGAGATTCTGCTCGTGCTGCATCGTTGGTCGTCCATGTGCGCTTGCGCAGTTTCTTCGTTCAAGCGAATCTCGAGTCTAGATTTAAGTAAGTAATTTCAACGGGCATTGCGCCCGAAGGAGGAAGACCGAAGAGGCTCGACAAACTGTCACGAAGAGAGCCGCAACGAATGGCTTCTCATTTTTTGGATCTTGTTCGGATCCAAAGAATGGGAAATAATTGTTATTATTTTGTCATTGTACTCGTTTTTTAATAGTTGTTGTGTTGTCTGGCCAATCACATGCAGGCTTATCAGATTTTAATCGATAATGGGCATCGCGATTTTTAATTAGTGTTGCGATTGATTAAGAATCGGATTGAATTAGAGTTGTGTTGAAACGAGGATCGCGATTGCTTTTAATTTCTTTCATTATAAATTATTATCTATTTCTCATTGTTTTTTATTTATTTAAATTTTTTTATTTTTTTTTTTTATTTAAATTTGAATTTATTCCGTGTATCGAACTTTTAATTGAATTAGTCTATTTCTTATTATTATTTTTTTCTTTTTTATTTAAATTTGAATTTAAAATTCTATTGCTGTATGTATTGAAGAAGTAGTTTTTTAATTTATATAATAACACTTAATTTTGTATTAAATTCATCGTAATTATTAGTTGCGTTGATAAATGATCGCGTTTTTATAATAGTGTTGCGTACAAATTGCCTATATTTTTTTCCACTTGGATTATGGAAAAATATTCCTGCTTTTTACCTATCGCAACTGAAAATGTTGCATAAAGGCGGGTCATACGAAGAAGGTAGGCCTCTGATACGGCTGCAATCTTCCGTTATTAGTGTTGCGTATATAATAAAATATAAATGCACAAAGTAGTTTTATTAAAGTTTCGTAAATAGTTGAAACATTTTAGTGACGATGTATATTTTCCCAATGAATCTTATATCGTTCTTTTTTTTTTTTTTTTTTTTTTNTTTTTTTTTTTTTTTTTTTGATTAAAAATTGCAATAGAACAAAGCACTCTTCGAGTTTTCTTCTAATAGAAAAGATATTCCAATCGTGGTTTACGTTGAGTGGATTATTATTTTTTTTTTAGAAATATTGTTAAAAAAAGTATCGATGAATATCTTTCGTTTAAAATTAAAATGAATAACTTTACAATATTTTGATAATTTTTTCTTTAAGAAATAATGTTTTTTTTTTCTTAAAATATAGATTATTTTTTAATCGTCAATCCAGTTAATTGAGTTTGCTACGAATTGAAGAAAGTAAATAGGAAAAAAGAAGTATAGTTATGAATATAATATTTATATATTCATTTGCTAAAAATTAATTATCTATTACTGAATTTCTCCAATTCTGTTGTATAATTTGTTTCCAGGAATTCTTCAATGGAATAAAACAAAATATCTCATTTTCTCTCATCATTAAATCTTTCAATTTTCATATAGAATTAAAAAAAAAAAATTTAGCTTTTTGATGGATAGAATTTATAAATTGTATGTATTTAATCCTCTGTTTCTTTCTCTCATTAAAAAACCTTCGCCTTTCCTACTTTGATTCAAAGTTTTCCAAAATAATGTTTCCATTTTTCAAAACCATTTCTAAATTTCCTCCTTCAACAACAATCAAATCCTCACTAGCTACATGATTCGTCTCGCTAGCCATCAATTGGTTATCTTTATTTGATTCGTATATAAATTCTTGAAAATTGTGACAATATTGGTGAAGTTGTAAAAAAAAAATCTTTTAGATTTTTGACTAGACAGGATTTATAAACAAAATATTTAATTTTTATACAAGTAGAGATGTGAAAGGAGCTTTTCTAACAAATGTTTAAAAATGTTTAAGTTTGTTTCAGGCTAGGAAGAAACATCGATCAAATAAAATTAAGTGCGTGCATAAATCAAGAGAGTTAATTAAGAATTAATTAACATGTATCGTAGATAATTGATAGGCAATGTAATATATCGCTTTGTGGGAAACTTATTTCGTTTATTTCCATTTTTTTTACGCTTTTAATTATCAATTATTTTTCATTTTCACAATTATGATGAAAATGTAAAATATTGATAGAAAGTCTTTTAATTTAGATTTTATTTTCAGGTCTTTTTTTTTGGTCTTATTTTAGTCTTTCGCGCCGGTTTTCTTTACCGTTTGAACGTTGTGTTGCACAACGATCGAACGTTTTGAACGTTTTGGAAACATACACAAAAAGAATTTATTTAAAAATAAATAAACTTTGGTATGAAAGGAGGATGGAATCTTCAATTCGTAGCAATCTATAAATGATGAAATTTGAGAAATCATTATTATTTAACATATATATATAATCACTGATATTAATTAATGATACAATTATGTATTTTATAAAAAATAATATGAGCTAATTGGTTGCAAGCGCATAGTTAAATTTATTAAATTGATAGATATATAGGTAACATTCTCGTTTCAGTATGAAATACAAATTTTTATTTTGTATTTTTTGAATTATTTAATTTTGTCTATGTACTTAGAGTATAATATCTAGATGGCGTAAAAAACACTCTCATCTTAATTAACGTCGATATTTCAGGACATGATATAAAATCCCATAAGATGTCACGTCTGTTCTGTTTCTTGTCTATAGGAAGAATAAAACATACCAACATTCGCAAATAAAAAAAAAAAAAAAAACATTCTTAAAAAAGTATATGTATTATTAAAGTTGCGAAATTGTATGATTTTATTTAATTATACGAAATGGAATAAATATCGATACATTCGTGCTATATCGAGCTATCTAAAATCGAGCGCGCGACATAAATATAGAGATATATATAAAATATATATAGGATATATAAAAAGATATAAACCGTATATATTTTTGTATTAAAATATTTTAAATCTTTTTTATTCATAGGCTATGTTTACATTTTCATCGTATATGTTTACATTTTTGTTATAATTTGTAAATATAAAAGGGAAAAACAAATAATCTTAGTACTCGCGAGATGGCGCTGATAGTCAGTTCTTATCCTATCTCTATTCTTCTCCCACTATTTCTTATTCTTTTTTGTACGTTTCATTTGCGTTTCATTTGCGTTTCATTTGCGGTATTGTAGAGATGGCGTTAATTTCACAATTTTTAAGCTATCTTCGTCCTTCTCCCCCCATTTGTTCTTGTCCATAGTCGTTATTAGCGCGTGACTACAGACGAGGTATGGGATGTCAATTCAACACTTTTGTCATTTCTCTTTCAAATCTGAAATATATATATATATAATTAAAAAAAATGTTAACCAATGTTCGATGGTTAAAGTATTTTATTTATAATAAATAATTGAAGCGATATCGAATCACAAATATTTGAAAATCGTAGCAAAGTTTGATTTAAAATTTTCAATATCGAGAAGAGATAAATTATCGCGCCACGAAATTTTTAAGTTTCAAGTATACGTGCATCGGCTCGTCTTACGATTATTCGCATATACGGGTAAGAACCGAAAGGGGAAAACTTGATTTCCCCTAGTTCTCGAAGCTAGTCTCGGATTGTCCAGTTATCGACGTTATCTCCACTCTTTAAAAGGCAACTGTGAAAAACCTCGAGCAAACCGTTCGCAGTATCAATGCCGCTCGATTCAATCGTTGTTTTTACCCGATCGTTAGGACTTTTAAAAAACCGCCTCGTGAATACGAATCGTTCTTCTTCCCGTTTTTGGCTCCGTCTTCGTTGGGACAGCATCGAACGCCCACGATGTAAAAATTTCGGACGAAAACAGAATTTATTTGCATTTTTATTAAAGATCCGATTCAGATCAGATTTTTAGATTCGCTCAACTCGAAACTTTCGAAATCCAAAATTATTTATTTATTTTTCTTTTAAAAGATATTTATTGGTCAATTTAGTTAGTCAAGAACGATAATTATTTTCTCAAACATTTTTATACAAAAATAATTTTATCGTGTTTGAAGAAGGCAATCCTTATTAATTAATCAAATTTCTCGTTTATTAGATTTGATTAATGGAAGTAGCGTGAGAAAACATTTTGTTGAAATTTTTTCAATGGTAATGATTCGAAAACTGTCTACACGTTATACCAAACCGATAAAATAATGATATACGAGCGTGCAACGTGTAGAGATAAAAAGTTTGTTTCTACAAGATGACATTATTTGGTCAT
Organism: Apis laboriosa; assembly: GCF_014066325.1. Classification (NCBI taxonomy): domain Eukaryota; kingdom Metazoa; phylum Arthropoda; class Insecta; order Hymenoptera; family Apidae; genus Apis; species Apis laboriosa. The sequence continues at coordinate 1,165,314 of NW_025222452.1, forward strand.
TCGAGGCTAACCCAGATCCAACGTACGACTCCCGTACAAGTTTCTAAATCACTTCGGTTCGAAGGTCTCGAACGAGAGAAAAGATTGGCGAAAATTTAACAGATATAACCACAGCTAAAATTGAATCGCCTTCAAACATCTTTCAAAATTCTTTGCAACATCCTTGCACGTACCACCGTTTTGAAACTCTACCACTTTCACGATATCTCGTGAATTTTTTCCTAGAAAACCGTTTTATTATCCGTGTACAAATATCATAATTCATCGCGGAGAAAAGAGATGGAAAGAGGTGAAAGAGAAAAATTAGCAAAGTTTCCAAAGTCCATCGGCAATGATACGCGCGCGTGCGCTCACGAATGACTCAGATAAATTATGAACGGCGGCAAGTCTCCTCTTTCGCAGGAAGTTCTCTCTCTCTCTCTCTCTCTCTCTCTCACCGCATCGATTGTCGCGTTTAGAGAAAAATTTTTCCTGGAAACGCGCGCGAGATCCGCAGCGCGTGTGACTCATCGTCCAGATTCAAGGTCATCGATCCGCCCACCGAACACGCCGAATCTCTCTCTCTCTCTCTCTCTCTCGGAGAGAATCGTCCGAGAGAAAAAGTGGAGGAAGAATGGAAGGAGGGTTTTGGAGGAAAGAAGAAGTTGGAACGTGGAGTGGATGGGGAAAAAAGTTTGCGAAAAGTGGGAAGAGTGGAATTGGAGTGGAGCGAGTCGAGGAAATGGCGAGTATTCGGTGAGTGAAAAAATAAAAGAATATTTCGTTCGCTACTTTTTTTCTCGAACTAGATTATTTTAGAACCGAGAAAGTTTTTAAGGAAAGGTTACGAGACCTTTCTATGTCTTGGAAAATTATTGCGAATATTATTTAATTTTCGAAATGTATTCGAAAAATTCGTGAAGGTTTTGAAAATTGATGCGAGAGAGAGAATATCACGAGGCGATAAATAATTGGAGAAGGTTGTGCGACGCAATGTTTTTTGAGAAAACAAACGAACCTTCTCCTCCTCCTCCTCCTCCTCCTCAGCTTCTGAAAGATTCGTGAGAATCGCGTTATAAACCACGGTTCAAAACGGCTCAGCCCTGACCTCGGTTAGCGTAATATCCAACGTCTCTGGCCTTGATTTCTTCGCCCAGGTACGTTAGAGCCTGTTTCCTAATTCAAACTAACTTCGAATATTCGTCGCAAAAAAAAAAAAAAAAAAAAAAANAAAAAAAAAAAAAAAAAAAAAAGGAAAAAGAAATATAAAAATAGATTCAGAAGTCAAAATAATACGGAATTCTGATTTCCTTTTTCCTTTATTGCGAATTGGATCGAAAAGTTGACTGCTTTGGTGAAAAAATGCGCAAAATGCGCGATCCGAGACACGTCGATTCTTTGTCTCGATACAGAAAAGTATGAGTGACGCGCTAGCCTCTCTACCGACTACCACGCTATCTATCTCCACGGCCTCTTGTTATTTAATGGTGTAACAGTATAGTTAACGGCCGAGTTATTGGTATACGCGAAGAAGAGGAACGTAAGAGACAGAGATAAGGGAAACATTCCTCTCGGTCTCCTTCGATGCGATTAAACCGATGCTAAATGGCATTTAATTCTTCCGCTACTCTCAGCCGGCCGTCCATGTAAAAACCCGCGTTGTTTCACGTTCCAATTCTAATTTCCCCCCTCTCTCTCTTTCTCTCTCTTTCTCGCTCGCTCGCTCGCTCGTATTTTATTACGAGGAAAAAAGAAAGCGGGGAAGAGGAGGAGAAAATTGTAACGAATGCGTCTTTCTCGATTCTTTCTCTGAACTTTACACCTTGTGACTTTTTATTAACACGTTGTTAATTAAAATTGTAGATTAATAACCCGTATAATAATTGCAATATCATTGAAATATTATTAGATATAGAGATAAGAGATTATCGTGTTTATATATATACGCGGATATTTTTCTTTTCTTTTTTTTTTTTTTTCTCTCTCTCTATAAAAGAGAAAAATCGATCTATCCGCTTTACAATTGTCGCTCGATCGATGATAAAAAAAAAAGATATTTTTCATCCTCGATGATAAGGAACGATCTTTAATATAAGCGCTAAATAACGCTTCCTCTGATCTTCTTTTCTTTCCTTTCTATACCGAATAAAACAGAAAAATCAATGTACTTTTCATCCTCGATAACAAGGAACGAATTTTCTTTTCAAAAATTCTTTCCTTGTACGAAAGAAAGAAAGAAAATAAATAAATCTCGAAGGAAGATCGGGTCGACTTTCGTTCCAACTTCCATAATAATAAAGGTGAAAAACGGGGTGGAAAAGGCGATGGAAAGGGGTGGTGATGGAGGGGACGGTGAAAGGCACGAGAGCACGACCCAGAAAATAGTGGCGCAACAGGTGGTGGTTGGGCGAGCAGGTATGCGAAGGGATGACGAGTCGGTGACTCACGGGGTTGCACCGAGAATGTTGATCCTTCCTCCCTAAACCCTCCCTCCTCTCTCCGTCTCTTTACCTGGATGAGTCACATTCCATTGCACGCCCGCAGCGCCACCGACGACATTTACCACTACTTCTATACTCGAGCCATTTTGATTTTCCTTTCTTCTCTCTCTCTCTCTCTCTCTCTCTCTCTCTCTCTCTCTCTCTCTCTCTCTCTCTTATATAATACCACCTTAAATAATTTATCGACTATCCTCTCGAAGAGGAGATCGTTCAACGAATTTATCGAGAACGGGAAGAAAACACGTGGAGGAGAATCGATACGAAATGTTGACGCGGATTTTCGCGGAACTACGACGCTTTCGAAGGAATGAAAGAAACGCGCATACGTGCACAAGCGCATCGTATACGCGCGCGTAACCAATCGGTTCCGAGTAAAAATTTCATTCATTCGGCGATGATCGGTGTACGATTTCTTTTCTTTTTTTTTTTTTTTTTTTTTTTTACGGCAAAGCGAAGTTCCGGTTTCTGCGATCCGATGATTCACGGTAACTCGAATTCCTTCACAGGCCGGCCTCATTCACAGGATCGATCTCTTCCGAGAATCGAGAACCCATCCAACGGATTCCCCCTTCCTTCCTCTTCTTCTTCTTCTTGCTCTTCCTCTTGTTCCATGTACAGCTTTACTTACCTTTGAAGATCTAGGTCTACATAGGGATTTTAGACGACGCGTTCATGTTTTAGGGAAGAGGAAGAGGAAGAGGGGGGGGATTGTAATTGCATATCATAATCGTACGAGGATCGAAGAATTTTACTTCGTACGGATAAGTAAGAAACCGATTCCAGACAGCTGGCCGCTTCATTAACGATCACGTAAAGTGATTCGTACCTGTTGGTATGCCACTCTATTCGTACCCGTCGCATAGATACGTGACTCACGTATACGTATACCTCGATAAACAACGTTCCAACCGAGATCCCGTGTTTTCGATAATATTTGAACGGTGTCCGGTTACGGTATTCCCTGTCCTTAAATCGAGCGCGTTGGTGTTCGATCTCTCGTTCCTTTTTTAAAAACTATCCCCGACGACGACTACCACGCAACCGTTTTGTTTTCCTTTCTTTCGATCGCCGATTCGAACACGTGGCCGCGGCTCGCTCGAGTTCCACCGAGTTTGAAACCGAGTCGCGATAATTGGTAATAAATCCACCGTCGATGATCCCTCCTTTCTTTCTTTTTCTTTCTTTCTTTTTTTTTTTTTCTTCCTTTGTTCTTTCTTCTTGATAATTCTCGAGGAGGAAAAAAAAGAAAAAGAATTAATAGAAAATTATAAATTATAGAATTAGTAGAAGAGAAAGACTTGATGGATCGTTTATATAAATATATATATATATATATAT